>NC_092224.1:46794878-47077247 GCF_036320965.1 Panulirus ornatus
CTTTGCGGAAGATGAAAGCCGGCAAGGCAGCAGGTTTGGATGGTATTGCAGTGAAATTTATTAAAAAAGGGGGTGACTGTATTATTGACTGGTTGGTAAGATTATTTAATGTATGTATGACTCATGGTGAGGTGCCTGAGGATTGGCGGAATGCGTGCATAGTGCCATTGTACAAAGGCAAAGGGGATAAGAGTGAGTGCTCAAATTACAGATGTATAAGTTTGTTGAGTATTCCTGGTAAATCATATGGGAGGGTATTGATTGAGAGGGTGAAGGCATGTACAGAGCATCAGATTGGGGAAGAGCAGTGTGGTTTCAGAAGTGGTAGAGGATGTGTGGATCAGGTGGTTGCTTTGAAGAATGTATGTGAGAAATACTTAGAAAAGCAAATGGATTTGTATGTAGCATTTATGGATCTGGAGAAGGTATATGATAGAGTTGATAGAGATGCTCTGTGGAAGGTATTAAGCATATATGGTGTGGGAGGCAAGTTGTTAGAATCAGTGAAAAGTTTTTATCGAGGATGTAAGGCATGTGTTCGTGTAGGAAGAGAGGAAAGTGATTGGTTCTCAGTTAATGTAGGTTTGCGGCAGGGGTGTGTGATGTCTCCATGGCTGTTTAATTTGTTTATGGATGGGGTTGTTAGGGAGGTAAAAGCAAGAGTTTTGGAAAGAGGGGCAAGTATGAAGTCTGTTGGGGATGAGAGAGCTTGGGAAGTGAGTCA
Source organism: Panulirus ornatus (assembly GCF_036320965.1). NCBI lineage: Eukaryota > Metazoa > Arthropoda > Malacostraca > Decapoda > Palinuridae > Panulirus > Panulirus ornatus. The sequence continues at coordinate 46,795,603 of NC_092224.1, forward strand.
GTTGTTGTTCGCTGATGATACAGCGCTGGTGGCTGATTCATGTGAGAAACTGCAGAAGCTGGTGACTGAGTTTGGTAAAGTGTGTGAAAGAAGAAAGTTAAGAGTAAATGTGAATAAGAGCAAGGTTATTAGGTACAGTAGGGTTGAGGGTCAAGTCAATTGGGAGGTAAGTTTCAATGGAGAAAAACTGGAGGAAGTAAAGTGTTTTAGATATCTGGGAGTGGATCTGGCAGCGGATGGAAACATGGAAGCGGAAGAGGATCATAGGGTGAGGGAGGGGGCGAAAATTCTGGGAGCCTTGAAGAATGTGTGGAAGTCGAGAACATTATCTCGGAAAGCAAAAATGGGTATGTTTGAAGGAATAGTGGTTCCAGCAATGTTGTATGGTTGCGAGGCGTGGGCTATGGATAGAGTTGTGCGCAGGAGGATGGATGTGCTGGAAATGAGATGTTTGAGGACAATGTGTGGTGTGAGGTGGTTTGATCGAGTAAGTAACGTAAGGGTAAGAGAGATGTGTGGATATAAAAAGAGCGTGGTTGAGAGAGCAGAAGAGGGTGTTTTGAAATGGTTTGGGCACATGGAGAGAATGAGTGAGGAAAGATTGACCAAGAGGATATATGTGTCGGAGGTGGAGGGAACAAGGAGAAGTGGGAGACCAAATTGGAGGTCGAAAGATGGAGTGAAAAAGATTTTGTGTGATCGGGGCCTGAACATGCGGGAGGGTGAAAGGAGGGCAAGGAATAGAGTGAATTGGATCGATGTGGTATACCGGGGTTGACGTGCTGTCAGTGGATTGAATCAGGGCATGTGAAGCGTCTGGGGTAAACCATGGAAAGCTGTGTAGGTGTGTATATTTGCGTGTGTGGACTTATGTATATTCATGTGTATGGGGGTGGGTTGGGCCATTTCTTTCGTCTGTTTCCTTGCGCTACCTCGCAAACGCGGGAGACAGCGACAAAGCAAATATATATATATATATATATATATATATATATATATATATATATATATATATATATATATATATATATATATATATATTGTTAGAGGTGGAGGGAACTAGAAGTAGGAGACCGAATTGGAGATGGAAAGATGGAGTGAAAAAGATTTGAGCCATGAACTAGCAGGAGGGTGAAAGGTGTGCAAGGAATAGAGTGAATTGGAACAATATGGTATACCGAGGTCGACGTGCTGTCAATGGATTGACCCAGGTCATGTGAAGCGTCTGGGGTAAACCATGAAAAGTTTTTTGGGGCCTGGATGTGGAAAGGGAGCTGTGGTTTCGGGGTATTATACATGACAGCTAGAGACTGAGTGTGAACGAATGTGGCTTTTGTTGTCTTTTCCTAGCGCTACCTCGCGCATATGCAAGGGGCGGGGGTTGTCATTTCATGTGTGGTGGGGTGGTGACGGGAATGAATAAAGGCAACAAGTATGAATTATGTACATATCTATACATATGTATATGTCTGTGTATGTATATATATGTATATGTTGAAATGTATAAGTATATATATGTGCGTGTGTGGACGTATATGTTTATACATGTGTATGTGCGTGGGTTGGGCCATCATATCGTCTGTTTCCTTGCGCTACCTCGCTAACGCGGGAGAAAGAATACTTCCCACGTATTCCCTGCGTGTCGTAGAAGGCGACTAAAAGGGGAGGGAGCGGGGGGCTGGAAATCATCCCCTCTCGTTTTTTTTTGATTTTCCAAAAGAGGGAACAGAGAATTGGGCCAGGTGAGGGTATTCCCTCAAAGGCCCAGTCCTCTGTTCTTAACGCTACCTCGCTAATGCGGGAAATGGCGAATAGTTTGAAAGAAAAAAGAAAATACATATATATATATATGTATATATATATATATATATATATATATATATATATATATATATATATATATATATATATATATATATATATATATATATATGTATATATATATTTGTATCTATCATTATCACATGATATGGTTGCTAGATATATCATATGGCTGTAAGATACATCATACGAGTGACATGTATATTATATGATTATTAGATATATCATATTTTTGTTGGACGTATCATATGGGTGCTACAGGTATAACGCGGTTATGAGACATAGGATATGATTATTAGATATATCACATGATTGCTAGATATGTAATATAATTGTTAGATTTATTATAAGATTGCTAGATATATCTTATGATTGGTAGATATATCTTATGGTTGCAAGATATATCGTATGGTTGCTTGATATATGATATAATTCCTAGATATTTCATATGATTGTTATATATACTATATGTTAGCTAGATATATCATACGAGTGTTAGATGTATATGATATGGTTGCTAGATATATCATATGGTTGCTAGATATATCATATGGTTGCTAGATATATCATATGGTCGCTAGATATATCATATGGTTGCTAGATATATCATATGATTGTTAAATATATCATATGATTGTTAGATATATTATATGATTGTTAGATGTATCATATGATTGCTAGATATATCATGTAATTGTTAGATATATTATATGATTGTTAGATGTATCATATGATTGCTAGATATACCATATGATCGTTAGATATATCATATGGTTGCTAGATATATCATATGATTGCTAGATATATCATGTAATTGTTAGATATATTATATGATTGTTAGATGTATCATATGATTGCTAGATATACCATATGATCGTTAGATATATCATATGGTTGCTAGATATATCATATGATTGCTAGATATGTAATGTGATTGTTAGATATATCATATGATTGACAGATGTATCATATGGTCGCTAGATATATCATGAGATTGTTCAATATATTACATGATTGTTAGATATATCATATGGGTGCTAGAATCATTGCTAGATCTATCATGGGATTGTTAAATATATTACATGATTGTTAGATATATCATATGGGTGCTAGAATCATTGCTAGATCTATCATGGGATTGTTAGATATATTACATGATTGTTAGATATATCATATGAGTGCTAGAATCATTGCTAGAACTATCATGGGATTGTTAGATATATTACATGATTGTTAGATATATCATATGAGTGCTAGAATCATTGCTAGATCTATCATGAGATTGTTAGATATATTACATGATTGTTAGATATATCATATGGGTGCAAGAATCATTGCTAGATATATCATGAGGTTTTTGGAGATATCACATGATTGTCAGATATATAACATGATTGTTAGATATATCATATGGGTGCTGGAATGATTGTTAGATATATCATGATATTGTTAGATTATGTCCTATGATTGTTAGATATATCATAAAATTGTTAGCTATATAAAATGGTTGCTAAAATGATTATTAGATGTATTATGAGATTGTCAGATATATCACTTTATTGTTAGATATATCATGAGATTGTTAGATTTATCATAAAGTTACTTGGATGAAATCGTTGGTTTCGCTCACTTTTCATCCTGAAATTATAATGCATTTACCATGCAAATGAAAGTGGATAATAATTTTATTTTACCGAAGCGAGATTTACTAAAATTAGCTTTGAATGTTAGGGCAATTGAATTTGCATTAATGGCAAAACATTGATTTGATAATAGGTCAAAAAGTATAGTTTCATTACTGCACTAACCACCCACTGAAAAATAATAACCTGGACAAATGATCGGTTGATAATATGGCAAGAAAAAAGATTTAGTTGTGATATAATGATCCAGATGACGTGAGGGGCCGACCTGCTTAATGGTGGTTCGAACGGGATGAAAGTTGGTTCATGGTGGGGATAGTGGTCCAGGAGAGTGGGCTGGTTGTGAGGGTAGTGGTCCAGTAGGATGACTGGTTGTGAGGGTAGTGGTCCAGGAGGGTGGCGCTGGCTGTGAGGGTAGTGGTCCAGTAGGATGGGCTGGTTGTGAGGGTAGTGGTCCAGGAGGGTGGGCTGGTTGTGAGGGTAGTGGTCCAGGAGGGTGGGCTGGTTGTGAGGGTAGTGGTGTAGGAGGGTGGGCTGGTTGTGAGGGTAGTGGTGTAGGAGGGTGGGCTGGTTGTGAGGGTAGTGGTCCAGTAGGATGGGCTGGTTGTGAGGGTAGTGGTCCAGGAGGATGGGCTGGTTGTGAGGGTAGTGGTCCAGGAGGGTGGGCTGGTTGTGAGGGTAGTGGTGTAGGAGGGTGGGCTGGTTGTGAGGGTAGTGGTGTAGGAGGGTGGGCTGGTTGTGAGGGTAGTGGTGCAGGAGGGTGGTGCTCGATGTGAGGGTAGTGGTCCAGGAGGGTGGGCTGGTTGTGAGGGTAGTGGTGCAGGAGGATGGGCTGGTTGTGAGGGTAGGGGTCCAGGTGTGTGGGCTGGTTGTGAGAGTAGGGGTGCAGGAGTGCGGGCTGATTGTGTGGTTAGTGGTGGATGAGGGTGGGCTGGTTGTGAGGGTAGTGGTGCAGGAGGGTGGGCTTGTTATAAGGATAGTGGCGCAGGAGGATGGGCTGGTTGTAAGGGTAGTGGTCCAGGAGCGTGGGCTGGTTGTGAGGGTAGTGGTGCAGGAGGATGGTCTGGCTGTGAGGGTAGTGGTCCAGGAGGGTGGTGCTGGCTGTGAGGGTAGTGGTCCAGGAGGGTGGCGCTGGCTGTGAGGGTAGTGGTCCAGGAGGATGGGCTGGTTGTGAGGGTAGTGGTTCAGGAGGGTGGTGCTGGCTGTGACGGTAGTGGTGCAGGAGGATGGGCTGGTTGTGAGGGTAGTGGTCCAGGAGGGAGGGCTGGTTGTGAGAGTAGTGGTGCAGGAGGGTGGGCTGGTTGTGAGGGTAGTGGTCCAGGAAGGTGGCGCTGGCTGTGAGGGTAGTGGTGCAGGAGGGTGGGCTGGCTGTGAGGGTAGTGGTCCAGGAGGATGGGCTGGTTGTGAGGGTAGTGGTCCAGGTGGGTGAGCTGGCTGCGATGGTTGTGGTGCAGGAGGGTGGGCTGGCTGTGAGGGTAGTGGTGCAGGAGGGTGGGCTGATTGAGAGGGTAGTGGTGCAGGAGGATGGGCTGGTTGTGAGGGTAGTGGTGCAGGAGGGTGGTGCTGGCTGTGAGGGAAGTGGTCCAGGAGGGTTTCGCTGGCTGTGAGGGTAGTGGTCCAGGAGGATGGGCTGGTTGCGAGGGTAGTGGTGCAGGAGGATAGGCTGGTTGTGAGGGTAGTGGTCCAGGTGGGTGGGCTGGTTGTGAGGGTAGTGGTGCAGGAGGGAAGGCTGGTTGTAAGGGTAGTGGTGCAGGGGGGTGGGCTGGTTGTGAGGGTAGTGGTGCAGGAGGGTGGGCTGGTTGTGAGGGTAGTGGTCCAGGAAGGTGGTGCTGGCTGTGAGGGTAGTGGTGCAGAATGATGGGGTGGTTGTGAGGGTAGTGGTGAAGGAGGATGGTGTGGTTGTGAGGGTAGTGGTCCAGGAGGATGGGCTGGTTGTGAGGGTAGTGGTCCAGGTGGGTGAGCTGGCAGTGAGGGTAGTGGTACAGGAGGGTGGGCTGGCTGTGAGGGTAGTGGTGCAGGAGGGTGGGTTGGTTGTGAGGATAGTGGTGCAGGAGGATGGGCTGGTTGTGAGGGTAGTGGTCCAGAAGGGTGAGCTGGTTGTGAGAGTGGTGGTCCAGGAGGGTGAGCTGGTTGTGAGGGTAGTGGTGCAGGAGGGTGGGCTGGTTGTAAGGGTAGTGGTCCAGGAGGATGGTGCTGGCTGTGGGGGTAGTGGTCCAGGAGGATGGGCTGGTGCGAGGGTAGTGGTGCAGGAGGATAGGCTGGTTGTGAGGGTAGTGGTGTAGGAGGGTGGGCTGGTTGTGAAGGAAGTGGTGCAGGAGGATGGGCTGGTTGTAAGGGTAGTGGTGCAGGAGGGTGGGCTGGTTGTGAGGGTAGTGGTGCAGGAGGGTGGTGCTGGTTGTGAGGGTAGTGGTGCAGGAGGATTGGCTGGCTGTGAGGGTAGTGGTCCAGAAGGGTGAGCTGGTTGTGAGAGTAGTGGTCCAGGAGGATGGGCTGGTTGTGAGGGTAGTGGTGCAGGAGGATGGGCTGGTTGTGAGGGTCATGGTGCAGGAGAATGGGCTGGTTGTGAGGGTAGTGGTGCAGGAGGGTGGGCTGGTTGTGAGGGAAGTGGTGCAGGAGGGTGGGCTGGTTGTGAGGGTAGTGGTCCAGGAGGGTGGGCTGGTTGTGAGGGTAGTGGTGCAGGAGGATAGGCTGGTTGTAAGGGTAGTGGTCCGGGAGGGTGGTGCTGGCTGTGAGGGTAGTGGTCCAGGAGGATGGGCTGTTGTGAGGGTAGTGGTGCAGGAGGATAGGCTGGTTTTGAGGGCAGTGGTCCAGGTGGGTGAGCTGGTTGTGAGGTTAGTGGCGCAGGAGAATGGGCTGATTGTGAGGGTAGTGGTCCAGGAAGGTGGCGCTGGCTGTGAGGGTAGTGGTCCAGGAGGGTGGGCTGGCTGTTAGGGTAGTGGTGCAGGAGGGTGGTGCTGGCTGTGAGGGTAGTTGTCCTGGAGGGTGGCGCTGGCTGTAGGGGTAGTTGTCCAGGAGGATGGGCTGGTGCGAGGGTAGTGGTGCAGGAGGATAGGCTGGTTGTGAGGGTAGTGGTGTAGGAGGGTGGGCTGGTTGTGAAGGTAGTGGTGCAGGAGGGTGGGCTGGTTGTAAGGGTAGTGGTGCAGGAGGATGGGCTGGTTGTGAGGGTAGTGGTGCAGGAGGGTGGTGCTGGTTGTAAGGGTAGTGGTCCAGGAGGATGGTACTGGCTCTGAGGGTAGTGGTGCAGGATGATGGGGTGGTTGTGAGGGTAGTGGTGCAGGAGGATGGGCTGGTTGTGAGGGTAGTGGTCCAGGAGGGTGGTGCTGGCTGTGAGGGTAGTGGTCCAGGAGGGTGGCGCTGGTTGTGAGGGTAGTGGTCCAGGAGGATGGGCTGGTTGTGAGGGTAGTGGTCCAGGAGGATGGGCTGGTTGTGAGGGTAGTGGTGCAGGAGGATGGGCTGGTTGTGAGGGTCGTGGTGCAGGCGGATGGGCTGGTTGTGAGGGTAGTGGTCCAGAAGGGTGGGCTGGTTGTGAGGGTAGTGGTGCAGGAGGGTGTGCTGGTTGTGAGGGTAGTGGTCCAGTAGGGTGGGCTGGTTGTGAGGGTAGTGGTGCAGGAGGATGGTCTGGTTGTAAGGGTAGTGGTCCGGGAGGGTGGTGCTGGCTATGAGGGCAGTGGTCCAGGAGGATGGGCTGTTGTGAGGGTAGTGGTGCAGGAGGATAGGCTGGTTGTGAGGGTAGTGGTCCAGGTGGGTGGGCTGGTTGTGAGGGTAGTGGTGCAGGAGAATGGGCTGATTGTGAGGGTATTGGTCCAGGAAGGTGGCTCTGGCTGTGAGGGTAGTGGTGCAGGAGGGTGGCTGGTTGTGACAGTAGTGGTGCAGGAGGGTGGGCTGGTTGTGAGGGTAGTGGTGCAGGAAGGTGGGCTGGTTGTGAGGGTAGTGGTCCAGTAAGGGGTTGTGCTGGCTGTGAGGGTAGTGGTCCAGGAGGGTGGGCTGGTTGTGAAGGTAGTGGTGCAGGAGGAGGGGCTGGTTGTGAGGGTAGTGGTTTAGGAGGGTGGGCTGGTTGTGAGGGTAGTGGTGCAGGAGGGTGGGCTGGTTGTGAAGGTAGCGGTTCAGGAGGGTGGCGCTGGTTGTGAGGGTAGTGATCCAGGAGGGTGGTGCTGGTTGTGAGGTTAGTGGTCCAGGAGGGTGGGCTGGCTGTGAGGGTAGTGGTGCAGGAGGGTGGTGCTGGCTGTGAGGGTAGTTTTCCCGGTGGAAGGTGCCGGTGGTGGGGTATTGGTCCAGGTAGGTGGTGTTTGAGTTAGGGATACTGGTCCAGGTGGGTGTGCTGGTGGTAAGGGTAGTAGTCCAGATGGGTGATGGTAGTTGGGTTGGGTGTACTAGTCCAGGTGGGTGGTGCTAGTGGTAAGGGTAGTGGTCTAAGTGGGTGGTGCTGGTGGTGACGGTAATGGCCCATGTGGGTGGTACTGGTGGTAGGGGTAGTCGTCCTAGTGGGTGGTGGTGATGTTAGGGGAATGGTCCTGGTGGAAGGTGCTGGTGATAAGAGTTCCAGGCCAAGTGGGTTATGTTGGCGTTGGGGGTACTGATCCAGGTGGGTGGTGCTTGTGGTGGGGGTAGTGGTCCACGGGGATGGTGGTGGTGGTGGTGGGGGTATTGTTCCAGGTGGACGGTGCTGGTTGTGAGGGCAGTGGTCCATATGGGTGGTGGAAGTAGTGGGGATAGTGGTCCAGATAGGAGGATCTGGTGATGGAGATAGTGATCAAGGTGGGTGGTGCTGGTGATGCTGTTTTTGGGAATAGTGGTTCGGGTGGGCGGTGGTGTTGGTGGTGGTGGGGTAGTGCTCTGGATGGGTGTTGGTGGTGAAGGTGGGGGTAGTGGTTCGGATGTGTGGTGTTGTGCTGATTACGGAGGTAGTGTTCCATGTGGGTGGTGGTGGAGGTGATGGTGGGGTTAGTGGTCCAGATGGGTGGTGGTGGTGCTGATGGTTGGGGTAGTGGTCCAGATGGGTGGTGTTGTGCTTATGGTGGGGGTAGTGTTCCATATGGGTGATGGTGGTGCTGATGGTGGCGGTAATGGCCCAGATGGGTGGTGGTGGTGGAGATGGTGGGGGTAGTAGTCCGGATGAGAGATGCTGTACTGATGGTGTGGGTAGTGGTCCGGATGGGTTTTGCTGGTGCTGAAGGTGGGGTAGTGGTAGGATGGGTGGTGTTGTGCTGATGTTGGGTGTAGTGTTCCATATGGGTGGTGATGGTGCTGATGATGGGGTAGTGGTCCGAATTGGTGGTGTTGTGCTGATGAAGGGGGTATTGGTCCGGATGGCTGGTGCTGGTGGTTGGGGTAGTGGTCCAGGTGGATGGTGCTGGTGGTGGGGGTAGTGGTCCAGGTGTGTGGGTGGTGGTGGTGGGGAAGTGGTCTAGGTGGGTTGTGGTGGTGGGCGGGTAGTGGTCCAGGTGGGTGGTGGTGGTGGTGTTTTGATACTGTTTCAGGTGAGTGATGCCAATGGTGAGGGTAGTGGTTCCAGGTGGGTGGTGCTGGTGGTGGGGGTAGTGGTCCAGGTGGGTGGGTGGTGGTGGTGGGGGAAGTGGTCTAGGTGGGTGGTGCTGGTGGTGGAGGTAGTGGTGCAGGTGGGAGGTTACTGGTGGTGGAGGTACTGGTTCAGATGTGGTGCTTGTGTTGGGGATAATGGTCTAGATGGGTGGTGTTGGTGGTGGGAGTAATGGTCTACGTGGGTGGTGGTGGTTGTAAGGGTATTAGTCCAGGTGGGTGGTGGTGGTTATGGTGGAGGTACTAGTCCAGGTGGGTGGTGCTAGTGGTGGGGGGTAGTGGTACATGTGGGTGTTGCTGGTGGTGACGGTAATGGTCCATGTGGGTGGTACTGGTGGTAGGGGTAGTCGTCCTAGTGGGTGGTGGTGATGTTAGGGGAATGGTCCTGGTTGAAGGTGCTGGTGGTAAGAGTTCCAGGCCAAGTGGGTTGTGGTGGTGTTGGGGTACTGATCCAGGTGGGTGGTGCTTGAAGGTGGGGGTAGTGGTACACGGGGATGATGGTGATGGTGGGGGTATTGGTCCACATGGGCGATGTTGGTTGTGAGGGCAGTGGTCCTTATGGGTGATGGTGGTGGGGGGGGTAGTGGTCCACATGGGTGATATTGGTTGTGAGGGCAGTGGTCCATACGGGTGGTGGTGGTGGTGGGGGTAGTGGTCCAGTTAGGAGGTTCTGGTGGTGGGGATGGTGATCAAGGTGGGTGGTGCTGGTCGATGCTGGTGTTGGGAAGAGTGGTCCGGGTGGGCGTTGGTGTTGTTGGTGGTGGGGTAGTGCTCTAGATGGGTGTTGGTGGTGATGTTGGGGTAGTGGTTCGGATGTGTGGTGATGTGCTGATGACAGAGGTAGTGTTCCATATGGGTGATGATGGTAGGGGTAGTGGTCCAGATGGGTAATGGTGGTGCTGATGGTTGGGGTAGTGTTCCATATGGATGATGGTGGTGCTGATGGTGGAGGTAATGGTCTAGATTGGTGGTGGTGGTGGTGGTGATGGTAGGGGTAGTGGTCCAGATGGGTGGTGTTGTGCTGATGGTGGGGGTAGTGTTCCTTATGGATGATGGTGGCGCTGATGGTGGGGATAATGGTCCAGGTGGATGGTGGTGGTGCTAATGGAGGAGGGGGGGTGGTGGGTCGGATGGGTGGTATTTTTGTATTGATGGTGTTGGTAGTGGTCTGGATGGGTGGTGGTGTGCTGATGGTGGGGGTAGTGTTCCATGTGAGTGGTGGTGGTGCTGATGGTGGGGTTAGTGGTCCGGATGTGTGGCGGTGGTTCTGATGGTGGGGAGGGGGGGGGTAGTGTTCCGGATGGATGGTGTTGTTCTGATGGTGAGGGTAGTGGTCCATGTGGGGGGCGTGTTGGTGCTGAAGTTGTGGGTAGTGGTCCGGATGGGAGGTGCTGTGCTGGTGGTAGGGGTAGTGGTCTCGATGGCATTTGCTGGTGCTGAAGGTAGGGATAATGGTCCGGATAGGTGGTGTTGTGCTGATGTTTGGTGTAGTGTTCCATGCGAGTGGTGATGGTGATGATGGTGGGGTTAGTGGTACGGATGGGTGTTGTTGTTCTGATGTTGGATGTAGTGTTCCATGTGGGTGGTGTTGGTGCTGATGGTGGGGCAGTGGTCCGGATTGGTGGTGTTGTGCTGATGGTGGGGGAATTGGTCCGGATAGTTGGTGGTGGTGGTTGAGGTAGTGGTCCAGGTGGGTGATGGTGGTGGTGAGGGTAGTGGTCCAGTGGGTGGGTGGGTGGTGGTGGGAGAAGTGGTCTAGGTGGGGGGGTGGTGGTGGGGGGGTAGTGGTCCAATTGGATGGTGCCTGTGGTGGGGGTAGTGTGGTCTAGGTGGGTGGTGCTGTTGGTGGGGTAGTAGTACAGGTGGGTGGGTGATGGTGGTGGGATAAGTGGTCTAGGTGGGTGGTGGTGGTGGGAGAAGTGGTCTAGGTGGGTGGTGGTGGTGGGAGAAGTGGTCTAGGTGGGTGGTGGTGGTGGTGGAGGTAGTGGAGCAGGCGGAAGGTTGCTGGTGGTGGAGGTATTGGTCCAGGTGTGTGGTGCTTGTGTTGGGGATAATGGTAGGTGGGTGGTGTTGGTGGTGGGAGTAGTGGTCTACGTGAGTGGCGATGGTTGGGGGGTAGTGGTTTAGGTGGGTGGTGGTGGTGGTTGGTACTGTTCCAGGTGGGTGGCGCCGGTGATAGGGGTAGTGGTCCAGGTGGGTGGTGCTGGTGGTGAAGGTAATGGTCCATGTATTGTTGGTCGGGATAGTCGTCCTAGCGGGTGGTGGTGATGTAAGGGGAATGGTCCTGGTGGAGGGTGCTGGTGGTAAGAGTTCCAGGCCAAGTGGGTTGTGGTGGTGTTGGGGTACTGATCCAGGTGGGTGGTGCTTGTGGTGGGGGTAGTGGTCCACGGGGATGGTGGTGGTGGTGGGGGTATTGGTCCAAGTGGGCGGTGCTGTTCGTGAGGGCAGTGGTCCATATGGGTGGTGGTGGTGGGGGGAGGTAGTGGTCCAGGTTGGAGGTTCTAGTGGTGGGGATACTGATCAAGGTGTGTGGTGCTGGAGATGCTGGCGTTGGGAAGAGTGGTCCGGATGGGCAGTGGTGTTGTTGGTGTTGGGGTAGTGCTCTTGATGTGTGTTGGTGGTGGTGGGGTAGCGCTCTTGATGGGTGTTGGTGGTGGTGGGGTAGCGCTCTTGATGGGTGTTGGTGGTGGTGGGGTAGCGCTCTTGATGTGTGTTGGTGGTGGTGGGGTAGCGCTCTTGATGTGTGTTGGTGGTGGTGGGGTAGCGCTCTTGATGTGTGTTGGTGGTGGTGGGGTAGCGCTCTTGATGGGTGTTGGAGGTGATGGTGGGGGGGAGTGGTTCGGATGGGTGTTGTGCTGATGACGGAGGTAGTGTTCCATGTGGGTGGTGGTGGTGATGATGGAGGGGGTATTGGTCCAGATGGGTGGTGGTGGTGCTGATGGTTGGGGTAGTGGTCCAAATGGGTGGTGTTGTGCTGATGGTGACGGTAGTGTTCCATATGGGTGATGGTGGTGCTGTTGGTGGAGTTAGTAGTCCAGATGGGTGGTGGTGGTGCAGATGGTGGGGGTAGTGGTACGGATGGGTGGTGTTTTGGTGCTGATGGTGTGGGTAATGGTTCGGATGGGTGTTGGTGGTGCTGATGGGGGGGGGGGTTAGTGTTCCATTTGGGTGGCGGTGATGCTGATGGCGGGGGTAGTGTTCCGGATGTGTGGCGGCGGTGCTAACGGTGAAGGGGAGTTAGTGTTCCGGATGGATGGTGTTGTTCTGATGGTGAAGGTAGTGGTACATGTGGGTGGTGTGTTGGTACTGATATTGGGGGTAGTGGTCCGGATGGGAGTTGCTAGGCTGATAGTAGGGGTAGGGGTCCGGATTGGTTTTGCTGGTGCTGAAGGTTGGGTAGTCGTACGGATGGGTGGTGTTGTGCTGATGTTGGGTGTAGTGTTCCATGCGGGTGGTGATGGTGCTGATGGTGGGGGTAGTGGTCCGGATGGGTGGTGTTGTGCTGATGTTGGGTGTAGTGTTCCATGCGGGTGGTGATGGTGCTGATGGTGGTGTAGTGGTCGGGATGGGTGGTGTTGTGCTGATGTTGGGTGTAGTGTTCCATGCGGGTGGTGATGGTGCTGATGGTGGGGGTAGTGGTCCGGATGGGTGGTGTTGTGCTGATGTTGGGTGTAGTGTTCCATATGGGTGGTGATGGTGCTGATGGTGGTGTAGTGGTCGGGATGGGTGGTGTTGTGCTAATGGTGTGGGTATCATTCCGGTTGGCTGGTAGTGGTGGTTGAGGTAGTGGTCCAGATGGGTGATGCTGGTGGTGGGGGTATTGGTCCAGCTAGGTTTGGTGGTGGTGGTTGGGCAAGTGGTCCAGGTGGGTGATGGTGGTGGTGGAGGTAGTGGTGCAGATGGAAGGTGCTGGTGGTGGAGGTACTGGTCCAGGTGTGTGGTGCTTGTGTTGGGGATACTGGTCCAGGTGGGTGGTGCTGGTGGTGGGGGTATTGGTCCAGCTAGGTTTGGTGGTAGTGGTTGGGCAAGTGGTCCAGGTGGGTGATGGTGGTGGTGGAGGTAGTGGTGCAGATGGAAGGTGCTGGTGGTGGAGGTACTGGTCCAGGTGTGTGGTGCTTGTGTTGGGGATACTGGTCCAGGTGGGTGGTGCTGGTGGTGGGGGTAGTGGTCCACGTGGGTGGTGGTGGTGGTGGAGCTGTGGTCCAGGTGGGTGGTGGTGGTCGTGGGGTACTGTTCCAGGTGGGTGGTGCTAGTGGTGGGGGTAGTGGTCCAGGCTTGTGGTGCTGATAGTGGAGGTACTGGTCCATGTAGGTGGTATTGGTGGCGGGGGTAGTCGTCCTTGTGGGTGGTGGTGTTGGCTGGGGAATGGTCCAGGTAGAAGGTGTTGGTGGTGGGCGTTCTGGTCGAGATAGGTTATGCTGTTGTTTGGGGTACAGTGTTCCATGTGGGTGGTGGTGGTGATGATGGTGAGGGTAGTAGCCCAGATGGGTGATGGCGGTGCTGACGGGGGTAGTGGTCTAGATGGGTGGTATTGTGCTGATGGCGGGGGTAGTGTTCCATATGGGTGGCGGTGGTGCTGATGTTTGGGGTAGTTGTCCGGATGGGTGGTGTTGTGCTGATGGAGAAGGGTTTGTTCCATGTGGGTGGTGGTGGTACTGATGGTGGGGGTAGTGGGCTAGATGGGTGGCGGTGGTGCTGATGTTTGGGGTAGTTGTCCGGATGGGTGGTGTTGTGCTGATGGAGAAGGGTTTGTTCCATGTGGGTGGTGGTGGTACTGATGGTGGGGGTAGTGGGCCAGATGGGTGGTGCTGCTTGTGGATGCAGTGGTCTGGATGGATGGTTGTGGTGCCGATGGTGTGGGTAGAGGTTCGAATGCCTGGTGTTGTGTTGATGGCTGGGGTAGTGCTGCATGTGGTCGGAGGTGGTGGTGCTGATGGTGGGGGTACTGGTCCATGTGGGTGGTGCTAATGGTGGGGGCTGTGGTCCATATGGGTAGTGTTGGTGGTGGGGGTAGTGGTCCTGCTGGGTGGTGCTGGTGGTTTGGGTAGTGGTCAACGTGGATGGTGCTAGTGGTGGCGGGTAGTGGTCCAGACGGTTGGTGGTGTTGGTAGTTGTGGGGGTAGTGTTCCTGGTGGATGTTGTTGTGCTAATGGGGTAGTTTTTCATATGTGTGGTAGTGTTGCTGATGGTGTGGATAGTAGTCCGTGTGGGTAGTGGTAGTGTTGATGGTGGGGGTAGTGGTCTGGATGGATGATGGTGTTGCTTATGGTCGGGGTAGTGGTCCAGGTGGGGAATGTGCTGATGGTGGGGGTATTGGTCCGAATGGGTCGTGGTGGTGCTGGTGGTGGAGGTATTGATCCGGGTGGGTGGTGTTGTGCTGATGGTGGTTGTAGTGTTCCATGTGGGTGGTGGTGGTGCTGATGGTAGGGGTATGGTGCGGACGGGTAGTGGTAGTTCTGATGGTAGGGGTAGTGGTCTAGATGGGTGGTTTTCTGCTGATGGTGGTTATAGTTCTTATGTGGGTGATTTTGTGCTGATGGTGGTTATAGTTTTCATGTGCGTGGTGTTTTACTGATGGTGGGGGTAGTGGTTCGGATGGGTGGTGTTGTGCTGATGGTAGGGGTAGTGGTCCGGGTGGATGTTGTTGGTGCTGATGGTAGGGGTAGTGGTCCTGGTGGATGTCGTTGGTGCTGAAGGTGTGAGTAGTGGACGAGATTGGAGGTGGTGGTGCTGATGGTGGGGTTAGTGGTCCGGATGGGTAGTGTTGTGCTAATGTTGCGGGTAGTGTTCCCTGTGGGTGTTGGTGGTGCTGATGGTTGGGAAAATGGTCCGGGTGGATGGTGGTAGTGGTGCTGATGGTAAAGAAAGTGGTGCGGATGGGTGGTTCCGTGCTGATGTAGGGAATAGTGGTCCGGATGGGTGGTGCTGGTGTTGGTGGGAGGAGTAATGGTCTGGATGGGTGATGGTGGTGTTGCTGGTAGGGGTAGTGGTCCGATGGGGGGGTGTTGTGCTGATTTAGGAGGTAGTGGTCCGTATGGGTGGTGGTGATGCTGGTGGTGGGGGGTAGTGGTTTGAGTGGGTTGTTCTGGTGCTGGTGGTGAGGATAGTAGTCAGATGGATGGTGGTGGTGCTGATGGTGGGGTTCGTGGTCCGGATGGGAATTGTTGTACTGATGGTGGGGGTTGTGGTCTGGATGGGTTGTGGTGTTGATAGGGTATGGGTCCAGGTGGTGGTGGTGTTGGTGATGGGGGTACTGGTCTAAGTGGAACGTGCTGGTGGTGTGGATAGTGGTCCAGGTGGAAGGTGCTGGTGGTGGGGATAGTGGGCCAGGTGGGTGGTGCTGATGCTGGGGGTAGTGGTCCATGTGGGTAATGCTGGTGGTGGTGTTAGTGTTCTTGTAGGTTGTGATGGTGGTTGTGGTAGTGGTCCATGCGGGTGCTGGTGGTGGTAAAGGTAGTGGTCCAGGTGAGTGGTGGTGGTGGTGGTGAGGGTACCGGTCCAGGTGGGTGGTGCTGGTGTGGGGGTAGTGGTTCAGGTGGGTGGTAGTGGTGGTGTTGGGGGTAGTGGTCCAGGTGGGTGGTTCTGGTTGGAAGGATAGCGGTTCATGAGGGTGGTGATGGTGGTAGGGGTAGTGGCCTCGATGGGTGGTGCTGTGCTGATGGCGGGCATTTGCGGTCAAGGTGGGTGGTGGTGTTGGTGGTGGTGGGGTAGTGGTCTGGATGGGTGTTACTGTTGATGGTGGAGGTAGTGGTCCGGATTAGTGGAGTTGTGTTGATGGTGGGTATAGCGTTCCATGTGCTGTTGGTGGGGGTATTGGTCCGGATGGGTGGTAGTGGTGCTGAAGGTAGGGGTAGTAATGGTGCTGATAGTCTGGTGAGTGGTCTAGATGGATGGTGCTGTGCTGAGGGAAGGTGGGGGGGGGGTAGTGGTCATGATGGGTGATGCTGGTACTGGTGATAGTGTTAGTGGTCCGGATGGGTGGTGGTAATGCTGGTGGTGGGGTTAGTGGTCCGGATGGGTGGTGGTGGTGGTGGTGGTGGTGGTCGGAGTAGTGGTCCGGATGGGTGGTGGTGGTGCTGATGGTATGGTTAGAGGTCTGGATGGTTGTTGTTGTGATGATGGTGAGGGTTGTGGTCCTGATGAGTGATGGTGGTTTTGGTGGTTGGGGTAGTTGTCTGGATGGGTGTTGGTGGTGACGTTGAGGTCAGTGGTCCGGATGGATGGTGCTGGTGCTGGTAGTGTGTGCATTGGTCCGGATGGGTATTGGTGGTGATGGTGGTTGGGATATTGGTGCGGATGGGTGGTGATTGTGGTGGTGGTGGGGGTAGTGGTCTGGATGGGTGGTGCTGAGCTGATGGAGGAGGGAGTGGTCCGGATGTGTGGTGTTGTGCTGATGGAGGAGGGAGTGGTCCGGATGTGTGGTGTTGTGCTGATGGTAGGGGTGCTGGTCTGGATGTGTGGTAGTATTGTGCTGATGGTGGGGGTAGTGGTTCGGATGGGTCGTAGTGATGCTGAGGGTAGAGGTAGTCTTCCATGTGGGTGGTGGTGGTGCTGATGGTGGGGGTAGTGGTCCGGATGGGTGGTGTTGTGCTGATTGAAGAGGTAGTGGCTGAGATGTTTGGTGTTGTGCTTATGGTAGAGGTGGTGGTCTGGATGGGTTGTGGTAGTGCTGAAGGTGGGAGCAGTAGTCCGAATGTTTTCTTTTTTTTGGTGGTGATAGTAGGGGAGTGGTCTTGATAGGTGGCGTTGTGATGAGAGAGGGGGGGTGGTGGTCCGGATGGGTGATGCTTATGCTGGCGGTGGGGTTAGTGGTCCGGCCGGTGGTGGTAATGCTGATGGTGTGGGATTGTGGTCCGGATGGGTTGTGGTGGTGCTAATGGGGAGGGTGATGGTCCGGATTGGTGGTTTTGTGCTGATTGAGGAGATAGTGGTCCGGATTGGTGGTTTTGTGTTGTGGGTAGGGGGTTCTGGTCCGGATGTGTGGTAGCAAAGCTGAAGGTGAGGGTAGTGATGGTGCTAATAGTAGGGTGAGTGGTCTAGATGGGTTGTGCTGTGCTGAGGGAAGGGAAGAGGGAAGTGGTCATGATGGGTGATGCTGGTGCTGGTGGTAGGGTTAGTGGTCCGGATGGGTGGTGGTGATGCTGGTGGTGGGGTTAGTGGTCAGGATGGGTTGTGGTGATGATGGTGATAGGGGTAGTGTTCCGGATGGATGGTGATGGTGCTGATGGTATGGGTAGTGGTCCGGATGGATATTTTTGTAAAGATGGTGTGGGCAGTGGTTCTGATGGGTGGTGGTGGTTTTGGTGGTTGGGTTACTTGCTTGGATGGGTGTTGGTGGTGACGTTAAGGTCAGTGGTTCGGATGGATGGTGCTGGTGCTGGTAGTGATTGTGTTGGTCTGGATGGGTGGTGGTAGTGCTGGAGGCTGGGATATTGGTCCGAATGGGTGGTGGTGTTACTGATAGTAGCTGCAGTGGTCCGGTTTGATGGTGTTGTGCTAACTGAGGAGGTAATGGTCCGAATGGGTGGTTTTGTACTGATGGTGGGGTAATGGTTCGGATGGGTGGTGGTGTGCTGATAGTTGGGGTAGTGGCGCGGGTGGGCGGTGGTGCTACTGATACTAGGGGGAGTGGTCTAGATGAGTAGTGTTGTGCTGAGGGATGGGGTAGTGATGCTTGTGCTGGTGGTAGGGTTAGTAGTCCGGATTGGTGGTGGTGATTTTGGTGGTGAGGGTTAGTGGTCCGGATGGATTGTGGTGGTGCTGATGGTGGGGGTGGTGGTCCGGATGGGTGGTGTTGTGCTGATTGAGGAGGTAGTGGTCTGGGTTGATGGTGTCGTGCTGATGGTAGGGGTACTGGTCTTGATGGGTGGTAGTGGTGCTGAAGGCGAGGGTAGTGATGGTGCTGATAGTACGGTGGGTAGTCTAGATGGGATGTGGTGTGCTGAGGAAAGGGACGGGGGAGCGGGGGGGGGGAATTAGTGGTCCTTATTGGTGATGCTAGTGCTGTTGGTAAGGTTAGTGGTCCGGATGGGTGGTGTTGATGTTGATGGTGGGGTAGTGGTCCGGATGGGTTGTGGTGATGCTGAGGGTAGATGTAGTGTTCCATGTGGGTGGTGGTGGTGCTGATAGTATAGGGGCAGTAGTCTGGATGGGTGGCGGTGGTGGTGCTGATGGTGGGGCATTGGTCCGAATGGGTGGTGTTGTGCTGAAGGTGGGTTTAGTGTTCCATGTGGGTGGGAGTGGTGCTGATGGCGGGGATATTGTTCCGGATGGGTGGTGGTGGTGCTGGTGGTTGATATTGGTACGGATGGGTGGTGGTTGTGCTGGTGGTGGGATTAGTGGTCCGAATCGGTGTTGGTGGTGACGTTGAGAGCAGTGGTCCGGATGGACGGTGCTAGTGCTGGTAGTAGGTGTATTGGTCCGGATGGGTGTTGGTGGTGTTGGTGGTTGGGATATTGGTGGGGATGATTGGTGGTTGTGCTGTTGGTGGAGTGTAGTGGTCCGGATGGATTGTGGTGGTGCTGATGGTTCGGGTAGTGGTCCGGATGGATGTTGTTGTGCTGATGGTTTGGGTAGTGGTCCAGATGGGTCGTGGTGATGCTGAGGGTAGATGTATTGTTCCATGTGGGTGGTAGTGGTGCTGATGGTGGGAGTAGTGGTCTGGATGGGTGGTGGTGGTGCAGATGGTGGGGCATTGGTCCGAATGGGTAGTGTTGTGCTGAAGGGGGGTGTTGTGTTCCATGTGTGTAGTGGTGGTGCTGATGGTGGGAGTAGTGGTCTGGATGGGTGGTGTGCTGATTGAGGAGGTAGTGGTTGGTATGTGTGTTGCTGTGCTTATGGCAAGGGTGGTGGTCCGGATGGGTGGTAGTAGCTGAGGTGAGGGTAGTGTTCCGAATAGTTTTTTTTTTGGTGCTGATAGCAGTAGGAGGAGTGGTCTAGATGGGTGGTATCGTGCTGAGGGAGGCGGGTGGTGGTCCGGATGGGTGATACTCGTGCTGGTGGTAGGGTAAGTGGTCCGGATGGGTGGTAGTGATGCTGGTGGTAGGGTAAGTGGTCCAGATTGGTGGTAACGATGCTGGTTGTAGGGGTGGTTGTATGATATGTGGTGCTCTGCTGTTTTTGGGGAGGTAGTGTTCCGGATGGGTGGCTTTGTGGTGATGGTAGGTTTAGTGTTCCATGTGGGTGGTGGTGTTGCTGATGTTGCGGGCAGTGGTCCATGTGGGTGGTGATGTTGCTGATGTTGCGGGCAGTGGTCCATGTGGGTGGTGGTGTTGCTGATGTTGCGGGCAGTGTTCCATGTGGGTGGTGATGTTGCTGATGTTGCGGGCAGTGGTCCATGTGGGTGGTGATGTTGCTGATGTTGCGGGCAGTGGTCCATGTGGGTGGTGATGTTGCTGATGTTGCGGGCAGTGGTCCATGTGGGTGGTGCCGTTGCTGATGGCGGAGGTAGTTGTCCGAGTGGGTAGTGGGGGTAGTGTTCCATGTGGGTGGTTTTAGTGCGGATGGTGCGGGTAGTGGTCGAATTGGGTGGTGCTGGTGATGGGGTAGTAGTCCTAATGGGTGTTAGTGTTGGTGGTTTTGGTGTAGTGGCCTGGATGGGTTTTTGTTGTCATGGTGGGGGAAGTGGTCCGGATGGCTGGTGGTGGTGCTGATAGTGGGGTTAATTTTTCGGATGGGAGGTATTGAGCTGATGGTGGGGGTAGTGGACCAGATAGGTGGTGGTGGTGCTGAGGGTAGGGGTAGTGGTCCGGAAGGGTAGTGTTTTGCTGATGGGAAGGGTAATGGTCCACGTGGGTGGTGTTGTGCTTATGGTGGGGTTAGTGGTCCGGATGGGTCGTGGTAGTGCTGACGTTAGGGGTAGTGGCCCGGATGGATGGTGTTATGCTGATGGTGGGGGTAGTGTTCCATGTGCGTAGCTACTGGTGGTGCTGATGGTTGGGGTAGTGGTCCGGATGGGTGATGTTGTGCTGATGGTGGGGGTAGTGTTCCATATGGGTTGTGGTGGTGCTGATGGTGGGGGTAGTTGACCGGATGTGTGGTGGCGCTGCTGATAGTGGGATTAATGATCCGGATGGGAGGTATTGTGCTGATGGTTGGGGTAGCGGACCGGCTGGGTGATGGTGGTACCGAGGGTAAGGGTAGTGGTCCGGAAAAGTAGTGTTTTGCCCATGGCTGGGGTAGTGGTCCACATGTGTGGTGTTGTACTGATGGTGGGAGTAGTGGACCGGTTGGGTTGTGGTGATGCTGATGGTGGGGGTAGTAGTCTGAATGGGTAGTGGTCCGGATGGGTTATGCTGTGCTGATGGTAGGGGTAGTGTTCCATGTGGGTGGTGGTGGTGCTGATGGTTGGGTTAGTGATCCGGATGGCTGGTGTATTTTGATTGAGGTGGGACTAGTCCGGATTTGTGGTGTTGTGCAGATAGTGGGTGTAGTGTTCCATGTGGGTGATGGCGGTGTTGATGGTGGGGTTAGTGGTCTGGATGGGTAGTGGTCCGGATGGGCTATGTTGTGCTGATGGTAGGGGTAGTGTTCCATGTGGATGGTGCTGCTGATGGTAGGGTTAGTGCTCCGGATGGGTGGTGCTAGTGCTGAAGGTTGGGGTGTTTGTTTGGATGGGTGGTGCTGGTGCTGATGGTTGGGGTAGTGGTCCAGATAGGTGGTGTTGTGCTGAATGGTGGGTGTAGTGTTTCATGTGGGTGGTGGTGGTGCTGATGGTAGAGGTAGTGGTCCGGATGGGTAGTGGTGCTATTGATGGAAGCTGTAGTGGTCAGGTTTGGTGGTGTTGTGGTGATTGAGAAGGTAATGATCCGAAAGGGTGATTTTGTACTGATGGTGGGGTTTGGATGGGTGGTGTTGTGCTGATGGTAGTGGTAGTGGTGCGGGTTGGTGGTGGTGGTGCTGAAGGTGAGGGTAGTGGTCCGGATGGATGCTGGTGGTGGTGATGGTAGGCGTAGTGGTCCGGAAGGGTAGTATTGTGCTAATGTTGGGGGTAGTTTTCCCATTGGGTGTTGGTGGTGCAGATGGTGGGGGTAGCGATCCGGATGAGTGGTGGTGGTGCTGCTGATGGTTGGGGTGATGCTCAGGATGGGTGGTGGTGGTGCTGCTGGTTGGAGTAGTGGTCCGGATAGTTAGTGCTGGTGCTGGTAGTGAGGTTAGCGGTCCGGGTGGGTGGTGCTGGTGCTGATGATATGGTATTGGTCCGGATGAGTATTGTTGTGGTGCTGGCTGGGGTAGTGCTCTGGTTGGATGGTGGTGGTGCTGGTGGAGTGATAGTTGTCTGGATGGGTGTTGGTGGTGATGTCCGGATAGATGGTGCTGTTGCTGGTGGTGAGGGTATTGGTCCGGTTAGGTGGTGGTGATGGTGGTGGTTGGGATATGTGTGGTTGGGTAGTGCTGTTGCTGGTGGTAGGGTAGTGGTCCAAATGGTCGTTCTGGTGGTGGTGGTGGAAGTAGTCGTCGAGGTGGGTGGCGGTGGTGCTGGTATGTGGAGGTAGATGTCTGGATGGGTGGGTGTTGTGCTGGTAGTAGGGGAAGTGGTCCAAGTAGGTGGCGGTGGTGCTGGTGATAGGGTAGTTGACCCGAAGGGTAGTGGTGGTGCTAGTGGTGGAGGTATTGGTCCAGGTAGGTAGTGTTTGTGCTGGTGGTGGGGGTAGTGGTCCATATGGGTACTGGTGGTGCTGGTGGCAGAGGTATTGGTCTATATGGATGATGGTGGAGGTTGGTGGTCCAGGTGAGTGGTGGTTGTACTTGAGGGTACTGGACCAGGTGGGTGGTGCTGGTGGTGGGGATAGTGGTCCAGGTGGTTTGTGCTGGTGGTGGGGGTACTCTTCCATGAAGGTGGTGGTGGTGGTGAGGGTAGTGGTCCAGATGGGTGGTGCTGGTGGTGAGGGTATTGGTCCAGGTAGGTGCTGGTAGTGGGTGAAATGGTCCAGGTGCGTGGTGCTGCTGTTGGAGGTATTGGCTCGTTTGGGTGGTGCTGGTGGTGAAGGTAGTGATCCAGGTGGGTGGTGGTGGTGGTGGTGGTGGTTGGTGAGGGTATTGGTCCTAATGGGTGGTGGTGGTGGTGGTGGTTGGTGGGGGTATTGGTACTAATGGGTGGTGGGGGTGGTGGGGGCAGTGGTCAAGGTGGGTGATGGTGGTAGTTGGGGCAGTGGTCCGGATAGGTGGTGGTAGTGGTTGTGGTGGTTGTGGGGTAGTGGTCTGGATGGGTGTTGTTGGTAATGGTGGGGTTAGTGGTCCGGATGGGTGGTGTTGTTCTGATGGTTGGGTTAGTGTTCGATGTGGTTGTTGTGGTAATGGCGGGGGTAGTGGTCCGTATGGGTGGTGGTGGTGCCGATGGTGGGGTTAGAAGTCCGAATTAGGGGTGTTATGCTGATGGTTGGGGTAGTGGTCCGCATTGATCCCGGTGGTGGTGCTGATGGTGGGGGAAGTGTTCCATATGGGTGGTGTTGTGCAGATGGTGGTGGCAGTGGTCCGGATGAGTCGTGGTGTTGCTGATGGTGGGGGTAGTGGTCCGGATGGATGGTGTTGTGCTGATGGTAGGGGTAGTGTTCCATGTAGATGGTGCTGTTGTGATGGTGGGGGTAGTGGTCTGGGTGGGTGTTGGTGGTGCTGAAGGTGGGGCATTGATCGGAATGGGTGGTGTTGTGCTGAAGATGGGTGTAGTGTTCCATGTGGGTGGTGGTGGTGCTGATGGTGACGTTGGTGGTCCGAATAGGTGGTGTTGTGCTGATTGAGGAGGTAGTGGTCCGTATGTGTGGTGTTGTGCTAATGGAAGGGGTACTGGTCCAGATGGGTAGTGGTGGTGCTGAAGGTATAGGTAGTGATCCGGATGGGCGGTGGTAGTGCTGGTGGAAGGGATAGTGGTCCGGATGGATGGTGGTAATGCTGGTGGTGGAGGGGGTTAGTGATCTGATGGGTGTTGGTGTTTGTGGCTGTAGGGGTGGTGGTCCAGATGGGTGGTGGTGATGCTGATGGTAGGGGCAGTGGTCCTGATGGGTATTGTTGTGCTGATGGTGGGGGTAGTGGTTCGTAGGGTAGTGGTGGTGTTGGAAGTGGGAGTAGTTGTCTCGATGGTGTTGGTAGTGATATTGAGGTTAGTGATCTGGATGGATGGTGCTGGTGCTGTTGTTGAGGGTATTGATCCGGATGGGTAGTGGTAGTGTGGGTGGTTGTGATGTTGGTGCGGATGGGTGATGGTAGGGCTGGTGGTAGGGTAGTGGTCCAAACGGTAGTTGGTGAAGGTGGTGGTGGGGGTAGTCGTCCAGGTGGGTGATGGTGGTGCTGGTATGTGGAGGTAGTGTTCTGGATGGTTGGGTGTTGTGCTGGTGGTGGCGGTTGTGGTCCAAGTGGTGCTGTTGGTGGGGTAATTGACCAAGTGGGTGGTGGTGATGGTGGTGGAGGTATTGGTTCAGGTAGGTGATGGCGTTGCTGGTGTTGTGAATAGTGTTCTGGATGGGTGGTTGTGGTGCTGGTGGTGGGAGTGGTGGTCCGGATGGGTGGTGACGGGGAGTAGTTTACATGAGTTTACATGAGAAAGACAAATAACAGGAGGCCTGATTGGCTCACGACTGGGTTGTCTGAAAGAAAAATGATTCAACTTGACAGGAGAAATTCATTTCTGCTCAGTACTTTTTTAAGCTATCACCGACTCCCCGCTGCTGCACATTAACCTCCTAGTGTCCCCATTACCGCTGTCGTTTATACGTTTATTTCTGGCGCTTTTCTCAAAGTATACCTGAATTTGTAAAATATTTGTCTAAACAACTTTTGAGGTATTTATAGTTTTAGCACTCATTACGTCTGACGGTAAGTTATTCCAGTGGTCAACACACCTATAGGAAAAAAAAGTATTTTCCCACGTTCGTACTATATCTTTTACCTTTAAGTTTTATTCCATTTGTCCTAGTAACCGTATCTTCTTGTATTTCGAAAATATGTTTGTGGTTTACTTTATCGAACTTGTTCTGAATTTTGAACACTAGGATTGAGTCGCCGCGAAGTCTACGTTTTTACAGGGAGAAGAGATCCAATCGTTTTAACCTCTCTTCGTATGCCAGATTTCTAGAGATGAAATCAATTTTGTCGTGCGTCTTGGTACTTGCTCTGATTTTTCCTCGTCTTTCTTACAGTTTAGGGACCAAAACTGGACTGCATATACAAGGTGCGGTCTTACTGGAGAATTATGAAGTGTGAAAATTGTTTCTCGTGTCTCATAATCTATGTTCCTGGCTATGAAACATAACATTTTGTTGCATCTTTTACTTGCTGCTTGACACTGTTTAGTGTATTTCAAATTGTTGCAGGTGATAATTCCAAAGTTCTTTTCTTCATTTACTTTAGTTAGAGCGTTTAAGAATAGTTTGTAGTCGTAATGTATACTCTTCTCTCCAGAGTGATTAAGTTTACACTTGTCTACATAAAACTTCATTTACCATCTGTCTGACCACTCTGCTAGTAAGTTCTCTGAATCACTTCGCAGTCCCGCCTGTTTACAGCGCTACCTCCTAGTTTAGTATCGTCAGCAGACTTGGAGATTTGAGATATGAGATCGAGTTCTGGTCATTAATGTATATCATGAAAAAAATTGGGCCTAGGACTGACCCCTGTGGCACACCACTCGTTAGGTCTAGCCAATCTGAGGCTTCACCGTTTAACACTACACGCTGCTTTCTTCCGGTAAGCCAGTCTCTGATCCATGTACAGAGTTCTTCACTGATTCCTTGTGCTTTGAGTTTATGTAAGAGTCTCTTGTGAGGTCCTTTATCGAAAGCCTTTTGGAAATCTAAATATGCTACATCAGATGGTAATTTTTCGCCCCAATTCTGAGAAATAATATTAAAAAAATTCCAGCAAACTCGTAAGGCAGGATCTTCCATAGCGGAAACCGTTGGTTGTCCTATATAATTTTGTGTTGATCTAGAAACGTGACAATTTATCGCGTATTATTTTTTCCATCATTTTGCCTAACGAAGAACTGGTAAAACAGGGTTTCCCTTATTTACCATTTTTTTTTGCTTAGCTTAGCTTTTAGCTTGGTTAAGCATTTCTCCCATTCCCTCCACCAAACATTATTTGTGTTTATACTTCTGTGTGTTTATTCTTTTCTTTTTGTGTTTACAGGTAAGTGAGTGTTGACCGGTGTTCCTGGTGTTGCTGGACCACTGGTACATCTCACGAAGGCTGGTTGGACAGAATTGTGCGCACAATTGAGAGGTGACCGAAGGAGGACTCAACCCAGCTTGGTACATCCGGCCGGCCCTACTCTGGGACGCTTTACTGTCTGATCAGCTGCCTCGTATTTTTTTTAGAGAAGAGGTAAAGTGCTGAAAGTACTTTTTGTGTGGGGCGATCCACCACCCCAGAATCTTGGGCCTACCCCCACTGGTATGGACTCTTGTAAGCCACCCGCTACTCCCGTAGGGTGTTACGGTGGTGACCGACACACGTTGGTCATAAAGTCCAAAAATGCTGACTTTGTCCTATTACATGCGACCGGTTCAACAGTTCTAACTTCCCTCAACCCCTTCCTCATCAAGAAAGTGATTGATGGCCAGGCTGGTGCTGTTGAGATGGTAAGGAATCTGGCTAGTGGTGACCTTCTTATCCAAGTTAAGTCGTCATATCAAGTTGCAAACTTACTTAAGCTGAGAAAGTTCCATTCATATGATGTTGTGGCTTCCATTCCGGTGACCATGAATTCATGCAGAGGAGTAATCTTCTGTCTTAATATCATGGACATGAGCAAGGATGACATAGTGAAGGAACTTGCAGACGAGGAAGTGATCGCTGCTAGATTTTTTACAAAATTTATTGACGGCGAGCAACGTAGAACCCCCTGATCACTCTACCATTCAGAAAGTCCAGACTGTAGAAAGATATTGCCATAGGTTATGTTAAGGTAAGACCTTACATACCAAACCCTTACGATGTTTTGAATGCCAAAGGTATGGTCACGGTGAAAAGTCTTGTACTTTTTCATCTCGTTGTTGAAAGTGTGCCAGCGAGGACCACGTTGCTGACAATTGTACAGCCAAAGTTGGTAATATGCGTTAACTGTGGTGGCAACCACCCAAGCTCGTACAGAGAATGTCCTCAGCACAATTTTGAGAAGGAAGTCGGCGCAGTTAAGGCAAAGGAGAACATTTCATATGGTGAAGCAAGGAAGAGGGTGAAGGAGATTCACGAGACTCCCAAACCCAATGAGTCCTCTGCTACGGCATTGAAAAGTAGGCCAGTCACGGTCACAATTTCCACACAAACAACACGAACTGTTGCACCACGCTCCACCACTCCAGACGAATCCATAATGAATCAGACCGACACTGACACTGACTCTGACGATACTATCGACAAAGACTCATACTCAAAAGCCACCTGCTATGTTCGCTCCCAAAAATGTGAAAGAGGACAAGACAAAATTTGTAAAAGTTTCAAAAGAAACTATGTCGCACGTCGTCGTTCCTGTGGCTCCAGTGAGGAGGTCTTCCTCGATGAAGTCTTTCTTGGTGGAATCAATGGACGACAATACCGTCTCCACTATGAGCCGATCCCGTTCCCACTTGGACTCGCCCAAGTACAAAAACAGGGCTCACAAAGTTGGCTGACTAAAGAAATCATAAACCAACGCGTTCAATATCATTCAGTGGAATTATAGATGTCTTAGGAATAAGCAAGCACAACTGTCACTTGTTTGCAGTGTATAGGCCCTCCGTTATTTGTCTACAGGAGACCAATCTGAACAGTACAGTCGAAGATTGTGATGTTTGAGATAACTATCACCCGTATAGAAGAGATGAAGATCATGGGGCAGGCATCGATGTATACCAAAGCTTACCCCATGCAGGAGTGACTTTGAATTCTACTCTAGAAGCTGTCGCATGTAGGTTAAAATTTGATAGCACGTACCTGGCCATTTCGTTCAATTTACTGTCCCGGTTCGATTGCACTTGATAATGATGAGTTCACTTCGCTTTTTAGTCAATTATCCCAAACAAAACTAATTCTTGGAGACTTCAACGCCCATCAACCGTTGGTTGTCCTATATAATTTTGTGTTGATCTAGAAACGTGACAAAATTTATCGCGTATTATTTTTTCCATCATTTTACCTAACGAAGAACTGGTAAAACAGGGTTTCCCTTATTTACCATTTTTTGACTTAGCTTAGCTTTTAGCTTGGTTAAGCATTTCTCCCATTCCCTCCACCAAACATTATTTGTGTTTATACTTCTGTGTGTTTATTCTTTTCTTTTTGTGTTTACAGGTAAGTGAGCGTTGACCGGTGTTTCTGGTGTTGCTGGACCACTGGTACATCTCACGAAGGCTGGTTGGACAGAATTGTGCGCACAATTGAGAGGTGACCGAAGGAGGACTCAACCCAGCTTGGTACATCCGGCCGGCCCTACTCTGGGGCGCTTTACTGTCTGATCAGCTGCCTCGTATTTTTTTAAGAGGTAAAGTGCTGAAAGTACCTTTTGTGTGGGGTGATCCACCACCCCAGAATCTTGGGCCTACCCCCTCTGGTATGGACTCTTGTAAGCCAACCGCTACTTCCGTAGGGTGTTACGGTGGTGACCGACACACGTTGGACGTAAAGTCCAAAAATGCTGACTTTGTCCTATTACATGCGACCGGTTCAACAATTCTAACTTCCCTCAACCCCTTCCTCATCAAGAAAGTGATTGATGGCCAGGCTGGTGCTGTTGAGATGGTAAGGAATCTGGCTAGTGGTGACCTTCTTATCCAAGTTAAGTCGTCATATCAAGTTGCAAACTTACTTAAGCTGAGAAAGTTCCATTCATATGATGTTGTGGCTTCCATTCCGGTGACCATGAATTCATGCAGAGGAGTAATCTTCTGTCTTAATATCATGGACATAAGCAAGGATGACATAGTGAAGGAACTTGCAGACGAGGAAGTGATCGCTACTTGATTTTTTACAAAATTTATTGACGGCGAGCGACGTAGAACCCCCTGATCACTCTACCATTCAGAAAGTCCAGACTGTAGAAAGATATTGCCATAGGTAATGTTAAGGTAAGACCTTATATACCAAAGCCTTACGATGTTTTGAATGTCAAAGGTATGGTTATGGTGAAAAGTCTTGTACTCTTTCATCTCGTTGTTGAAAGTGTGCCAGCGAGGACCACGTTGCTGACAATTGTAGTTGGTACTATGCGTTAACTGTGGTGGCAACCACCCAAGCTTGTACAGAGAATGTCCTCAGCATAATTTTGAGAAGGAAGTCGGCGCAGTTAAGGCCAAGGAGAACATTTCATATGGTGAAGCAAGGAAGAGGGTGAAGGAGACTCACGAGACTCCCAAACCCAATGAGTCCTCTGCTAAGGCACTGAAAAGTAAGCCAGTCATGATCACAATTTCCACACAAACAACGCGAAGTGTTGAACCACGACCCACCACTCCAGACGAACCCATAACGAATCACACTGACACTGACACTGACTCTGACGATACTACCGACAAAGACTCATTCTCAAAAGCCACCTGCTCTGTTCGCTCCCAAAAATGTGAAAGAGGAGAAGACAAAATTTGTAAAAGTTTCAAAAGAAACTATGTCGCACGTCGTCGTTCCTGTGGCTTCAGTGAGGAGGTCTTCCTCGATGAAGTCTCTCTTGGTGGAATCAATGGACGACAATACCGTCTCCACTATGAGCTGATCCCATTCCCACTTGGACTCGCCCAAGTACAAAAACAGGGCTCACAAAGTTGGCTGACTAAAGAAATCATAAACCAACGCGTTCAATATCATTCAGTGGAATTATAGATGTCTTAGGAATAAGCAAGCACAACTGTCACTTGTTTGCAGTGTATAGGCCATCCGTTATTTGTCTACAGGAGACCAATCTGAACAGTACAGTCGAAGATTGTGATGTTTGAGATAACTATCACCTGTATAGAAGAGATGAAGATCATGGGGCAGGCATCTATGTATACCAAAGCTTACCCCATACCGGAGTGACTTTGAATTCTACTCTAGAAGCTGTCGCATGTAGGGTAAAGTTTGATAGCACGTACCTGGACATTTCGTTGAATTTACTGTCCCGGTTCGATTGCACTTAATGATGAGTTCACTTCGCTTTTTAGTCAATTATCCCACACAAAACTAATTCTTGGAGACTTCAACGCCCATCAACCGTTGGTTGTCCTATATAATTTTGTGTTGATCTAGAAACGTGACAAATTTATCGCGTATTATTTTTTCCATCATTTTACCTAACGAAGAACTGGTAAAACAGGGTTTCCCTTATTTACCATTTTTTGACTTAGCTTATCTTTTAGCTTGGTTAAGCATTTCTCCCATTCCCTCCACCAAACATTATTTGTGTTTATACTTCTGTGTGTTTATTCTTTTCTTTTTGTGTTTACAGTTAAGTGAGCGTTGACCGGTGTTTCTGGTGTTGCTGGACCACTGGTACATCTCACGAAGGCTGGTTGGACAGAATTGTGCACACAATTGAGAGGTGACCGAAGGAGGACTCAACCCAGCTTGGTACATCCGGCCGGCCCTACTCTGGGGCGCTTTACTGTCTGATCAGCTGCCTCGTATTTTTTTTTTAGAGAAGAGGTAAAGTGCTGAAAGTACTTTTTGTGTGGGGCGATCCACCACCCCAGAATCTTGGGCCTACCCCCTCTGGTATGGACTCTTGTAAGCCAACTGCTACTTCCGTAGGGTGTTACGGTGGTGACCGACACACGTTGGACGTAAAGTCCAAAAATGCTGAATTTGTCCTGTTACATGCGACCGGTTCAACAGTTCTAACTTCCCTCAACCCCTTCCTCATCAAGAAAGTGATTGATGGCCAGGCTGGTGCTGTTGAGATGGTAAGGAATCTGGCTAGTGGTGACCTTCTTATCCAAGTTAAGACGTCATATCAAGTTGGAAACTTACTTAAGCTGAGAAAGTTCCATTCATATGATGTTGTGGCTTCCATTCCGGTGACCATGAGTTCATACCGAGGAGTAATCTGCTTTCCTGATATCATGGACATGAGCGAGGATGACATAGTGAAGGAACTTGCAGACGAGGAAGTGATCGCTGCTTGATTTTTTTTACAAATTTTATTGACGGCGAGCAACGTAGAACCCCCTGATCACTCTACCATTCAGAAAATCCAGACTGTAGAAAGATATTGCCATAGGTTATGTTAAGGTAAGACCTTACATACCAAACCCTTACGATGTTTTGAATGCCAAAGGTATGGTCACGGTGAAAAGTCTTGTACTCTTTCATCTAGTTGTTGAAAGTTAACTGTGCGTTAACTGTGGTGGCAACCACCCAAGCTCGTACAGAGAATGTCCTCAGCACAATTTTGAGAAGGAAGTCGGCGCAGTTAAGGCAAAGGAGAACATTTCATATGGTGAAGCAAGGAAGAGGGTGAAGGAGACTCACGAGACTCCCAAACCCAATGAGTCCTCTGCTATGGCATTGAAAAGTAGGCCAGTCACGGTCACAATTTCCACACAAACAACGCGAAGTGTTGCACCATGCTCCACCACTCCAGACGAATCCATAATGAATCAGACCGACACTGACACTGACTCTGACGATACTATCGACAAAGACTCATACTCAAAAGCCACCTGCTCTGTTCGCTCCCAAAAATGTGAAAGAGGACAAGACAAAATTTGTAAAACTTACAAAAGAAACTATGTCGCACGTCGTCGTTCCTGTGGCTCCAGTGAGGAGGTCTTCCTCGATGAAGTCTTTCTTGGTGGATTCAATGGACGACAATACCGTCTCCACTATGAGCCGATCCCGTTCCCACTTGGACTCGCCCAAGTACAAAAAAACAGGGCTCACAAAGTTGGCTGACTAAAGAAATCATAAACCAACGCGTTCAATATCATTCAGTGGAATTATAGATGTCTTAGGAATAAGCAAGCACAACTGTCACTTGTTTGCATTGTATAGGCCATCCGTTATTTGTCTACAGGAGACCAATCTGAACAGTACAGTCGAAGATTGTGATGTTTTAGATAACTACCACCAGTATAGAAGAGATGAAGATCATGGGGCACGCATCTATGTATACCAAAGTTTACCCCATACAGGAGTGACTTTGAATTCTACTCTAGAAGCTGTCGCATGTAGGGTAAAATTTGATAGCACGTAGCTGGACATTTTGTTCAATTTACTGTCCCGGTTCGATTGCACTTGATGATGATGAGTTCACTTTGCTTTTTAGTCAATTATCCCCCACAAAACTAATTCTTGGAGACTTCAACGCCCATCATCATCAGTGCGGAAGCTTAAGGGTAGATTCTCGTGGGAAACAAATGGTAAATCATATCATCACTTCTAATCTCGCTCTCCTGAAGGATGGTAGTGGACCTGGTGTAGATGATCGGAGAGGAAACATCTCAGCCATCGACCTATCTTTGTCATCCCAGATATACTAAATGACATCACCTGGGGTTCTTATGACGACTCCTTGGGAAGTGACCACTTTCCAATCTGTCTTTCTTATATATGGGACAATATCATCAGGTCGTCTCCGTTTATATTCAATTATAAGAAATCAGATTAGGGGTCATTCTCAAGACAAACCGTCCTAGATATGTCAGAGATGACATTGACACAAAGGTCCATATTGTAACTATTACCCTCCTCAGGGCTGCTGAGGCCTCTATTCCTAAGATCCCTACAATATCCAAAAAGCATAGTGTTCCTTGGTGGACACCAGATTGCTGAAATGCACTACGTGAGCGCAGTAGGAGATGCAGGATTTTCGACGAAGAGCCTCAGGTAACAACTTTATTGCATACAAACATGCGAGGGCTCAGGCAAGAAGAACAATGAGACAAGCCAAAAGAGACTCCTGGCGTGGCTATGTTTCAACTGTCAATAAGAACACACCCAGCAGTCAGGTCTGGTCCATAATTAAGAAAATGACAAGAAAATTTAAACAACCTTCCATCCCCCAACTTACCACGCAAGATGGCACCATCGATGTCCCAGTTGACATAGCCAACGCTATCGCCAGGAGATTCTCAAACATAAGTAGCTCGGCCAATTACGATCGACGGTTTTTACACTACAAAATATACCATAAAATAGAAATAAACCATACAATAATTCATTTACCCTTAAGGAATTACTTCTTGCCCTGAAATCCTGTAAAGGTTCCAGCCTGGGGCCCAGCGTGATAACCTATGAGATGATTCAGCATCTTAGTCAGGCCAACCTGACTCAGCTGTTAGCATTGTACAATGAGATTTGGACGTCTAGAACGTTTCCAAACTCATGGCACTTTGCGCACGTTATCCCCATCCCAAAAGGTTCAGGACGCCTTACGAACATCAATTCGTTTTGATCTATTTCATTGACGAGCTGCTTTTGTAAGGTTATGAAAACAATGGTTAATAAAAGGTTTATTTTCTTTTTAGAATCGCAGAACTTATCAATTGATCAACAGTGTGCATTCCGTAAACACAGAAGCACAATGGATCATTCAACAAATTTAAACATAATATTACAGACACTTTTATAAGGAAAGATCTTTAATTGCAGTTTTCTTGGATTTGGAAAAAGCCTTTGACATGGCATGGAGCAACGGAATCTTAAGCAAAGTTTATGCTACTGGTTTGATAGGTTCTTTATCTATTTCTGTTCAAAACTTTTTACATGACAGAACATTTGCTGTCAAGATCGCTGCATCTAACGTAATCTCGGACACATTTGTTAAAGAGAATGGTGTGCCGCAAGGCAGCGTTCTGAGCCCAACATTACTTAATATTATGATTAATGATATTCTGTCTCCTGCTTCCGTTCCTCGTAACCTTAGATACTAACTTTATGCTAATGATTGTGCAGTATGGCACTTCTCGTCTAATGCACAATTCTCGGCTGAGTGGGTTCAAGTTGCACTTGAGTCCGTTCATCGTTGGGCGCTACAGTGGGGATTAAGTTTTCACCAGCTAAAAGTGTCGTAGTTGTGTTTACACATGAAAATAAAATCCCGAATTTGCAGCTAAAATTAGACAACAACCCGATTCCTTTCTGTAATAACGTAAGGTTTCTTGGATTACATTTTGACCAAAGATTGAATTGGAAAAAACACATAGATTATTTGAAAATAGAATGTAATAAAAGGTTATATATTCTTAAGTATCTGTTGTGTTCATTTTGGGGAGAAGACAGGAAATCTTTATTAATGTTGTACATGTAAACTAGACAACTAGACAATGGCTCTCAGGTGCATGCTTCGGCGAGCGACTATACCTTGAGAAGGTTGAATTTGTTGCAGAATAAATGCCTGCAAATGTGTCTTGGAGCTCTGTCATGTACCAGAGTTCCGCAATTGGGAGTTGAGGCAAATGTACCTCCTCTCCGGCTGCGTCGAGATGAATTAACGTTAAAATGTGGTATTCTGATGACCTGGAGAAGATATACTACTGGCTGTCGCCTGGCACAACAGTACGAACAGTTAATCGACAGAGGCGTCAGGCCCCTGGCCCTTAGAATACACTTCCTCAGTAAGAATTCTGGTCTGAAAGTGCAAGAAATGGACACACTCTTTGGGAGGAGTCCAGACTAAAATCTAAGACCAACTGGCTCGCTGCAACGAAAAGGAACGCGCCGGAGAGTGAGGTGCACCAGCGATTCCGTTACGTCATTACGGATCATTTATCATATGTCCACTTCTACACAGATGGCTCCAAGACAGGTGAATGTGTGGGTGCAAGTGCGTGGTCGAACGAATGTCTTCTTAGATACAGGCTACCGAACCATACAATTGTTTTCTGTGCAGAATTATTTGCTATTGAGAAGGCCATACATTATATAATTGATTCAATTCATATGAAATTAGTAATTCTTACCGATTCGTTGCCAGCTCTTAAAACCATAAACTCTGGTTATACTAAGTCAAATGAAATTCAAGGCAACATTATTGATGAATTAAACGCATGTAATAAAGACATCATCTTGATTTGGGTGCCTGGTGGGTCATTGTAACATGTACAGCAGTAAACAGGCAGACCGGTTGGCTAAGTCGACCTCAGAACTCTAGGAGGTCGTTCTGATCCCTCGGGAGCTGGGGTCTTACCTTTCCTTGGGAAAGAATTCAATATTTTCCCTGTGGCAAAGTCAGGGGACCACACGTAGCGGACTGGACGACCTCGTACAGAAGGAAAAGAAGGAATTCGTGCTAGCCCATCTACGTCTCAACTGCATATAAAGCACCCACCTACAACCTTACATCACATACAGCACCCACCTACAACCTTACATCACATACAGCACCCACCTACAACCTTACATCACATACAGCACTCACCTACAACCTTACATCACATACAGCACCCACCTACAACCTTACATCACATACAGCACCCACCTACAACCTTACATCACATACAGCACCCACCTACAACCTTACATCACATACAGCACCCACCTACAACCTTACATCACATACAGCACTCATTCACAGCCATATATTAACCGAAAGTTTCCACCAAGATGTGAAGCATGCCAAACCATTTTAACAACAGACCATCTTCTCATACAGTGCACAAAGTACCGTGAAAACAGGAAGATTCTTTCAAATTTTTTCAAGAAAAAGAAAACAAACTTCACCATATACAATCTCCCTGGTGACAATGTCAACACAATCAACAAATTGATTATCTTTCTCAAGGAAACGGAAATAATGAAGTTAATACAATGTGGTTCGTTGGTTCGACTATGTGCCGAATCTAGCTTCGAGGTGTGACTGCTTCTGCTCCGGGCTGGTTGTGTGGTGGGCAAAGCAATTTGCTCATTATGCTGCTGGCCCAGAGTGGAGGTGGTTCGGCTTGGAGCTGGTTCCGTTAAAGTGTCCAGCCGACGAGCTGCCGGTGTTATCATGTCATGATTTACGTATATATGTGTTTCATGTCAAGGTGTTAATGCTTCATAACTTATATATGTGTTTCATGTCCAGGTGTTAATGCTTCATAACTTATATATGTGTTTCATGTCAAGGTGTTAATGCTTCATAACTTATATATGTGTTTCATGTCAAGGTGTTAATGCTTCATAACTTATATATGTGTTTCATGTCAAGGTGTTAATGCTTCATAACTTATATATGTGTTTCATGCCAAGGTGTTAATGCTTCATAACTTATATATGTGTTTCATGCCAAGGTGTTAATGCTTCATAACTTATATATGTGTTTCATGCCAAGGTGTTAATGCTTCATAACTTATATATGTGTTTCATGTCAAGGTGTTAATGCTTCATAACTTATATGTGTTTCATGCCAAGGTGTTAATGCTTCATAACTTATATATGTGTTTCATGCCAAGGTGTTAATGCTTCATAACTTATATATGTGTTTCATGCCAAGGTGAAGGACTATCTCTAATCTGTCCTATATTTTCGCAGTCCTTCTGGTAGCTGCACCAGTGGATGTTGTGCCGACTAGGCTGACACGTTGACACAGTCTCCACTTACCAACTCTCCTTCCATTTTTTTAATCCCCTATAGGACTGGACAGGACTTATAGGGACTGATATATCTATCATGTAGGGACTTTACACAGTCAAAAATCAAACAGGGTTGCATGCCTAATGACCTTACTTATAGGTCGCTGGCCGTCAGACCCAACAAACAACAACATACCTATCACTGACGTAAGGCTTCGTCCCTTCGGTTGCTATCCTGCTATCTGCACTACCTACCCTAAGAGATATACCTGTGTCTGTTTCCTGTATCGCAACCGCTTTCACCGCTAAGAACTCAGCTTACTCTTCCCACCCTTTCATCCTAACATCTAGTTTCTCCAAGGCTTCGCTGTTTTTCCTACCGAAAGCCTATCAAATACGTCGCAGAACAAACAAGACGTGTACTCACTTTTATATCTGAGGAGAAAGTTCTTGATGAACTCCCGATGGCATTTAGGGTAGGGAACTCAAGAAGCTGGGGCCATATTCTAGAATTTTCACTCTTTTGTTACTGATTTGAGAAGATTTCACAAAGATTCAAGGGATTTCACCAAGACTCAAGTGCGTCACTAAGCGGCACACAAAAAGACCTTTTTGAAACTGGGTCGGCGAGCGCGTCAGTCGAGCACGTCTGTCTTCGACAAGGGATGGCGGCCAAGTGACAAGGGTAGTGGTGGTGATAGTGTTGATGGTGGTGGTGGTGAAAGAGGTCCAGATGAGTAGTGGTGATGCTGGTGATGGAGGTATTGGTCCATATAGGTGATGGGTTAGTGGTTCAGGTGAGAGAAGGTTTTTTTTTTTGGGGGGGAGGGGGGTATTGGAGCAGGTACGTGTTGCTGGTGGTGGGGGTAGTGGTCCAGGTGGATGATACTATTGTTGGGGGTAGTCGTCCATGTGGGTGGTAGTGGAAATGAGTATAAAGGTCTGGTGGGTGGTTGCGGTGGTGGCGGCCAAGTGACAAGAGGGTTGATGGTGCTGGTGCTGGTGCTGATGGTGGGGGAAGAGGTCTAGATGGATAGTGGTTATGCTTTTGGTGAAGGTATTGGTCCATATGTGTGGGCGGTTGGTGCTGATGGTGGGGGGTAGTGGTCCATATGGGTGGTGTTGTGCTGATGATGAGAGTAGTATTCCATGTGGGTGGTGGTGGTGCTGATGGTGGAGTTAGTGGTCCGGATAGGTGTTTTTGTGCTGTTGGTGGGGGTAGTGTTCCATGCAGTTGGGGGGGGTGCTGATGGTTTGGCTAGTGGTCTCGATGTGTGGTTGTGGTGCTGATGATGGGAGGCAGTGGTCCGGATGGGAGGTGTTGTGCTGATGGTGACGGTAGTGTTCCATGTGGATGGTGGTGGTACTGATGTTGGGGGTAGTGATCCGGATGGGTGGTTGTGGTGCTGATGATGGGGGTAGTGGCACGGATGGATAGTGTTGTGCTGATTGTAGTGTAGTTGTCTGGAAGTGTGGTGCTGGTGCTGATGGCGGGTTAGTGGTCCAGATGGGTGGTGCTGGTGCTGATGGTGGGGGTATTGGCCCGGATGGGTGGTGTGCTGATTGTGGGAGTAGTTGTCTGGATAGGTGGTGCTGGTGCTGATTGTGCGGTAGTGGCCCGGATGGGTAGTGGTGATGCTAATGATGGGAGTAGTGGTCCGGATGGGTGGTGTTGTGCTGATGTTGGGGACAGTGGTCTGGATGGATGGTGGTATGCACCACCACCACCCGATGGGTGGTGGTGGTGCTGAAAGTAGGGTTAGTGTTCCGGATGGGTTGTGGTGACGCTGATGGTGGGGGGTAGTGGTCCGGATAGGTGTTGTTGTGCTGATGGTGGGGGTAGTGTCCCATGTGGGTGGTGGTGGTGCTGATGGTGGGGGTAGTGTCCCATGTGGGTGGTGGTGCTGATGGTGTGAGTAGTGGTCCCGATGCGTGGAGGTGGTGCTGATGGTGGGGGGGGGGGAGCAGTGGTCCGGATGGAAGATGTGTTGATAGTGAAGGTAGTGTTCCATGTGGGTGGTGCTGGTGCTGATGGTGGGGGTAGTGGACCGGATTGGGAGTGTTGTGCTGATTGTAGGGATAGTTGTCTGGATGGGTGGTGCTGGTGCTGATGGTGGGGTAGTGGTCCGGATGGGTGATGTGCTGATTGGGTGGTGTTGTGCTGCTGTTGGAGGTAATGATGTGGATGGATGGTGTTATGCTGATCGTTGGGGTAATGGCCCAGATGGGTGGTGGCGGTGCTGAATGTAAGGGTAGTAGTCCGGATGGGATGTGGTGGTGCTGATGGTAGGGGGAGTGGTCTGGATGGGTGGTGTTGTGCTTAGAGAGAGAGAGAGAGAGAGAGAGAGAGAGAGAGAGAGAGAGAGAGAGAGAGAGAGAGAGAGAGAGAGAGAGAGAGAGAGAGAGAGAGAGAGAGAGAGAGAGAGAGAGAGGCAGTGGTTCAGAATGGCGGTGCAGGTGCTGGTGGTGGGAGTCCTGGTCCGGATGCGTATTGTTGTACTGATGGGTGGCTGTGTCCGTGTTGGTAGGGGTAGGTGTCTGGATGGGTGTTGTTGGTGATGGTTGGGATGGTGGTAAGGATGGATGCTGTTATGCTAATGGTAGGGGTAATGGTCCGAATGGATGGTGGTTGTGCTGATGGTTGGGGTAGCGATCCGAGTGGGTGGTTGTGGTGCTAGTGCTGAAGGTGGTTGTAATGATCCGGATGGGTGCTTGTGGTGTTGATGGTCGGGGTAGTGGTCGGGATGGGTCATGGTGTTGCATATGGTGAGGGTAGTGGTCCAGATGGGTGGTGGTTGTGCTGATGGTGGGGTTAGTGGTCGTGATGGGTGGTGGTGTTGCTGGTGGTGGGGATAGTGGTCCGGTTGGGTTGTGGTTCTGCTGCTGGTGGGGACAGTGGTTCGGATGGGTGAGGGAGTACCTGTGTGTGGGGTTAGTTGTCTGGATACGCGATGCTGGTGCTGATGGTGAGGGTAGTGGTCCTTAAGGGTGGTG
Organism: Panulirus ornatus; assembly: GCF_036320965.1. Taxonomy (NCBI): domain Eukaryota; kingdom Metazoa; phylum Arthropoda; class Malacostraca; order Decapoda; family Palinuridae; genus Panulirus; species Panulirus ornatus. The sequence continues at coordinate 46,834,031 of NC_092224.1, forward strand.
GTGGTACTGATGGTGGAGGTAGTGGTCCTTAAGGGTGGTGGTGGTACTGATGGTGGAGGTAGTGTTCCGGATGGGTAGTGGTGGTGCTGGTCGTGGCGGTAGTGGCCCGGATGGGTGGTGGTGGTGCTGGTGGTGGGGTGGTGTTCCCGATAGGTGGTGGTGGTGGTGCTGATGTTGGGATTAGTGGTACGAATGGATATTGGTGGTGCTGGTAGTGATGGTGGTGGTCCGGATTGGTGATGCTGGTACTGATGGTGTAGATAGTGGTCCGTTGGGGTTGTGGTGGTGGTGGTGGTGGTGTGTGTGGGAGTAGTTGTCCGGATGGATGGTGCTGGTGCTGATGGTGAGGTTAGTTGTCCGGATGGGTGGTCATGGCGATTGTGGTTGTGGTCTGGATGGGTGGTGGTGGTGCTGGCGGTTGGGGTATGGGTCCATGTGGGTGCTGGTGGTGTCAGTGGTAGGGGTAATGGGCCAGGTGGGTGGTGGTGGTGTTGGTGATGAGGGTATTGGTTCAGTTGGGTTGTGTAGGTGTTGTTATTGGGGAAGTGGTCTGGATGGGTGGTGGTGTTGCTGGTTGTGGAGGTAGGTTTCCTGGGGTGTTGCAGTGGTGTTTGTGGTAGGGTTAGTGGTCCGGAAGGTGGCCGTGGTTCAGTTGGTGGGTTTAGTAGTCCGGATTGGTGGTGGGGTGTTGGTGGTGGGGGAAGTGGTCCAGGTGGGTTGTGGCAGTAGTGGTCCAGGTGAGTGGTGGTGGTGCTCATAGTGGGGTTAGTGGTCCAGGTGGGTGGTTGGGATAGTGGTCTTGATGGGTGATAGTGATGCTGGTGGTTGGAGTTGTGGTCCAAATGAGTGGTGGTGGTGCTGATGGTGGGGGTTGTGGTCCAGGTGGGTTGTGGTAGCAGTGGGTCAGGTGGGTGGTGGTGGTTCTCATGGTGGGGTTAGTAGCTCAGGTGGGTGGTGGGGTAGTGGTCATGGTGGGTGATAGTGGTGCCAGTGGTTGGGGTTGTGGTCCGGATGAATGGTGGTGGTGCTGATGGTGGGGGTAGCGGTCCAGTTGGGTTGTGGTAGTAGTGGGTCTGGTAGGTAGTGGTGGTGCTCATGGTGGAGTTAATGGTTCAGGAAGGGTGATTGGGGTTGTGGTCCAGATGGGTGGTGTTAGTAGTGGTGCAGGGGGGGGGTGCTTATGGTTGGGGTTGTGGTCAGGATGGGAGGTGCTGGTGCTGGTGGTGGGGTAGTGTTCTTGATGGGTGGTTTTGGTGCTTATGGTTTGGGTAGTGGTCCGGATGGGTGGTGGTGGTGCTGGTGGTGGGGGTATTTGTCCGGATGTGTGGTGCTGTGGCGTTGGTGGTGGGGGTAGTGGTCCAGGCGTTTGGTGGTGATGTTGGTGGTGTGGGTAGTGGTCGGAGTGGGTGGTGGTGGTGATGTTGGTGAGGGTTAGCGGTTCGTAAGGATGATGATAGTGCTGCTGGTGGGGACAGTGGTCTGCTGGGGTTGTGCTGGTGCTGATGGTGTAGGTAGTGGTCTGAATGGGTGGTGCTGGTGCTGCTGGGTGGGGTAGTGCTACGGGCAGTAATTGTGGTGGGAGGCAGTGGTCTGCATGTGTGGTGGTGGTGCTGATGGTGGCGGTAGTGATCTGGATTGGTGGTGGTTGAGTTGTTGTTGGTGAGGGTAGTGGTCCGGTTGGCTGGTGGTGGTGCTGGTGATGGTCTAGTAGTCCGGATGGTTGGTGATGGTGCTGTTTGTGGGGGTAGTGGTCTGGATGGATGGTGCTTATGCTATTGGTGGGGGTAGTGGTTCAAATGGGTGGTGGTAGTGCTGTGTATGGGGATAGTGTCCTGATAGGTGGTGGTGGCTGGGTTAGTGTTCTGATGGGTGTTGGTGGTGCTGATGGTGGAGATAGTGGTCAAGGGTGGGGATGGTGCTTATGGTGGGGGTTGTGGTCGGGATGGGTGGTGGTGGGATAGTGGTCAGGATGGGGTGTAGTGGTGCTGATTTTGGAGGTAGCAGTCCGGATGGGTGGAAATGGGGTAGTGGCCCGGATGGTTGGTTGTGGTGCTGTTGGTGGGGATGGGGTCCAGTTTTGTGGTGGTATTGCTGTTTGTGGAGTTAATGGTCCAGATGGGTGGTGATGGTGGTGGTGTTGAGGGTAGTGATCTAGATGGCTGGAGGTGGTGCTGGTGGTGAAGTAGTGGTTTTCGGATGAGCGGTGATGTTGCTGTTGGTGGGAGTAATGGCTCGGATGGGTGGTGTTGGTAATGTGTGTGGAGGTAGTGGTCCGGATGGATGGTGCTGTTGCTGATGATGAGGGCAATGGTCATGATGGGTGTTGGTGGTGCTGTTGGTGGGGTTAGTGGCTCGGATGGGTTGTAGTGGTGCTGTTGATGGTGGTAGTTGTCCGAATTTGTGGTTGTGGTGCTGGTGGTTGGTTTAATGGTCTAGATGGGTGGTGGTGGTGCTGGTGGTGGGGGTAGTTGTCCGAATGGGTGGTGGTGGTGCTGATGGTAGGGGCAGTGGTCCAGGTGGGTTTTTGGGAGTTCTGGTCCTGGTGGGTGGTGGCGGTGCTGGTGGTGAGGGTAGTGGTCTCGACGGGTGGTGCTGGTTATGGTGGTGGGGTTTATGGGCCAAGTGGGTGGTGGTGGTGTTGGTGATGGGGTCAGTGGTCGGATTCGGTTTTGGTGGTATTGCTGGTTTGGGTAGTGGTCCAGATCGGTGGTTATGGTGCTGGTTGTTGAGGTATTGGTCCAGTTGGGTGGTGGTGATTTTGGTGGAAGGGGTAGTGGTCCGGAAAAGTGGCGGTTGCTCTGGTGGTAGGGTTAGTGGTCCAGATGGGTGGTGTTGATGCTGGTGATGGGGGTGGTTGTGCGGATGGGTGGTGGTGGTGCTGATGCTGGGGCAGTGGCCTAGGTGGATTTTGGTGGTAGTGGTCCTGATGTGTGGTGGTGGTGGTGCCGATGGTGGGGGTAGTGGTCCGGATGGGTGGTGGTGGTGGTGGTGCTAATGGTTGGAGTAGTGGTTCAGGTGGGTGGTGGTGATGCTGGTGTTGGAGGTACTGGTCCAGATGGGTGGTGGTGGTATTCATGGTGGGGTTAACGGTCCAGGTGGGTGGTTGGGGTAGTGGTCCAGATGGGTGCTGTGGTGATGTTGGCCAGGTGGATAGTGTTGGTAGTGAGTGGTCCAGATGGGTGGGGTGGTGCTGATGGTTGGATTACTGGTTCGGATGGAAGGTGGTTGGTGGTACTGGTGGTGTTGGTAGTGATCCGGATGAGTGGTGGTGGTGGTGGTGGTAGTTGTAGTCGTCCAGATGGGTGCTGGTGGTGCTGCTGGTGAAGGTATTACTCTAGGTGGGGGGGGATGCTGATGCTGGTGGTGTGGATAGTGGTCCAGATGGATGGTGGCTGTGCTGATTGTGGTGATAGTGATCCGGATGGGAGGATGTGATGCTGATGGTGGGGATGAGTGTCCAGGTGAGTAGTGGTGGTGTTGGTGATGGGGTAGTGGTCCAGATGGGTGGCGTTGGTGCTGTTGGTGGGATTAATGGTCCGGATGGGTGGTGGTGATTCTGATGGTCGATTGCTGATGGTGCTGATGATGGAGGTAGTGGTCCAGGTAGGTGGTGTGGGAAGATGTCCAGGTGGATTGTGCTGGTAGTGGTTTAGGTGGGTGGTGGTGGTGCTGATGGTGGGAGTAATGGTCCAGATGGATGGCTGGGGTAGTGGCCCAGGTGGGTGGTTGTGGTGACGGTGGTGTGGTAGTGGTTCTGATGGGTGGTGGTGGTGCTGATGGTGGGGTAGTGGTCCAGGTGAGTGATGTTAGTGATGGAGGAAGGGACCCAGGCGGGTGTTGCTGGTGGTGGGGGTAGTGGATTAGGTCGGTGGTGGTGGTGCTGGATGTTGGGGCTATGATCCAATTGGGTGTTGGTGCTGCTTTTGATAGGGGTAGTGGTCCGGATGAGTGGTGGTCGTGCTGGTGACGGGGTAGTGGTCCAGGTGGGTGGTGCTGGTAGTGGGGCTAGTGCTCTGGATGATTGATGGTGGTACTGATGGTGGGGGTGGTTGTCTGGATGAGTGGTGGTGGTTCTGGTGGTGCTAGTGGTACTGGTGGGGTAGTGGTCCAGATGAGAGGTGTTGGAGGTGGGAGTAGTGGTTTAGGTGTGTGGTGGTGGTAATGGATGTGGGGGTAGTGGTCCAGTTGGGTGGTTGTACTGGTGATGGGGGTAGTGGTCTGGATGGGTGGTGGTGGTGTTGATAGTGGGGGTAGTGGTCTGGATGGGTGGTGGGGCGCTGTTGATGGGTAGTGGTCCAGGTGGGTGGTGATGACGCTGGAATAGTGGTCCAGGTGGGTGGTGGTGGTGGTGGTGGTCGTGGTGAGGTAGTGGTCCATGTGGGTAGTGGTGGTGTTGGTGGTGGGGGTAGTAGTCCGGTGGTGGTGGTCGTGGTGAGGTAGTGGTCCATGTGGGTAGTGGTGGTGTTGGTGGTGGGGGTAGTAGTCCAGGTGGGAGTTGATGGTGGTGATGGTGGTGGTAGGGGTCCGGATGGGTGGTGGTAGTGTTGATGGACGGGATAGTTGTCCAAATGGTTGGTGGTGGTGCTGGTGATGAGGTAATGGTCCAGTTGGGTGGTGGTGATGCTGGTGGTAATGGTAGTCGTCGGAAGGGTGGTGGTGGTGGTGGTAGTGGTGGTAGTGGTCCAGTTGGATGGTGATGGTGGTGGAGTGGTAGTGCTCATGATAGGTGGTGGTGGGGCTGGTGGTTGGATAGTGGTTCAGGTGGGTGGGTGGTGGTGGTGGTGGTGGTAGTGGTAGGGATGGGTAGTGGCGGTGTTGGTGGTGTTAGTAATGGCCCGTTGGATGGATAACAAGGCTAACAAGGAAGGTGTTAGTAGCTACCGTAATGGTGGTCAAATTTAGTGGTGATGATGGTGGTTGTGGAGCTTTGGAGGTGATGATAATGGGTATACCTACGGCACTGGTACTGATGATGGTGGTAATTAGTTGATAATGATAGCAGCAACAGTGACTGTGGCGATAGTGATGTCATTAAGATATAAGTAGCAATACAACTGTTGTGATAGCGAAGGAGTATCTGTTAAAAGATGCAGTAGAGGGAATGGTGGTGTAGTGGTTGTGGTAATGATGAAGATAGTGGTAGAGGCAGCAGTGTTTGTGGTTGTGCTGGTGATTCTGAGGGTGATAGTGGAAGGTGGACGGTATATAGGTAAATGGTTGGGTCCTTGATGCGTGTAGCCAGAAAAGTTTGTAGCATCAGCTGTTAACAACTTCTGATATGACAAAAGTTGACCCACTGCTGGGTACCAGGACGGTGAAGTTTGCTTCAACTATAAGGTTACCATTAGTGGTGTCAGTGGTACTGGTCAATGTAGTGGTCATAAAGGTAATAGTATGCTGGTCTAGTATCGTTGGGACCGGTAGCACTGGCAGTGTCTATAAGAATAAAACCATTTTGCAATGTACAAGTTGAACAACTATATTTGATTAACCAACATCTTTATAAGTTGAACAACTATATTTGATTAACCAACATCTTGTATAAGTTGAACAACTATATTTGATTAACCAGCATCTTGTATAAGTTGAATAACTATATTTGATTAACCAACATCTTTATAAGTTGAGCAACTATATTTGATTAACCAACATCTTGCAATGTATAATTTGAACAAATATGATTGATTACCCAACATCTTGTAATGTATAAGCTGAACAGCTATATCTGATTAACCAACATCTTGTAATGTATAAACTGAACAACTATATTTGATTAATCATCTTGTAATGTATAAACTGAACAACTATATCTGATTAACCAACATCTTGTAATGTATAAACTGAACAACTATATTTGATTAATCATCTTGTAATGTATAAGCTGAACAACTATATCTGATTAACCAACATCTTGTAATGTATAAACTGAACAACTATATTTGATTAATCATCTTGTAATGTATAAACTGAACAACTATATCTGATTAACCAACATCTTGTAATGTATAAACTGAACAACTATATTTGATTAATCATCTTGTAATGTATAAACTGAACAACTATATCTGATTAACCAACATCTTGTAATGTATAAACTGAACAACTATATTTGATTAATCAACATCTTGTAAAGTGTACGTTGAACAACTATATTTGATTAACCAACATCTTATAATGTATAAGGTGAACAACTGCATTTGATTAACCAACATCTTGTGATGTATAAGCTGAACAACAATAACTGATTAACCAACATCTTGTAATGTAACGTTGAACAACAATAATTGATTAACCAACATCTTGTAATGTATAAGCTGAACAACAATAACTGATTAACCAACATCTTGTGATGTATAAGCTGAACAACGATAATTGATTAACCAACATCTTATAATGTATAAGTTCTCAAAGTTTAACACTCTCATCGGCAATTTGATTGCATCTTTTGGTCTATAAAAGAATTGTATAGAGTTAGGGAGGACGCCTCGTGGTAGTCTAGAGTCGCTGCCACTAGAGGGGGGGAGAGCATGATGTTCCATAATGCTTTCATTAATTTGATTCTTGTATCATCTGACACATATGTCCTTAGCTGGCCAGCATCTTCTGACGACCCGGCCCAGTACGCCGGGAATAACACTAGGAATATCAATCTTGGAAGCTACCTGTGAGACCGGGACCGGAAGGACGCGACTGGAGGGACGGGACTGGAGGACAGGATTGGAGGGACGGGACTGGAGGGACGTGACTGGGGGGACAGGACTGGAGGGACGGGACTGGAGGGACGAGACTGGAGGGACGGGACTGGAAGGACGGGACCGGAGTGACGGGACTGGAGGGACGGGACTGGAGGGACGGGACCGGAGGGACGGGACTGGAAGGACAGGACCGGAGGGACGGGACTGGAAGGACGGGACCGGAGGGACGGGAGTGAAGGGACGGGACTGGAAGGACGAGACTGAAGGGGCGAGATTGGAATGACGGGATTGGAGGGACGGGACTGGAGGGACGAGACTGGAAGGACGGGACTGGAGGGACAGGACTGGACGGACGGGACTGGAAGGACGGGACTAGAAGGACGGGACTGGAGGGAGGGGACTGGAGGGACGGGACTGGAAGGACGAGACTGGAGGGACCGGTCTGATGGAAAGGGACTGGAAGGATGGGACTGGAGGGACGGAACTGGAAGGACAGGACTGGACGGACGGGACTGCAGGGACAGGACTGTAGGGACGGGACTGGAAGGACGGGACTGGAGGGGCGAGACTAATGGACGGGACTGGAGGGACGGGACTGGAGGGACGGAAATGGAAGGACGAGACTGGAGGACGGAACTGGAAGGACGGGACTGATAGGACGGACGTGGAAAGACGGGACTGGAGGGACGGGACTGGAGAGAAGGGACTAGAGGGACGGGACTGGCGGGACGGGACTGGAGGGACGGGACTGGAAGGACGGGAGCGGTGGAACGGGACTGGAAGAAAGTGGCTAGTGGGAAGGGACTTGAAGGAAGAGATTAGAGGGACGGGACTGGAGGGACGGGACTGGAGGGAAGGGACTGGAAGGACGGGAGTGTGGGAACGGGACTGGAAGGAAGGGACTAGTGGGATGGGACTTGGAGGAAGAGATTAGAGGGACGGGACTGGTGGGAAGGGACTGGAAGGACGGGAGTGGTGGGACAGGACTGGAAGGAAGGGGCTAGTGGGACAGGACTTGAAGGAAGAGATTGGAGGGACGGGACTGGAGGGACGGGACTGGAGAGAAGGGACTGGAAGGACAGGACTGGAAGGACGGGACTAAAGGGACGGGATTGGAGGGGCGGGAGTGGAAGGACGGGACTAATAGGAGGGGACTGGAGGGACGGGACTGGAAGGACGGGACTGGAGGGGCGAGACTGGAGGGGCGAGACTGGAGGGATGTGACTGGAGGGACGGGACTGGAGAGACGGGACTGGAAGGATGAGACTGAAGGGACGGAACTGGAAGGACGGGAGTGATGGGACGTGACTAGAAGGACGGGACTGGAAGTACGGGACTGTAGGGACAGAACTGGAGGGACAGGACTGGAAGGACGGGACAGGAGGGACGGGACTGGAGGGAAGGGACTGGAAGGACGGGAGTGGTGGGACAGGACTGGAAGGAAGGGGCTGGTGGGACGGGACTTGAAGGAAGAGATTAGAGGGACGGGACTGGAGGGACGGGACTGGAGGGAAGGGACTGGAAGGACGGGAGTGGTGGGACGGGACTGGAAGGAAGGGGCTAGTGGGATGGGACCTGAAGGAAGAGATTAGAGGGACGGGACTGGAGGGAAGGGACTGGAAGGACGGGAGTGGTGGGACAGGACTGGAAGGAAGGGGCTAGTAGGACGGGACTTGAAGGAAGAGATTGGAGGGACGGGACTGGAGGGACGGGACTGGAGAGAAGGGACCGGAAGGACGGGACTAGAGGGACGGGATTGGACGGACGGGAGTGGAAGGACGGGAATGATGGGAGGGGAGTGGAAGGACGGGAATGATGGGAGGGGACTGGAAGGACGAGGCTGGAAGGACGGGACTGGAGGGACGGGTTTGGAAGGACGGGACTGGAGGGATGGGACTGGTGGGAGGGGACTGGAAGGACGAGACTGGATAGACGGGACTGGAAGGACGGGAATGGAAGGACGGGAATGATGGGAGGGGACTGGAAGGACGAGGCTGGAAGGACGGGACTGGAGGGACGGGTTTGGAAGGACGGGACTGGAGGGATGGGACTGGTGGGAGGGGACTGGAAGGACGAGACTGGATAGACGGGACTGGAAGGACGGGAATGGAGGGACGGGACTACAGGGACAGGACTGGAAGGACGAGACTGGAGGGAAGGGTCTGGTGAGAAGGGACTCGAGGGACGGGACTGGAGGGACGGGATTGGAAGAACGGAGACTGGAGGGACGGGACTGGATGGACGGGACTGGAAGGGCGGGAACAGAGGGACGGGACTGCAGGGACAGGACTGGAAGGACGAGACTGGAGGGAAGGGTCTGGTGAGAAGGGACTGGAGGGACGGGACTGGAGTGGCGGGACAGAAGGGTTGAGACTGGAAGGACGGGACTGGAAGGATGGGACAGAAGGACGGGAATGGAGTGACGGGACTGGAAGGACAGGACTGGAAGCACGGGACTGGAGGAACGGGACTGGAGAGACAGGACTGGAAGGACGGAATTGGAGGGACGGGACTGGAGGGACGGGACTCTAAGGAAGGGATTGGAAGGACGGGAATGGAGGGACGGGACTGGAAGGACGGGACTGGAGGGATGGACTGGAGGGACGAGACTGGAGGGATGGGACTGGAAAGACGGAGACTGGAGGGACGGGACTGGAGGAACTGGACCGGAAGGAGGAGACTGGAGGGAGTGGCCTGTATAGACGGGACTGGAGGGACGGCATTGGAAGGATGGGACTGGAAGGAAGGGACTGGAAGGATGGGACTGGGGGGACGGGACTGGAGGGACGGGACTAGAAGGACGGGATGGAAGGACGGGACTGGAGGGAGGGGAATGGAGGGACGGGACTGGAAGGACGGTCCTGGAGGGACAGGACTGGAGGGACGGGACTGGAAGGACGGGACTGGAGGGACGGGACTGGAGAGACGTTACTGGAGGGAGGGGACTGGAGGGACGGAACTGGAAAGACGGGAGTGGTGGGACGGGACTGGAAGGAAAAGGCTAGCGAGACGGGACTTGAAGGAAGAGATGGGAGGGACGGGATTGGAAGGGCGAGACTGAAGGGACGGGATTGGAAGGACGGGACTAGAAGGATAGGAATGGAAGGACGGGACTGATGGAAGGTGACTAGAAGGACGAGACTGGAGGGACGGGACCGGACGGAGAGACGGGTTTGGAAAGACGGGACTGGAGGGATGGGACTGGAGGGAGGGGACTGGAAGGACAGGACTGGAAGGACGGTCCTGGAAGGACAGTATGGGAGGGACGGGACTGGAAGGACGGGACTGGATGGACGGGACTGGAGGGACAGGATTGGAGGGACGAGACTGGAGGGACGGGACTGATTGGACGGGACTGGAAGGACGGTATAAGGAGGACGGGAGCAGAAGGACGGGACTGGAAGGATAGGACTGGGGGGACGGGACTGGAAGGATAGGACTGGAAGGACGGGACTGAAGGGACGGAACTGGAGCGACGGGACTGGAGGGACGGGACTGGAGGGAAGGGACTGGAAGATCGGGACTGGAAGGACAGGCTTGAAAGGTCGAGACTGGAGGGACGGAACTGAAAGTATGGGACTGTTAGGACGGGACTGGAAGGACGGAACTAGTGGGACGGGAAAGGGGGGACGGTATTGGTAGGACGGGACAGGAAGGACGTGACTGGAGGAACGAGACTGGAGGGTCGGGACTGGAGGGACGGGACTGGAGGGACGGGACTAGAAGGATGGGACGAGAGGGATATGGGTGAAAGGACGGGACTGATGGGAGGGGATTGAATGGACAAGACTGGAGGGACAGGACTGGAGGGATGGGACTGGAAGGACGGGATTGGAGGGATTGGACTGAAGGGATGGGACTTGAAGAACGAGACTGGAATGACGAGACTGGAATGACGAGACTGGAGGGATGGCACTAGAAGGAGGGGACTGGAAGGACGGGGCTGGAGGGACGGGACTGGAAGGAAGGGAGTGGAAGGACGGGACTGGAGGAACGGGACTTTTGGGACGGGACTAGAGGGACAGGGACTGAAAGGACGGGACTGGAAGGACGGGACTGGTTTGACGGTAGAGGAGGGACAGTACTGGAAGGACGGGACTGCAAGGACGGGACTGGAAGGATGAGACTGGGGGACGGGACTGGAAGGACGGGAATGGTGGGACGGGACTGGAAGGACGGGACTAGAGGGATGTGGGCGAAAGGACGGGACTGATGGGAGGGGATTGAATGGACAAGACTGGAGGGACGGGACTGGAGGGATGGGACTGGAAGGACGGGATTGGAGGGATTGGACTTAAGGGATGGGACTTGAAAAACGAGACTGGAATGACGAGACTGGAATGACGAGACTGGAGGGACGGAACTAGAAGGAGGGGACTGGAAGGACGAGGCTAGAGGGACGGGACTGGAAGGAAAGGAGTGGAAGGACGGGACTGGAGGGACGGGACTGGAAGGAAGGGAATGGAAGGACGGGACTGGAGGGACGGGACTTTGGGGACGGGACTAGAATGACGGTACTGAAAGGACGGGACTGGAGGGACGGGACTGGCGGGACGGGAGAGGAGGGACAGTACTGGAAGGACGGGACTGCAAGAACGGGACTGCAAGGACGGGACTGGAAGGATGAGGTTGGGGGGACGGGACTGAAAGGACGGGAATGGTGGGACGGGACTGGAAGGACGTAACTGGAAGGACGGCACTAGGAAGACGGGACCAGAAGAACGGGACTGGAAGTCCAGGACTGGAAGGATAGGACTGGGGGGACGGCAATGGAAGGACGGGACTGGAAGGATAGGACTGGGGGGACAGGACTGGAAGGACGGGACTGGATGGGAACTGGGGAGACGGGACTAGAAGGATGGGACTGGAGGGACGCGCCCGGAAGATCGAAACTGGAAGAACGGGCTTGAAAGACTGAGACTGGCGGAACGGGACTGCACGGACGGGACTGTTAGGACGGGACCGGAAGGACGGGAGTGGGGGGACGTGACTAGAGGGACGGGACTGGAGGGACGGGATTGGAGGGACTAGAATGAAAGGACAGGACTGGAGGGACGGGACTTGTTGGACGGCACTAGAACGACGGGACTGGAAGGACGGGACTGGAGGGACAGGACTGGAAGGACGAAACTGGAGAGAGAGGACTGGAGGGACGGGACTGTGAGGACGGGACTGGAAGGACGGGGCTGGAGGGACGGGACTGGAAGAACGGGACTGGAAGGACGGGACTAGAAGGACGAGACCGGAAGGACGGGACTGGAAGGGTGGGATTGGAAGGACGGGAATGGAAAGATGGGACTGAAGGGACGGGACTGGAAGGACGGAACTGGAAGGATGGGGCTGGAGGGACGGGACTGGAAGGAAGGAACTAGAGGGAAGGGACTGGAAGAACGGGACTGGAAGGACGGATTGAAAGGACGAGACTGTAGAGACAGAACTGGAATGACGGGACTGTAAGGACGGGACTGGAAGGACGGGACTGGGGGGATGTGACTGGAAGGACGGGACTGGATTGATGGGACTGGAAGGACGGGACTGGAGGGACGGGACTAGCAGGACGGGACTGGAGGGACGGGACTGGAAGAAAGGGACTGGAAGGACGGGACGAAAGGGACGAGACTGGAGTGACGGGACTGGAGGGACGGGACTGGAGGGACGGGACTGGAAGGACAGGACTGGGGAATGGACTGGAAGAAAGGGACTGGAGGGACGGGACTGGAGGGACGAGACTGGAGGGTCGGGACTGGAAGGACGAGACTGGAGGGACGAGACTGGAGGGACGGGACTGGAGGGACGGGACTAGAAGAACGAGACTGGAGGGACGGGACTGGATGGACGGGACTGGACTGACGGGGATGGAGGAACGGGGCTGGACGGACGGACTGGAGGGACGGGACTGGAAGGACGGGACTGGAAAGACGGGATTGGAGGGACAGGATTGGAAGGACGAGACCTTAATGGACAGGACTGGAGGGCCGGCACAGGAAGGACTGACCTGGTGGGACGGGACTGGATGGAGGGGACTAGAAGGACGAGACTGGAGGGACGGAACTGGAAGGGCGGGACTGGAGGGCCGGGACTGGAAGGACAGAAGTGGTGGGACGGGACTGGAGTGACAGGACTGGAAGGACGCGACTGGAAGGACGGGACTAAGGGGACGTGACTGGAGGGACGGGACTGGAAGGACGGGACTGGAGAGAAGGGACTGGAAGAACGGGACGAGAAGGACGGGAGTGAAAGGACGAGACTTTAGAGACAGGACTGGAATGACTTGACTGTAAGGCCGAGACTGGAAGGACGGGACTGGGGGACCGTGAGTGGAAGAACGGGACTGGAGGGATGGGACTGGAAGGAGGGGACTGGAGGGACGGGACTAGAGGGACGGAACTGGAGGGACGGGACTTGAGGGACGGGACTGGAAGGACGGGACTGGAGGGACGGGATTGCAAGAAAGGGACTAGAAGGACGGGACTGGAAGAAAGGGACTGGAAGGACGGGACGGAAGGGACGAGACTGGAGTGACGGGACTGGAAGAACAGGACTGGAGTGACGGGACTGGAAGAACAGGACTGGGGAATGGACTGGAAGAAAAGACACTGGAGGGACGTGACTGGAGGGACGAGACTGGAGGGACGGAACTGGAAGGACGAGACTGGAGGGACGAGACTGGAGGGACGGGACTTGAGGGACGGGACTGGATGAACGAGACTGGAGGGACGGGACTGGATGGACGAGACTGGACTGACGGGGATGGGGGAACGGGGCTGGACGGACGGGACTGGAGGGACGGGACTGGAAGGGCGGGACTGGAAAGACGGGACTGGAGGGACAGGATTGGAAGGACGAGACCTTAATGGACGGGACTGTTGGCCGGCACAGGAAGGACTGACCTGGTGGGACGGGACTGGATGGAGGGGACTAGAAGAACGAGACTGGAGGGACGGAACTGGAAGGGCGGGACTGGAGGGCCGGGACTGGAAGGACGGAACTGGTGGACGGAGTGACAGACTGGAAGGACGCGACTGGAAGGACGGGACTTAGGGGACGTGACTGGAGGGACGGGACTGGAAGGACGGGACTGGAGGGAAGGGACTGGAAGAACGGGACTAGAAGGACGGGAGTGAAAGGACGAGACTTTAGAGACAGGACTGGAATGACTTGACTGTAAGGACGAGAATGGAAGGACGGGACTGGGGGACCGTGAGTGGAAGAACGGGACTGGAGGGATGGGACTGGAAGGAGGGGACTAGAGGGACGGGACTAGAGGGACGGGACTAGATGGATGGGACTGGAGGGACGGGAATGGAAGGACGGGACTGGAGGGACGGGAGTGGAAGAAAGGGACTAGAAGGACGGGTCGGAAAGGACGAGACTTTAGAGACGGTACTGGAATGACGGGACTGTAAGGACAGGACTGGAAGGACGGGACCTTGGGGCCATGAGTGGAAGAACAGGACTATAGGGATGGCACTGGAAGGAGGGGACTGGAGGGACGGGACTGGAAGGATAGGACTGGAGGGACGGTTCTTGAAGAACGGGTCTGTAAGGACGGGACTGAAATGACGAGACTGGAAGGACGGGACTGGAAGGACGGGACTGAAAAGATGAGACTGATGGGATGGGACTGGAAGGACAGGACTGGAAGGATGATACTGGAGGGACTGGAGGGGAGGGACGGGACTGGAAGGACGGGACTAGAGGGAAGGGACTGGAAGAACGGGACTGGAAGGACAAGTCTGAAATGACGAGACTGTAAGGACGGGACTGGAGGGACGAGACTGGAAGAACGGGACTGGAGGGACGGGACTGGAGGAACGAGACTGGAGGGATAGGACTGGAAGGACTGGACTGGAGGACGGGACTGAAATGACAAGACTGGAAGGACGGGACTGGATGGACGGGACTGGAGGGAAGGGAATGGAGGGATGGGACTGAAAGGATAGGCCTGGAGGGACGGGACTGGAGGGAGGGGTCAGAAGGGACAGGACTTGAAGGACGTAGCTGGAGGGACGGGACTAGAGGGAAGGGACTGGATGAACGGGACTGGGAGGACAGGACTTAAATGACGAGACTGGGAGGACGAGACTGGAGGGACGGAACTGGAGGGACGGGACTTGAGGGACGGGACTGGAAGGTCGGGACTGAAGGAACGGGACCGGAGGGATGGGACTGGAAGGACGGGACTGGAGGGACGGAAGTTGAGGGACGGGACTGGAGGAACGGGACCGGAGGGATGGGACTGGAAGGACGGGACTGGAGGGACGGGACTGGAAGAACGGGACTGGAGGGACGGGATTGAAATGACGAGACTGGAAGGACGAGACTGGAGGGACAGGACTGGAGGGAAGGGAATGGAGGGATGGGACTGGAAGGATGGGACTGGAGGGTTGGGACTGGAGGGACGAGACGGGAGGGACACGACTTGAAGGACACAACTGGGGAGACGGTACTGGAGGGACGAGATTGTAAGGACGGGACTGGAAGCATGGGACTGGAGGGACGGGACTGGAAGGACGGGTCTGGAGGGACGGGACAGGTGGGACGGGACAAGAGGGACGGGACTGGAAGGAAAGGAGTGGTGGGACGGGACTGAAAAGACGAGACTGGAGGGACGAGAATGGAGGGACGGGACTGGAGGGACGGAACTGTATGGACGGGACTAGAAGGATGGGACTAAAATGACGGGACTAGAGGGACGGAAGTGGAAGGACGGGACTGATGGGAGGGGACTGCATGGACGAAACTGAAGAAGGGGATGGGAAGGGGATGGAAAGACGGAACCTAAGGGACGGGACTGGAGGGATAGGACTTGAAGGGCGGACTGGAAGCACGAGACTGGAGGGACGGGACTGGAAGGACGGGATTGGAAGGACGGTATTGGAAGGACGGGACTAGAAGGACGGGACCGGGAGGACGGGATTGGAAGGACGGGACTGGAAGAATGAGACTGATGGGATGGGACTGGAAGGACAGGACTGGAAGGACAGGCCTGGAAGGATGGGACTGGAGGGGCTGGAGGGGAAGGACGGGACAGGAAGGACGGGACTAGAAGGACAGGACTGGAAGGACGGGACTGGAGGGAAGGGACTGGAAGAACGGAGCGGAAGGACAACACTGAAATGACGAGACCGGAAGGACGGGACTGGAGGGACGGGACTGGAAGAACGGGACTGGAAGGACAGGACTGGAGGGACAACACTGGAGGAACGGGACTGGAGGGATGGGACTTGAAGGACGGGACTGGAGGGACGGAACTGGAAGAACGGGACTGGAAGGACAGGACTGAAATGAGACTGGAAGGACGGGACTGGAGGGACGGGACTGGAGGGAAGGGAATGGTGGGTTGGGACTGGGAGGATGGGACTGAAGGGACGGGAATGGAGGGACGGGACGGGAGGGACAGGACTGGAAGGACGTCACTGGAGGGACGGGATTGTAAGGTCGGGAATGGAAGCATGGGACTGGAGGGAACGTGACTGCAACGAAGGGAATGGAGGGATGGGACTGGAAGGATGGGACTGGAGGGACGGGACTGGAGGACGGGACGGGAGGGACAGGACTGGAAGGACGTAACTGGAGGGACGGGACTGGAGGGAAGGGACTGGAATAAAGGGACTGGAAGGACAAGACTGAAATGACGAGACTGGAAGGACGGGACTGGAGGGACGGGCCTGGAGGAACGGGACTGGAGGGATGGGACTGGAAGGACAGGACTGGAAGGACGGGACTGGAGGGAAGGGACTGGAAGAACGGGAGTGGAAGGACAACACTGAAATGACGAGACTGGAAGGACGGGACTGGAGGGACGGGACTGGAAGAACAGGACTGGAGGGAGAGGACTGGAGGAACGGGACTGGAGGGACAGGACAGGTGGGACGGGAATGGAGGGACGGGACTGGAGGGATGGGAGTGGTGGGACGGGACTGAAAGGACGAGACTGGAGGGACGGGACTGGAGGAACGGGACTGAAGGGACGGGACTGGATGGACGGGACTGGAAGGTCGAGACTAGAGGGAAGGGGCTGGAAAGACGGAACCTGAGGGACGGGACTAGAGGGATAAGACTTGAAGGACTGACTGGAAGGACGAGACTGGAGGGACGGGATTGGAAAGACGGGATTGGAAGGACGGGACTAGAAGGACGGGACCGGAAGGACGGAACTGGAAGGACCGGACTGAAAGGATGAGACTGATGGGATGGGACTGGAAGGACAGGACTGGACGGACGGGACTGGAAGGATGGGACTGGAGGGAAGTTACTGGAAGAAAGGGACTGGAAGGACAAGACTGAAATGACGAGACTGGAAGGACGGGACTGGAGGGACGGGACTGGAAGAACGGGACTGGAGGGACGGGACTGGAGGAACGGGACTTAAGGGATAGGACTAGAAGGACGGGAATGGAAGGACGGGACTGGAAGGACGGGACTGGAAGAACGGGACTGGAAGGATGGGACTGAAATGTCGAGACTGGAAGGACAGGACTGGAGGGACGGGACTGCAACGAAGGGAATGGAGGGATGGGACTGGAAGGATGGGACTGGAGGGACGGGACTGGAGGACGGGACGGGAGGGACAGGACTGGAAGGACGTAACTGGAGGGACGGGACTGGAGGGAAGGGACTGGAATAACGGGACTGGAAGGACAGGACTGAAATGACGAGACTGGAAGGACGGGACTGGAGGGACGGGACTGGAGGAACGGGATTGGAGGGATGGGACTGGAAGGACGGGACTGGAGGGACGGAACTGGAAGAACGGGACTGGAAGGACGAGACTGAAATGACGAGACTGGAAGGACGGGATTGGAGGAATGGGACTGGAGGGAAGGGAGTGGAGGGATGGGACTGGAAGGATGGGACTGGAGGGACGGGACGGGAGGGACAGGACTGGAAGGACGTAACTGGAGGGACAGGACTGGAGGGACGGGATTGTAAGGGCGGGACTGGAAGCATGGGACTGGAGGGACGGGAGTGGAAGGACGGGACTGGAGGGACGGGTCAGGTGGGCACGGGACCGGAGGGACGGGACTGGAAGGATGGTAGTGGTGGGAAGGGACTGAAAGGACGAGACTGGAGGGACGGGCCTGGATGGACGGGACTGGAGGGACGGTGTAAGACTCACACACACTACCATTAATTTTTCATTAGATATTTGCTATTATCTTACTGGGAGTTACATAGAGTTAGATGTATGTTTCCACGGGCTCACTGTTCCCACGGGCTCACTGTTCCCACGGGCTCACTGTTCCCACGGGCTCACTGTTCCCACGGGCTCACTGTTCCCACGGGCTCACTGTTCCCACGGGCTCACTGTTCCCACGGGCTCACTGTTCCCACGGGCTCACTGTTAATCAGGATGTCGAACATGTAAGAGTTGATCTGTTATTTGAACACGTTGTTGAATGGGTGTTGACGGACTCCCATATAACCCGTCAGTGTGACCTGAGGGGACACACTGGCTAGACTCGTCACACTGTTCACTAGTGTGTGTCGTAGTGTGTCATAAGACTTTAGCCCAGAGTACTACACATGTACGTACACGTTTTTTTGTAATAAATCTACAAAGGCCGCCTGATCTTCATTGAGTATCACAGACGAAGAAGACCTGACTTCCTTTCTATCAACTCAACCTTACAAATGGTGGCAGCGAAGTAAGAACCTACGTGACCACAGACGACCGTCACATCTACTTCATATTTCTACGTCTGGTGTTGCCAGCAGTCATACAAGCCTACCTGACACAGTCTTGGCGCTCGCTCTAGTGAACGTTAAGGGCGGAACCCACGACCGGCTACGTTCTCCATCACCCGTACCTCAATGCATTGAAGATACGCCCTTATTGCATTGCTGACACTGTGTCGCTTGCAAGGGAATCAAGACAGCGCCACCGCCGTGGAGTGTTGTCATCACATCCACGCGTCTCAAGCAAGGTCAGCCATCCTGCCAACACCAACGTGGAGGTCATCTTGTCAACCGCTCCAGAGACGCGTTGTCATCATCCGTGGAGACATGCCAGACGTTAGCATCGCGTGGTCCAGCCCTTGTTGCTCACTCAACTTTCCTGCTATCGAGTCGCTACTCTGCGCACGTCTTCACCTCGCTACACCCAAGACGTCTTCGTAAGCGAATCTCCCATTCAGATAAGAACTGTGTCAAAATGGTTCACTCTGTGAGGTATGCTCTTTTTGTGTGTTACTAGTTCCTAGTCTGTAAATATAGACAAATATATACTTTTCGGTGATATGATTATTCATCTTTGTAGTTTAGCAAATCAATCTAAGTTTTCAGTTATTCTTGCATATATTCTTTCTTATGTTTTCATACATTGGTACTATTGTTTTTAGTGATGACTACTGTCATATATAGAGTCCATTACTGATATGTTATACAATTAAGTGCACCTCTCATATACAGAGTCTTGTATTGATATGTTATACTGTTATGCCAGCCTTTTTATTGCCTTTAGTTCATTACTATATTTTCAAATGATATTCATGTTATGTATTTTGGATTAGGTCAATAGTGTTAATTGTATTCTAAATTTTTTGTAGGGATTATTACTTACACACTTGATGTAAGATTGTATTACATGTCCGAAGATATTCCATGCGGTAATCGTAAAGGTTCATATGTACTTAGGAATTGACCCAGAATCCCTTATCATAAACGGAACCGGCCTTCTAAAATGGCGACGTCACACAAAGTTGTTTTGACAGATTCTGGTGACACAGATGACCCACAGAAACCTTCTCACACGTTACCATACCCAAACCCACCTTCCCCTACACCTCAGAAACTCGGGACAATCAATTCCCTCACAAAAAACTGTTTTTATGCTAAAACAAGCTAGGGAACCACACGAGTTATTTGATGGTAAACTGTCAAATTTTGATCGGTGGATTATAAATGCGGAGGACTTTTTTGAACATAATGTTGATTCAGGAGACAGCGCGCTTATATCGGCTGCTAAAAATCTCATTGATTTCAACAAGCCTAACAATTACGCCAGGGTTGTCTATGACTCAGATGACATTCAAAACTGTACATCTTGGGAGGAATTTAAAGCTTTGTTTCGATTAGGTTGTGAGGAATCATTCTCAGATAGTTTACTACACGACCTTTTACGTGCTCTTAACACAACATACATGGATGATACGTCAGTCCCTGATCACTGGAGTACCTTACATGGAAGAATGAGATTAGTTAGGCAAGCTTATGAATCCTGAGCCTGGATATCGGCCATGATGAAGCCTGAAACTCATGTGCAAACACTCATGCGTTATTACACATAACCTTCATTCTCAAGGACCTGACCTCCAGACGTAAGTCGACGGTTACTTAATGAGAACATCGACCCATCATTGTGGGTTGGTAACAAAAGTGTTGAATTACACTCAAAAGAAAGGCGGATATTCCAACACCAAGACACTGGGGAGGGTGTCGGCTTCCTAAAGTGTGAGGAAACATTCTAGTGATCAACACAATCATTCATCTCACGGTCAAATACAGCGATTCACTGATGTCAAACACTCACAAAAAGTGACGTGCTTCCGGTGTCGCCAACCAGGATATAAAGCAAATGTGTGTCCTTACACATGGGACTCGTTCTCAAGCCTCGACCAGAACAAACGCAGTCAACGACCCATGACATCACAACCTCGGTCGTCACCATTCTGCCGACTGAGTCATGATTTCCTCGAGTCAGACAACCTTCACCTGCTCGCGCCCCACAACACCACCAAACATGTGTTCATATCATAGGAACGCTAGACACACTTCAGCGGAATGCCGAGCATTAGCTAGACAGACGTCATCTAACACAGGTTTATCATGTCATTATCAACAATGACAATCTCTCTCTCATGACAAGATACCATCACATAAGGAACTCTTAAGTCATTTTCGTTCTTCGACATATTCTCACGTTACAAGTTTCGATTTAATGGGTTCTTTCCAGGATAAGCCAATCACAATCTTTTTAGCGGCGCGGAAGCAGATCTCATTCATTATGATTTTATTCAACCATTAATGCGCACTCACCTTCTTCAGTGCTCGGACTTAAACCCATCACTTCAAAGTATCTCAAATGAAAATCTCGACGTAAGGGGCACTATTAAAATGAACTTCGCATAGGCGACTCGGTCATTACCATAACCCCTTACATTGTTCGTGGTGTAACTTTTCCTGCTAACTTGTTACTAGGACGCCATTCTATGGCACAACTTAAGATCTGTCCTACTTATCATGAAAATGTTGTTTGTGTTGATAATACGTTCCTGCCGTTGTTGGAGAAGAGTTCTCACTCAGTCAGAGTCATTAATACATCTGCTCCCACGTCTTGCTTCACGGTAGACAATACGAATCCTTTTTTCTTTTCCACTCATCATTGTCCTGGTCAACTGAAAACAAACATGACTGCATAGTAACACATTAACGAAGGTTCCTCTCTCACTTTCTCGAACATGGATGACTGATCATGGACTGAGACATAGTCAGGATGATCTCCCACTAAGAGTAGTTGCTGAACCTTTATCACTAACTGTCAAAGGACTATCGGTTGATGCCTCTCTTCACGATACCGCAGATGGAGAGGTTACCGTATACATTGCCAATACGGGACCCACTCCTGTCCGTCTCCGTAGAGGGACCAAGCTTGTGGAATTCTCCGTTTTGAAGTCCGGAATTCAAGACGAGGAGTTGCATGAGTTTAACATCCGTCTGGTCTCACATTCCATTAACCCACCACCACCTACTCCTCCTACCCCAGACTCAGCAGTGCACGGCTTGAGTCAGCTCCCCACCATCATCCCAGCTGACATGATATCCAAGGTAGGATTAACCAAACATGTTGACCAGTTAACAGACTTACTTAACCAGTATAGGTCTTATCAGGAGAACCACTCGGTAGAACTCATTTGGATGTTCACGCTCTTAACTTAGAGAAGAACTCACATCCCATTTACGTTTCCGCCTATCGATTGCCACACGCGCACAGAGACATAGCAAACAAACTGGTACAGGAAATGTTGAAAGATAATATTATAGAGGAATCACGATCGCCATGGAATTCACCACTTCTGATCCTTCCGAAAAAGGACGGAACTTTTAGACCAGTCATAGATTTTAGAAAACTCAACAACAAAGGTCACTTTGAAAGATCGTTTCTCATTACCAGTGGTATCAGAGCTTCTTCATAGCCTCGGTAAGAATAAGGTATTTTCAACTTTGGATGTATTGAGAGGATTTTGGCAGATTTCGTTGTCAGAGGAAAGCCGCCCCCTGGCTGCGTTCAGTACGCCAGATGGTCATTGGCAGTTCATATGCATCATGCCCTTCGGTCTTCATTCCTCACCTGTCACCTTCTCAAGACTAATGACTAACATTTTTCGTCATATGTTGGGCAAAGAAGTATTGGTCTATCTTGATGATATAATTGTCACGTTTCCAGATATTGCTTCTCATTTCAAAAGTCTTGAGAGAGTATTCCTACGACTTAAGGATGCAAACCTAAAAGTCAAGTTATCCAAATGTTCCTTTCTACAGACAAGAACTAATTACTTCGGTCACACTACTGATGAAAGCGGTATTCAACCTAATGCAGATAAAGTACGAACAATTGTGGAATGGCCAGTCCCTTCCACAACAGACAAGGTCAAATCCTTCCTTGGTTTAGCTGGATATTATCGAAGCTTTATCGCTAATTTCGCGAAAATCGCAAACACACTCACTTCACTTCTGAAACAGGAGTTACATTCCAGTGGTCTACAGCGCAAGACAATGCGTTTAACATACTCACGCAACACTTGATCGAGGCGCCTATCCTTCGATATCCCAACTTTGAGAAACCCTTCATTTTGCACACAGATGCTTGTAAACAGGCTCTTGGAGCTGTACTTATGCAAGAGTCAAATAAGGGTAGACTTTTTCCCATAGCCTATGCGAGCTATTCATGTTCAAAGACGGAATCGAAATACTCAATAACTGAGTTAGAAGGCCTTGCAGTTGTTTGGGCACTCAAACATTTTAAGGGAATACATATATGGTTACGCTATTACAGTTTATACAGATCACAGAGCACTGTTGGGTATTTTTCAACGAAGATCCCACAGGAAAGTTTCAGAGGTGGTATACAAACATTTGACACAGATTTTCGTTTTGTTTCGGGCTCATCCAATGGAGTTGCAGACGCGCTTTCCCGCGGAGTGGGTGCAGTCACTAAATAATAGCCCCGTAGATTTTGATGTAGAGAGGTTGAGACGGCATCAACGGGATGACCCAGTCTGGGGTCCTGTCATAGAATTCCTAGAGGGTATAAGATCTTCCTTGGATGCTAAGACAGCTGTTCCAGTCAGAGAATTGTATTTAGCACAGTGAGGGAGTCTTGTGCAGGGACGCGAAATTGGGAGTATCCGCCCGTGTTGCTAAACAAACAATAATTCCAACATCATTAGAACAGATTTTCTTGAAGTTAGCACATGATTCACCACAGGCCGCACACCCAGGAGTAGATAGATGCTATAAGCAAACTCGTTTGAGGTATTTTTGGCCAAGAATGCAGAAAAAACATATATCCTATTTTGAGGTGCCAAACCTGTAACATACAAGGGAAGTCCCACTACCCCGCAAACTGTGTTGATATATCCTTTACCTGCATACCCATGGGAAAGAGTTCAAATGGACATATTAGGAAGTTTTCCCAGGTCCATGGCAGGTAAAATGTAATTACTGATGTCATCACGAGATATTGTGAATTAGTCCCGGTTCAAAATAAAGACAGTCACGGTCGCTAAGGCGTTCACAAAACATAGACATAATGCGCCGAAGATTTTAGTCAGAGATAATGGAGGGGAATTTAATAACTCATTATCAGAATAACTCTGTAAATAGTTTAAGTAAATGTAATATAATGGCACATCATCCAGCCTCGAATGGCCTGGCAGAAAGGTTGAACCGTAAGATCCTCCAGTGTCTTCGCACCAACATTAATTTTGATCATGATGAATGGGATGAATACCTGTCTGATGTCCAATGTTCATTAAACTCAGCTTATCATAAGTCAATTGGAGACACTCCCTTCCACGCCTTACACGGTTTTGGTAAAGTGTTGCCGTATGACATAATGGCGTCCCCTCCTTCATGTCCAGAGGTCCAGGGAAATCAGTTGTAGCGGAAAAATATCGCACGACTCAATTGATTCATAAAAGGATCAAGGAAAATCTAGGTGATGCCACTATTACCTTCACGAACCAGGCTAATAAATCCGCGAAACCATCAAAGGTACGTAGCTCCCGGACTCTTGGTAATGGTGCAGGAATTAAACTCTAGAAGTGAGGTTCCTAAACTTGACCCAAAATTTTCTGGTCCCTATAGAGTCTTAGCTCATTAAAGGGACATAGGTTTAAGGTTCGACATCTAAATACAGGTGACATTCGTGAAGAACATGAGGACCACTTGAAAGTTTTTAAGTATTCTGAACATGATCATTCCGGTACCATAATAGACAGTACTCATCAAACTCCAAACAATGCCACCCAATGAACTTCTACCACTGTTCAGTCTGTCTCAACACCAGAGCCGAATACCCTAACATCACCACAGACATATCAGTATTCATTAAGACCTCGCCTTTAAGAAGTTGCTAAGTTTATCATTTTCCAGGTTCTTCCTTCTCATGTCCTTATGGTGTCTTCCTGTATATGACACCATGGCAGTACCAGGCGCCCTTCTCACGACTCCCCGCGGGGTCCGCCTCGTGAGGGACACAGTTAAGTTGGGCCTGGAGGGTCTACCCTACACTTACGATAATCTAGTGAAATTAATGGAGGCCGTACCTCGCTTACGGTCTACCCTACTCAAGTTTTACACCGGGGTAACGGTTAGAAACTCAAGTGTTGCTCCTCCTCTAACTTTGTTAAACCAGTGGACCTGGAAACTGAATAGTACCTGTGTGATTCTGTATGACATGATACAAGACATTGAATCTCCTTCCAGGATGAACACAAATAAGCAGAGGAGAAGCAAGAGAGGTCTGCTTAATGTTGTAGGGTCCCTCCAATCATATTTGTTTGGTACTGCTACTCAGGAAGAACTTAATTCAGATAGGAATCAGATTAGATCCTTACAATTTCAACAACTTCTTAACAACAGGTTTATTAAGGCTGAAGCTAAGATCTTTAAACAACATTCTAAATATTTGAATGATATAATACTAACTGTTAATAACTTGACACAACAGGTAGAATTACTGTCAAAGTCTGTTGATATCATATAAGCTATAGTGACTATTTCCACATATGTTGATGGTTTATATACCCAAATCACTTCTTATGCACATCAGTTCACTGGCTTATTGGAAGATCTTAATAATCTGGTAAACCAAATTGTCACATCATCATTTTTTCCATTCTCAGAACTCACACGTATTATTAAACAAGCAATGACGAAATTCGGTTACAGCCCAGCTGTCCCCTCTGCATCACGTGGCCAGTTATTACTCCTTACTAACGGTTGACGTGATCCTCGAAGCGGTCATTATCCACATACCATTCACTGACTCCAATATTTACAGCCTTGTGAACGTAATACCATTCCCTTTTGATTATACAAAAGAGTTGCAAATGACTATCGTCCTTGCTGATAACATGAACTTTCTCTTATATAATATTAATTCCTCATTGATTGCACATCTCTCCTTGCATGATTTAGCATTGTGCCATAAACCATTGCTTGACAACTTGATTTGCCCCCCCTCAATACCTTGGTTTTTCATGATTTACAAACAAATTCATGTGAGTACCAACTACTTTTAGGGCATCAAGAAAATGTTCTTCATTCTTGTTCCTATAAGGATATCGTTGTTAATGAACCTTGGATTGAAAGTATGGACAAATATCACGTACTGTTTTTCCCAGACCCGCAAAATGTTCTCATTCATTGCCCACCCAGTCATCCCAAATCTTATTTGTTTCTGGGATACGTCCAGTTAGGACAACAATGTACTCTTATCAGTTCCAGTTACAAATTGTTTGGCACTGATGATCATTTTTTTGGGACAAATTGATAGAGCTATCCCGAGTATAGAACTAATCCACCAAAACATCAACTTATCCATCATTAATGAAGTAATTATCCAACACCTTCCATCTATGGTTCAAGAAGATTTAGATTCTCCGATAGATGTTCTGGATTTTGTACCTTTTAAGGACACTTCTCATATTTCTGGAATTTCAATATTTCATAGTCTATTGCACTCATATTATTATTCATAGTATTCATCTTATATTGTCGTCGACGACATAAGGTGTCTAATATAGAATTCCTTACAGCCACATTGGATATTGAGAAGGTAGTTGTAGCAGCACTTCCTTATTTAAGGAGAAATGTAACTCCAGAATAATATGTATTCAATAAGTTGTTTGAATTTCTATTTTCTTTATTTCATTTGCATACTGATTTTGTTTACACCATACATGATATCCACATATATATCTTTTTCATCCTCTAACAATTGTAGAGTGTGTTATCTATCTGATCAAGCATACTAGTTGATGTAAGGAATAACTCTTGTAAATGATTACAATTTGCTTATTTTTCCATTCTTATATTCAGCATTATTTCATGTATAACCATAACTTATCACGGCTGGCAGGAGCTTGAGCCAGGTTGTGGCCGAGCAAAATGTAAGACTCACACACAATACCATTAATTTTTCATTAGCTATTTGTTATTATCTTACTGGGAGTTACATAGAGTTAGATGCATGTTCCCACGGGCTCACTGTTCCCACGGGCTCACTGTTGCCACGGGCTCACTGTTCCCACGGGCTCACTGTTCCCACGGGCTCACTGTTAATCAGGATGTCGAACACGTAAGAGTTGATCTGTTATTTGAACACGTTGTTGAATGGGTGTTGACGGACTCCCATATAACCCGTCACAGTTACCTGAGGGGACACACTGGCTAGACTCGTCACACTGTTCACTAGTGTGTGTCCTAGTGTGTCATAAGACTATAGCCCAGAGTACTACAGATGGACGTACATATTTTTGTAATAAATCTACAAAGGCCACCTGATCTTCATTGTGTACCACAGACGAAGAAGACCTGATTTCCTTCCTATCAACTCAACCTTACAACGGGACTGGATGGACGGGACTGGAAGGAGAGGACTAGAAGGATGGGACTAGAGGGACGAGAGTGGAGAACGAGACTGATGGGAGGGGACTGGATGGACGAGACTGGAAGGACGGGACTGGAGGGAAGGGGCTGGAAGGACGGGACTGGGGGGGATGGGACTGGAGGGATAGGACTTGAAGGACGGACTGGAAGGATGAGACTGGAGGGACGGGACTGGAAGGATGGGACTAGAGGGACGGGACTGGAGGACTGGACAGAAGGGACAGAGCTGGAAGGACGTAACTGGATAGACAGTAATGGAGGGACTGGATTGTAGGGACGTGACTGGAAGGACGGTACTGGAGGGACGAGAGTGGAAGGACGGGACTGAAGGGACGGAACCGGAGGGACGAGATTGGAGGGATGGGATTGGAAGGACGATACTGGAGGGACGGGACTGGAAGGACGGGACCAGAGGGCCGGGACTGGAAGGATGGGACGGGAGGGACAGGACTGGAAGGACGGAACTGGAGGGACGGGACTCGAGGGACGGGACTGGAAGATCGGGACTGGAGGGACGGGACTGTAGGGACGGAACTGGAGGGACAGGACTGGAAGGACGGACCTGATGGGACGGGACTGTAAGGACGGGACTGGAAGGACGGGACTGGAGGGACGGGAGTGGGAGGACGGGATTGGAAGGACGAGACTTCACGGAAGGGAATGTAAGGACGGGAGTGGAGGGACTGGATTGGATAGACGGATCTGGAGGAAAGGGACTGGAGGGACAGGACTGGTAGGACGAGACTGGAGGGGCGGGACTGGATGGACGGGACTGGGGGGACGGGGCTGGAGGGACAGGACTGGAGGGACAGGACTGGATGAACGGGATTGGAAGGACTGTGGTCGAGGGACGTGACTTTAGGGACGGGACTGAAGGGACGGCACAGGAAGGACGAAACAGGAAAGACGGGACTGGAGGGACAGGATTGGAAGGACGAAACCTAATTGGACGGGACTGGAGGGCCAGGACTGGAAGGATGGAGCTGATGAGAAGGGAGAGGAGGGAGGGGACTAAAAGGACCAGACTGGAGGAACGGGACTGGAAGGACAGGACTGGAAGGACGGAACTGTTGGATGGGACTGGAGGGACGGGAATGGAAGAACGGGACTGGTGGGTCGGGACTGCAGGGACAGTACTAGAAGGACGGGACTGGTGGGACGGGATTGGTGAGACGGTACGGGAAGGACAGGACCGGAAGGATAGAAGTGAAAGGATGGGACTGGGGGATGGGACTGGAAGGACAGGACTGGAAGAATGGGAATGGAGGGAAGGGTCTGGAGGGACGGGACTCGAAGGATGAGAGTGGTGGGACGGGACTGGAAAGACGGGGCTGGAAAGACGGGACTTGTGGGACGAGAGTGGAAGGACGGGACTAGATGGACGAGACTGGAACGACGGGACTGGAAGGATGGGACTGGAGGTACGGGACTGGGAGAACGGGACTGGAAGGATTGGATTGAAAGGACGAGACTGGATGGATGGGACTGGAAGGACTGGGCTGGGGCGACGTGACTGGAGGGACGGGACTGGAAAGACGGGACAAGAGGGACGGGACCGGAGGTACGGGACTGGAAGGAGAGGACTGGAGGGACGGGAGTGGAGGGACGGGAGTGGAAGGACGGAACTGGAAGGATGGGATTGAAAGGACTAGACTGGAGGGACGGGACTGGAAGGAGAGGACTGGAGGGACGGGAGTGGAGGGACGGGAGTGGAAGGACGGAACTGGAAGGATGGGATTGAAAGGACTAGACTGGAGGGACGGGACTGGAAGGACGGGACTGGGGGACGTGACAGGAGGGACGGGACTGGAGGGACGGGACAAGAGGGACGGGACCGGAGGTACGGGACTGGAAGGAGAGGACTGAAGGGACGGGAGTGGAGGGACGGGACTGGAGGGACGGAACGGGATGGATGGGACTGGAAGGACGGGAGTGGTGGGACGGGACTGGAAAGACGGAACTAGTGGGACGGGACTAGAGGGACGGGACTTGAGAGAAAGGACTCGAAGGACGGAACTGGATGGACGGGACTGGAGGAATGGGACTGTTGGGACGGGACGGGAAGAACGGGACTGGGAGGATGGGATTGAAAGGACGAGACTGGAGGGACGCTACTGGAAGGACTGGACTGTAAGGACGAGATTGGAAGGAGAAGGGACTGGTGGGACGGGACTGGAACAACGTGACTGGAGGGACGGGACTAGACGGAAGGGACTGGAGGGACGGGACGGGAAGGACAGGACTGGAAGGACGGGTCTGGAAGGACGGGACTGGAGGGAAGGGACTGGAGGGACAGGACTGTCATGACGGAACTAGAGGGACAGGACTGGAGGGACGGGTTTAGAGGGACGGGACAGGAGGGACGGGACTGGAGCGACAGGACTGGAAGGATGGGACTGGAAGGAGAAGACTGGAACGACGGGACTGGAAAGACGGAACTTATAGGGAGGTTTTGGAAGGACGAGACTGATGGGTCGGGACTGGAGGGACGTGACTGAAGGGACAGGACTGGAAGGACGGGACTGGAGGGAAGGGACTGTAAGGACGTGACTGGAAGGATGGGACTGAAGGGACGGGACTGGAAGGACGGGACTGAAGGGACGGGACTGGAGGGACGAGACTGGACGGGCGAGACTGGATGGACGGGACTGGAAGGACGGGACTGTTGGGACGGGAGTAGAACGACGGGACTGGAAGGACCAGACTGGAACGACGGGACTGAAAGGACGGGACTGTAAGGAAGGGATTGGAAAGACGGGACTGGAGGAACGGGACTGGAGGAACGGGACTGGAAGAAAGGGACTGGAAAGACAAGACTGAAAGGAAGAGACTGGAAGGACAGGAATGGAGGGACGTGACTGAAGGGAAGGGAATGGAGGGATGGGACTGGAAGAATGGGACTAGAAGGACGGGATTGGAGGGACGGGACGGGAGGGACAGGACTGGAAGGACGTAATTAGAAGGACGGGACTGGAGGGACGGAATTGTAAAGACGAGACTGGAAGGACGGAACTGGAGGGTCGGGAATGGTAGGACGGGACTGGAGGGGCGGGACAAGTGGGACGTTACTGGAGGGACGGGACTGGAGGGACGGGACTGGAAGGACGGGACTGGATGGACAGGATTGGAAGGACGAGACCTTAACGGACGGGACTGGAGGGACGGGACGGGATGGATGGGACTGGAAGGACGGGAGTGGTGGAAGGGAACTGGAAAGACGGGACTGGTTGGACGGGACTGGAAGGGCGGGACTTGAGGGAAAGGACCCGAAGGACGGAAATGGAGGGACGGGACTGGAGGAATGGGACTGTGAGGACGGGACCGGAAGAACAGGACTGGAAGGATGGGATTGAAAGGTCGAGACTGGAGGGACGCTACTGGAAGGACTGGACCTGTAAGGACGAGATTGGAAGGACGGGGCTGGTGGAACGGGACTGGGAGGACGGGACTGGAGGGACGGGACGGGACTAGAGGGAAGGGACTGGAGGGACGGGACGGGAAGGACGGGACTGGAAGGACGGGACTGGAGGGAAGAGACTTGAGGGACAGGACTGAAATGTCGGAGCTGAAAGAACAGGACGAGACTGGAGGGACGGTACTGGAGAGACGGGACTGGAAGGACGTGACTGGAGGAACGGAACTGGAGGGATATATCTTGAAGGACGGACTGAAAGGACGAGACTGGAGGGACGGGACTGGAAGGAAGGGACTAGAAGGACGGGACTAGAAGGACGGGACCGGAAGGACGGGAATGGGAGGACGAGACTGAAGGGACGGAACTGGAAGGACGGGACTGAAAGGACGGGATTGGAAGGATGGGACTGGAGGATGGGACTGAAGGGACGGGACTGGAAGGACGGGACTGGAGGGATTGGACTGGCAGGATGGGACTGGAAGGAAGGGACTGGAAGGATGGGACTGGAGGAAAAGGACTGGAAGAAAAGGGACTCGAGAGACGGGACTGAAATGAGGAGACTGGAGAGACGGGACTGGAATGATGGGAATGCAAGGACGGGACTGGATGGACTGGACTTGGGAGATGTGGCTGGAAGGACGGGACTGGAGGGATGGGACTGGAGGATGGGACTGGAAGGTCGGGACTGGAGGGACGGGACTGGAGGGATAGGACTTGAAGGACGGACTGGAAGGAGGAGACTGGTGGGATGGGACTGGAAGGACGGGACCGGAAGGACGGGACTAGAAGGACGTGACCGGAAGGACGGGAGTGGAAGGACTGGACTGGATGGACAAGACTGAAGGCACGGAGCTGGAAGGGCGGGACTGGAAGGACGAGAATGGAAGGATGGGACTGGAGGGACGGGACTAGAAGGACGGAAGTGGAAAGACGGGAGTGGAAAGACGGGACTAGAAGGACGGAACTGGATGGACGGGACTGGAGGGACGAGACTGGAGAGACGGGACTGGAGAGATGGGACTGGAATGACAAGACTGTAAGGTCGGGACTGGAAAGACGGGACTAGGGGGACGTGACTGGAAGAACGGGACTGAAGGGATGGGTCTGGAGGGATGGGACTGGAAGGACGGGATTAGATGGACGGGACTGGAGGGACGGGACTGGAGGGACGGGACCGGAAGGACGTGACTTGAAGGACGGGACTGGAGGGATGGGACTGGGGGAACGGGACTGGAGGGATGGAACTGGAAGGACGGGACGGAGGGACGAGACTGGAAGAATGGGACTGGAAGAACGGAACTGAAAGGACGAGACTGGAAGGACATGACTGGAGGGACGGGACTGAAAGGAAGGGAATGGAGGGATGGGATTAGAAGGATGGGACGGGAGGGACGAGACTGCAGGGGCGGAACGGAAGGGACAGGACTTGAAGGACGTAACTGTAGGGAAGGGTCTTGAGGGACGGGATTGTAAAGTCGGGAGTGGAAGGACGGGACTGGAGGGACGGGAGTGGAAGGACGGGACTGAAGGGACGGGACAGGTGGGAAGGCACTGGAGGGACGGGACTGGAAGGGCGGGAGTGGTGGGATGGGACTGGAAGGACGAAACTGGAGGGACGGGGCTGGAGGGATAGGACTTGAAGGACGGACTGAAAGGACGAGACTGGAGGGACGGGACTGGAAGGACGGGGCTGGAAGGACGGGGCTGGAAGGACGGGACTAGAAGGACGGGGCTGGAAGGACGGGGCTGGAAGGACGGAACTAGAAGGACGGGACCGGAAGGATGGGACTGGAAAGATGGAACTGGAAGACGAGACTGAAAGGAAGGGAATTGAAGGACGTGACTGGAGGGACGGGGCTGGTAGAACGGGAATGGAAGGGCGGGACTAGAGGGACGGGAGTGGAAGGACGGGACTGGAGGGACGCGACAGGTGGGAAGGCACTGGGGGGACGGGACTGGAAGGGCGGGAGTGGTGGGACGGGGTTAGAGGGATAGGACTTGAAGGACGGACTGAAAGGACGAGACTGGAGGGACGGGACTGGAAAGACGGGGCTGGAAGGTCGGGGCTGGAAGGACGGGACTAGAAGAACGGAGCTGGAAGGACGGGGCTGGAAGGACGGGACTAGAAGGACGGGACCGGAAGGACGGGACTGGAAGGATGGAACTGGAAGACGAGACTGAAAGGAAGGGAATTGAAGGACGTGACTGGAGGGACTGGAAGGACGAAACTGGAGGGACGGGGCTGGAGGGATAGGACTTGAAGGACGGACTGAAAGGACGAGACTGGAGGGACGGGACTGGAAGGACGGGGCTGGAAGGTCGGGGCTGGAAGGACGGGACTAGAAGGACGGGACTGGAACGACGGGGCTGGAAGGACGGGACTAGAAGGACGGGACCGGAAGGATGGGACTGGAAGGATGGAACTGGAAGACGAGACTGAAAGGAAGGGAATTGAAGGACGTGACTGGAGGGACGGGGCTGGTAGAACGGGAATGGAAGGGCGGGACTAGAGGGACGAGAGTGGAAGGACGGGACTAGAAGGACGGGACCGGAAGGACGGGACTGGAAGGATGGAACTGGAAGACGAAACTGAAGGGAAGGGAATTGAGGGACGTGACTGGAGGGACGGGGCTGTTAGAACGGGACTGGAAGGACGGGGCTGGAAGGACGGGGCTGGAAGGACGGGACTAGAAGGACGGGGCTGGACGGGACTAGAAGGACGGGACCGGAAGGACGGAACTGGAAGGATGGAACTGGAAGACGAGACTGAAAGGAAGGGAATTGAAGGACGTGACTGGAGGGACGGGGCTGGTAGAACGGGAATGGAAGGGCGGGACTAGAGGGACAGGAGTGGAAGGACGGGACTGGAGGGACGGGACCGGTGGGAAGGCACTGGGGGGACGGGACTGGAAGGACGAAACTGGAGGGATGGGGCTGGAGGGATAGGATTTGAAGGACGGACTGAAAGGACGAGACTGGAGGGACGGGACTGGAAGAACGGGACTAGAAGGACAGGGGCGGGACCAGAAGGACGGGACTGGAAGGACGAGACTGGAAGGACGGGACTGGAAGGACTAGACTGAAGGGAAGGGACTGGAAGGACGTGAGTGGAAGGATGAGACTGGAAGGACCGGACTAGAAAAACGGGACTAGAGGGACGGGAGTGGAAGGACGGGACTGATGGGAGGGGACTGGATGGACGAGACTGGAGGGATGGGAATGGAGGGACGGGACTGAAAGAACGGGAGTGGAGGGGCGGTTCTGGAGGGATAGGAGTTGAAGGACGGACTGGAAATACGAGACTGGAGGGACGGAACTGGAAGGATGTGACTGGAAGGACCGGACTAGAAGGATGGGATTGGAAGGATGGGATTGGAAGGATGGGACTGGAGGGAGGGGACTGGAAGGACGGGACTGGAGGTACAGGATTGGAGGGACGGGAGTGGAAGAACGGGACTGGGGGGACGGGACGGGAAGAAAGGGACTGGAAGGACGGGACGGAAAGGACGAGTTTGGAGAGACGGGACTGGAAGAATGGGACTGGAGGGATGGGACTGGAAGGACGGAACGGAGGGACGAGACTGGAAGAATGGGACTGTAAAGACGGAACTGAATGGACGAGACTGGAAGGACGGGACTGGAGGGACGGGACTGGAGGGAAGGGAATGCAGGGATGGGATTGGAAAGATGGAACTGGAGGGACGTGACTGCAGGGACGGGACGGGAGGGACAGGACTGGAAGGACGTAACTGGAGGGAAGCGTCTGGAGGGACGGGATTGTAAAGTCGGGACTGGAAGGACGGGACTGGAGGGACGGGAGTGGGAGGATGGGACTGGGGGACGGGAATGGAAGGACGAAAGTGGAGGGACGGGACTGGAAGGTCGGGACTGGTGGGACGGGACTGGAAGGACAGGACTGCAAGGACGAGACTGGAAGGATGGGACTGGGGGGGACGGGAGAAAAAGGACGGGAATGGAAGGACGGGACTGGAGGGACGGGACTGGAAGGACGGGACTGGAGGGACGGGACTGAATGGATAAGACTGGAAGGACGGAACTGGATGGACGGGACTGGATGGAGGACTGGAGGAACGGACCTGTAAGGACGGCACTGGAAGGATGGGCCTTGAGTGACGGACTGGAAGGACGGGCCTGGAAGAACGGAACTGGAAGGACGGGACTGGAGGGACGGGACTGAAAGGACGAGACTGATGGGACAGGACTGGAGGGACGTGACTGAAATGACGGCACTGGTGGGACAGGACTGGAGGGACGGGACTGTTGGGTGGGATTGGAAGGAAGTGACTCAAGGGAGAGGCTGGAGGGACGGGACTGGAAGGAGGGGACTTGAATTACGGGACTAGAAGGACGGCACTGGAGGGACGGGTCTGGAAGGACGTGACTGGTGGGAAGGGACTGAATGGACGGGATTCGAACGACAGGACTGGAAGGACGAGAGTGTAGGGACTAGATTGGGAGGACTGGACTGCAATGATGGGAATGGAAGGACGGGATTGGAGGGACGAGACTAGAAGGACGGGACTAGTGG
This sequence comes from Panulirus ornatus, assembly GCF_036320965.1. Classification (NCBI taxonomy): domain Eukaryota; kingdom Metazoa; phylum Arthropoda; class Malacostraca; order Decapoda; family Palinuridae; genus Panulirus; species Panulirus ornatus. The sequence continues at coordinate 46,868,868 of NC_092224.1, forward strand.
GATGGGACTAGAGGCACGGGACTGGTGGGCGGGACCGAAAGGACGAGGCTGGAGGGACGGGACAGGAGGGACGGGTTTGGAAAGACGGGAGTAGAGGGACGGGACCGGAAGGACGGGATTGGAAGGAGGGGACTAGGTTGACGGGACTGGAGGGACGGGACTGGAAGAATCGGACTGCTGGGACGGAACTAGAGGGACGGAACCAGAGGGACGGGAGTGGAAGGACGGGAGTAGAATTACAGGACTGGAAGAACGGGTTTAGCAGGACGGTACTGGAAGGACGGGACTGGAGTGAAGGGAATGGAGTGACGGGACTTGAAGGATGGGACTGGAAGGAGGTAACTGGAGGGACTGGACTGGAGGGATGGGACTGTAAGGATGAGACAGGTACGACGTGACTAGAGGGACAGGACTGGAAGGACACGACTGGAGGTAAGGAATTGGAAGGACGAGACTGGATGGACGGGATTGGAAAGACGAGACCAGAGGAACTTAGACTGAAGGGACGGTACTAGAAGGACGAGATCCAGGGACGGGACTGAAAGGACGGGAATGGATGGACGGGACTGGAAGGAAGGGGCTTGAGGGTCGGGACTGATGGGACGGGACTGAAAGGAGAGAACTGGTGGGACGGGACTGGAGGGACAAAACCGGAAAGACGGAACTGAGGGACGGGAATGGAGAGACTGGACTATAAGGACGGGACTGGAAGGACGGGACTGGAGGGACGGGTCTGGAAGGACGTGACTGGGGGGACGTGACTGGAGGGACGAGCCTAGAGGGACGGGGCTGGAGAGACGGGACTTGATGTACGGTACTGGATGGACAGGACTGGAGGGGCGAGACTGGAGGGACGGTACTGGAAGGATGGGACTGGTGGGACGGCAATGGAACGAGTGGACTGGAGGGATGGGACTGGAGGGACAGGGTTGGAAGGACGGAACTGGAGGGACGGGACTGTAGGGACGGGACTTTAAGGACGAGACTGTAAGGACGGGACTGGAGGGACGGGAGTGTAAGGACGGGACTGGAAAGACGTGACTGGAAGGACGAGACTGGCGGGTCGTGAGTGGAGGGACGGGACTAGAAGGACGAGACTAGAGGGACGGGACTGGAAGGACGGGAATGGAGGAAAGGGACTGGAAGAACGGGACCGGAAGGACGGGCTTGAAAGGTCGAGACTGAGGGTGGGGGACTGTAAGGAAGGGACTGGAAGGACGGGACTGGAAGGACGGGACTGAAAAGGAGGGGTCTGGAGAGAGGGACTGGAGGGACGGGACTGGAAGGACAGTGCTGGAAGGACGGAACTGGAGGGACGGGACTGGAGGGGCGGTACTTTAAGGACGAGACTGTAAGGACGGGACTGGATGAACGGGACTGTAAGAACGGGACTGAAAAGGAGGGGACTGGAGAGAGGGGCCTGGAGGGACGAGACTGGAAGGATGGGACTAATGGGACGGGGCTGGAAGGACGGGACTGGTGGGCGGGACCGAAAGGACAAGACCGGAGGGACGGGACAGGAGGGACGGGTGTGGACGGACGGGAATGGAGGGACGGGACCGGAAGGACGGGATTGGAAGGAGGGGACTAGGTTGACGGGATTGGAGGGACGGGACTGGAAGGATCGGACTGGTGGCATGGAACTAAAGGGACGGAACTAGAGGGACGGGAGTAGAAGGACGGGAGTTGAATTACGGTACTGTAAGAGTACGACTTTAGCAGGACGGTATTGGAAGGACGGGAGTGGAGTGAAGGGAATGGACGGACGGGACTGGAAGGACGTGACTGGCGGGACGTGGATAGAGGGACCGGACTGGAGGGACGGGACTGTAGGGACGGGACTGGAGGTACCGGACTGGAAGGACAGGACTGGATGGACGAGACTGGAGGGATTGGAGTGGAAGTAGGGACTGGAAGGACGGGACTGCAGGGATTGGTCTTGAAGGACGGGACTGGAATGACGAGACTGGAGGGACGGGATTGTATGGAAAGGACTGGAAGGAAAGGACTGGAAGGATAGGGCTTGGGGGATGGGAACTGAAAGGACGGGACTGGAAGGACGGGACTGGAAGGACGGGACTGGAAGGACGGGACTGGAGGGACGAGACTGGAGGGACGGGACTGAAGGGACGGGACTGGAGGGACGAGACTGGAAGGACGGAACTGGAGGAACGGGACTAGAAGAATGGGACTAGAAGGTCGGGCTTAAAAGTCGAGACTGGGGAGAGGGGGGACTGGAAGGAAGGGACTGGAGGGAAGGGACTGGAAGGACGGGACTGGAAGGACGGGATTGGAGACACGTGAGTAGAAGGACAGTACTGGAGGGACAGGACTGGACGAACGGGACTGGAAGGAGAAGACTGGAAGGACGACACTGGAACAACGGGACTGGAGGGACGGGACTAGAGAGACAAAACCGGAAAGACGGAACTGAGGGACGGGAGTGGAGGGACGGGACTGTAAGGACCGGACTGTAAGAACGGAACTGGAGGGACGGGTCTGGAAGGACGTGACTGGGGGGACGTGACTGGAGGGACGAGACTAGAGGGACGGGACTGGAAGGATGGGACTGGTGGGACGGCAATGGAACGACTGGACTGGAGGGATAGGACTAGAGGGACAGGGCTGGAAGCACGGGACTGGATGGACGGGATTGGAAGGACGAGACTGGAGGGACGGGAATGGAAGGACGGGAATGGAGGGACGGGGCTGGAAGAAAGTGGCTGGAGGGACGGTACTGGAAGGACGAGACTGAAGGGACGGAACAGGTGGGATGGGACTGGAGGGACGTGAATATCAGGTCGGGACTGGTGGGACTGGACTGGAAGGATGGGACTGTGGGGACGGGACTGAATTGACGGGACTGGAGGGACGGAATTGGAGGAACCGGACTGGAGGGACGGTACTAGAGGGATGAAATGGAGAGACTAGAGGGACGGTACTGGAAGGACGCGACTCGAGTGACGGGACTGGAAGGACGAGACTGGATGGACAGGACTGGAAGGAAGAGACTGGAGGGACGGGACTGGAAGCACGGGACTGGATGGACGGGATTGGAAGGACGAGACTGGAGGGACCTGGACTGGAGGGATAGTACTAGAAGGACGAGATGGAGGGACGGGACTGGAAGGACGGGAATGGAGGGAAGGGACTGGAAGAAAGTGGCTGGAGGGACGGGACTAAGGGGACGGAACTGGAAGGAGAGAACTGGTGGGACGGGACTGGAGGGACGGAACTATAAGGTCGGGAGTGGAGGGACGGGACTGGAGGGACAGGACTGGAAGGACAGAACTAGAGGAAGGGGACTGGAGGGATGGGACTGTGAAGACCGGACTGGAAGGACGAGACTAGAGGGACGGTACTGGAAGGACGCGACTCGAGGGAGGATGAGCGGGAATGGAAGGTTGAGACTGGGGGTACGGGACTGGAGGGACGGGAGTAGGACAAAACTGGAGGGATGGGGCTAGAAGGACGGGAAAGGAGGGACGGGACTGGAAGGACGGGACTGGAGGGACGGGACTGGAAGGACGGAACTGTTGGGACGGTCTGGAGTGACGGGACTATAAGGTTGGGACTGTTGGCACGGGATTGGAAGGACGGGACTGGAGGGACAGTACTGGAGGGACGGGACTGAAAGGACGGGACTGGTGGGATTGGACTGGAGGGACGAGACTGGAGGGACGGAACTGGAGGAACGAGACTGGAGGGACGGGACTGAAAAACGGGACTGGAGGAACGGAACTGGAAGGACGGGACTGAAGGGACGGGACTGAAGGGATGGGACTGGAAGGACGTGACTGGTCTGACCGGACTGGAAAGACGGGAATGGAAAGACGGGACTGGAGGGATGGGATTGGAATGAGGAGACTTGTGGGACCTGGACGGGAAGGACGGGACTTGAGGGACGGAATGGAGTGATGGGACTGGATGGTTGGGACTGGAAGGACAGGACTGGAGGGACGGGACTGGAACAACGGGACTGGAACGACGGGACTGGCGGGTCGGGACTGGAATGGCAAGACTGGTTGGATGTGACTAGAGGGACGGGACTGGAAGGGATTGGAGGGACGGGAATGTAAGGATGGGATTGGAAGGACGGGAGAGGATTGACGGGACTGGAAGGTCAGGACTCGTGGGACTGGACTGGAGGGAAGGGACAGGAAGGATGGAACTGGAGGGATGGGACTAGAAGGACGGGACTGGAAGGACTCGACTAGAATTAGGGGACTGGAAGGACGGGACTTGAAAGACGGGACTAGAAGGATGGGACTGGAAGGACGATAATGGAGGGACGAGACTGGAAGGACGGGACTGGAGGGACGGGACCTTAGGGACGGGACTGGAGGGACGGGACCTTAGGGACGGGACTGGAGGACGGGACTGGAAGGACGGGACTGGAAGGACGGGACTGGAGGACGGGACTGGAAGGACGGACTGGAGGGACGGGACTGGAAGGACGGGACTGGAGGGATGGGACTGGAAGGACAGGACTGGAGGGACGGGACTGGAGGTACGGCACTGGAGGGCCGGGATTGGAAGGACGAAATTGGAAGGACGGGACTGAAGGGACGGGACAGAAAGGACGGGACTGGAAGGACGGGACTGGTTGGTCGTGACTGGAGGGACGGGATTGGAAGGGATTAGAGTGACGGGACTGTAAGGATGAGTCTGGAAGGACGGGACAGGATTGACGGCACTGGAAGGTCGGGACTAGTGGGACTGGACTGGAGGGACAGGACTGAAAGGACGGGACTGGAAGGAAGGGACTGGAGGGGACGGGACTGAAAGGACTCGACTGGAATGACGGGACTGGATGGTCGTGACTGGAGGGACGGGATTGGAAGGGATTATAGGGACGGGACTGTAAGGATAGGACTGGAAGGACGGGACAGGACTGACGGGAGTGGAAGGACGGGACAGGATTGACGAGACTGGAAGGTCGGGACTCGTGGGACTGGACTGGAGGGACGGAACTGAAGGGACGGGACTGGAAGGACGAGACTGGATTGACGGGACTGGATGGACGGGACTGGTGGGGGAGAGAGCTAGAGGGACGAGACTGGAAGGACGGGACCGGAGGGACGGGACCGGAGAGACGGACCGGAGGGACGGGGCTGGAAGGACGGGACTGGAGGGATGGGACTTTAGGGACGGGACTAAAGGGACAGGACTGGAAGGACGAGACTGGAGGGACGAGGCTGGAGGGACGGGACTGGAGGGAGGGGACTTTAGGGACGGGACTGGCGGGACGGGAATGGTAGGACGGAACTGGAAGGACGGGGCTGGAAGGACGGCACTGGAGAGACGGGACTGGAAGGACAGGACTGGAAGGACGGGACTTTAGGGACGGGACTTTAGGGACGGGACTGGAAGGACGGGACTGGAGGGACGGTACTAGAGGGACGGGACTGGAAGGACGAGACTGGAGGGAAGGACTGATGGACGGATTGTGGGAAGGGCTGGAGGACAACTGGAGGGACGGAGGGGAAGGAGGGACTGGAGGACGGACCGAGGACGGGCTGAGGACGGACTGGGAGGACTTAGACAGGGACTAAAGGTGAGGGACTGGAGGAGAGGCTGGAGGGACGGACTGGAGGACGGACTAGGAGGACATGACAGGACTGAAGGAAGAGACTGGAGGGACGGACTGGAAGCACGGGACTGGATGGACGGATTGGAAGGACGAGACTGGAGGGACCTGGACTGGAGGGATGGTACTAGAAGGACGAGATGGAGGGACGGGACTGGAAGGACGGGAATGGAGGGAAGGAGCTAGAAGAAAGTGGCTAGAGGGACGGGACTAAGGGGAGGAACTGGAAGGAGAGAACTGGTGGGACGGGTCTGGAGGGACGGGATTATAAGGTCGGGAGTGGAGGGACGGGACTGGAGGGACAGGACTGGAAGGACAGAACTAGAGGAAGGGACTGGAGGGATGGGACTGGAAGACCGGACTGGAAGGACGAGACTAGAGGGACGGTACTGGAAGGACGCGACCCGAGGGAGGATGGCGGGAATGGAAGGTTGAGACTGGAGGGACGGGACTGGAGGGACGGGAGTAGAAGGACAAAACTGGAGGGATGGGACTAGAAGAACGGGAAAGGAGGGACGGGACTGGAAGGACGGGACTGGAGGGACGGGACTGGAAGGACGGAACTGGAAGGACTGGATTGGACGGACAGGAGTTGAAGGACGAGATTGGAGGGACGAAATTGGAGGCACGGGATTGGAAGGACTGGACTAGAGGAACGGGACTGGAGAGACGGGACTGGAAGGACGGGACTGGGGGGACGGGTCTGGGGGGACGGTGGTGCAAGAAAGGGATTGGAAGGACGGGAGTGAAGGGACGGGACTGGATGGGCGGGACTGGAAGGGCGGGACTGGTGGGACGGGACTGGATAGACGAAACTGGAAGGACGGGACTGCAGGGACGGGAGTGGATGGACGGGACTGGGGGGACGAGCCTGGAGGGACGTGTTTCGAGGGACCGGACTGGAGGGACGGGACTGGATGGACGAAACTGGGAGGACGGGGGTGTAAGGAAGGAACTGGAAAGACTGAAGTGGAGGGACGGGACTGGAAGGATGGGACTGGAAGGATGGGACTGGAGGGATGAGACTAGAGGGACGGGACTCGAAGGATGAGACTGGATGGACGGGACTGGAAGGACTGGACTAGAGTGACGGTACTGGAGAGACGGGACTCGAGGGACGGAACTGGAGGGACGGGAGTAGAGGGATGGTACTGGAAGGACGGGACTGGAGAGACGGGACTAGAAGGACGGGACTGGAGGGATGGGACTGGAAGGACAGGTCAGGATGGAAGGGACTGGAAGGAAGAGACTGGAGGGACAGGACTGGAGGGACGGGATCGGAAGGACGGGGCTGGAAGGACGGGACTGGAGGGAAGGGACTGGAGGGACGGCATTGGAAGGACTAGACTGGATGGATGGGATTAGAAGGACTGGACTAGAGGAACGGGACTGGAGGGACGGAACTGGAAAAATGGGACTAGAAGGACGGGACTAGAGGGACGGGACCGGAAGGATGGGGGTGGAGGGACGGGACTGGAAGGATGGGAGTGGAGGGACGGGATTGGAAGGACGGGACTGGAAGGACGGGACAGATGGGACGGGACTTGACGGACGGGACTGGAAGGACGGGACTGGAAGGACGGGACTGGAAGGACGTGACTGGAAGGATAGGACTGGAGGGACTGGATTGGAAGGACAGGATTGGAGGGACTGGACTGAAAGGAAAGAACTTGAAGCAGGGGACGAGAGGGACGGGACTGGAGGGACGGGACTGGAAGCACGGGACTAGAAGGATGTGACTGAAAGGACAGGACTGGAGGGATGGGACTGGAAGGACGGGAGTGGAGGGATGGTACTGGAAGGACGAGACTGGAGAGACGGGACTAGAAGGACGGGACTGGAGGGACGGGACTGGAGGGACGGCACAGGAAGGACGTGAGTGGAAGGACGGGACTGGAACGACGGAACTAGAAGGACGGGGCCGGAGGAACGGGATTGGAGGGACGGGACTGGAAGGACGAGATTGGATGGGTGGGATTAGAAGGACTGGACGAGAGGGACGGGACTGGAGGGACGGAACTGGAAGGATGGGACTGAATGGACGGGACTAGAGGGACGGGACTGGAAGGAGGGGAGTGGAGAGACGGGACTGGAAGGACGGGACTGGAAGGATGGGACAGATGGGACGGGACTGGAAGGACGGTACTGGAAGGACGAGACTGTGGGGACGGGACAGATGGGACGGGACTGGAAGGACGGGACCAGAGGGACGTGACTGGAAGGATAGGACTGGAGGGACTGGATTGGAAGGACAGAATTGCAGGTTACTGGACTGGAAGGAAAGGACTTGAAGGACGGGACTGGATGGACGGGACTGGAGGGAAGGGACTGGAAGGACGGGAGTAGAAGGATGTGACTGGAAGGACGGGACTGGAGAGACGAGACTGAAAGGACGGGAGTGGAGGGATGGTACTGGAAGGACGGGATTGGAGAGACGGGACTAGAAGGTTGGGACTTGGGGGGATGGGACTGGAAGGACGGGACTGGAGGGACGGGACTGGAAGGAAGGGACTGGAGGGACGGCATTGGAAGGACGGGATCGGAAGGACGGGGCTGGAAGGACGGGACAGGAGGGATGGGATGTAGGGACGGCACTGGAAGGACGTAAGTGGAGGGACGCGACTGGAAGGACGGAACTGGAAGGACGGGACTGGAGGGACGGAACTGGAAGGATGGGACTGGGTGGACGGGACTAGAGGGACGGGACTGGAAGGATGGGAGTGGAGGGACGGGACTGGAAGGATGGGAGTGGAGGGACGGGACTGGATGGACGGGACTGGAGGAACGGGACTGGAAGGACGGGAGTAGAAGGATGGTACTGGAAGGACGGGATATGAGAGACGGGACTAGAAGGATGGGACTGGAAGGACGGGACCGGAGGGACGGGATTGGAAGGAAGGGACTGGAGGGACGGCATTGGAAGGACGGGATCGGAAGGATGGTGCTGGAAGGACGGGACAGGAGGGATGAATGGAGGGACGGCACTGGAAGGACGGGAGTAGAGGGACCGGACTGGAAGGACGGGACTGGAAGGACGGGACTGGAGGGACGGGGCTGGAGGGACGGGACTGGAAGGACGAGATTGGATGGGTGGGATTAGAAGGACTGGACTACAGGGACGAGACTGGAGGGACGGAACTGGAAGGATGGGACTGGATGGACGGGACTAGAGGGACGGGACTGGAAGGATGGGAGTGGAGGGACGGGACTGGAAGGATGGGAGTGGAGGGACGGGACTGGAAGGACGGGACTGGAAGGAAGGGACTGTCGGAACGGGACCGGAAGGACGGGATCGGAAGGAAGGGGCTCGAAGGACGGGACTGGAGGGAAGGCACTGGAGGGACGGCACTGGAAGAACGATAGTGGAGGGACGGGACTGGAAAGACGGGACTGGAAGGACGGGTCCGGGGGACGGGATTGGAGGGACGGGACTGGAAAGACGAGATTGGATGGATGGGACTAGAAGGACTGGAGAAGAGGGACGGGACTGGAGTAACGGAACTGGAAGGATGGGACTGGATGGACGGGACTAGAGGGACGGGAGTGGAGGGATGGGAGTGGAGGGACGGGACTGAAAGGACGGGACTGGAAGGACGGTACTGGAAGGACGAGACTGTGGGGGCGGGCTTGGAGTGACGGGACTGGAAGGACGTGACCGGAGGGACGTGACTGGAAGGATAGGACTGGAAGGACTGGATTGGAAGGACAGAATTGGAGGGACTGGACTGGAAGGAAAGGACTTGAAGGACGGGACTGGAGGGACGGGACTGGAGGGAAGGGACTGGAAGGATAGGACTTGAGGGACTGGATTGGAAGGACAGGATTGGAGGGACTGGACTGAAAGGAAAGGACTTGAAGGACGGAACTGGAAGGAAGGGATTGGAGGGACGGGATTGGAAGGACGGGATCGGAAGGACGGTGCTGGAAAGACGGGACTGGAGGGACGGGACTGGAAGGACGAGACTGGATGGACGGAACTGGAAGGAAGGGACTGGAGGGACGGGATTGGAAGGACGGGATCGGAAGGACGGGGCTGGACGGACGGTACTGGAGGGACGGGACTGGAGGGACGGCACTGGAAGGACGTAGGTGGAGGGACGGGACTGGAAGGAACAGACTGGAGGGACTGGATTGGAAGGACGGGAACGGAAGGATGGGGCTCGAAGGACGGGGCTGGAGGGACGGAACTGGAAGGACGGGACTGGAGGGACGGTGCTGAAGGGACGGGACTGGAAGGACGAGATTGGATGGATGGGATTAGAAGGACTGGACTAGAGGGACGGGACTGGATGGACGGAACTGGAAGGATGGGATTGGATGGACGGGACTAGAGGGACGGGACTGGAAGGATAGGAGTGGAGGGACGGGACTGGAAGGATGGGAGTTGAGGGACGGGACTGCAAGGACGGGATTGGAAGGACCGGACAGATGGAACAGGACTGGAAGGACGGTACTTGAAGGACGAGACTGGAAGGACGAGACTGGAGTGACGGGACTGGAAGGACGGCACTGGAGGGACGTGACTGGAAGGATAGGAATGGAGGGACTGGATTGGAAGGACAGGATTGGAGGGATTGGACTGAAAGGAAAGGACTTGAAGGACGGGACTGGAGGGACGGGACTGGAGGGACGGGACTGGAGGGACGGGAGTGGAAGGACGGGACTAGAAGGATGTGACTGGAAGGACGGGACTGGAGGGACGGGACTGGAAGGATGGGAGGGGAGGGATGGTACTGGAAGGACGGGACTGAAGAGACTGGACTAGAAGGACGGAACTAGCGGGACGGGACTGGAAGGAAGGGACTGGAGGGACGGGACTGGAAGGACCGGATCGGTAGGACCGGGCTGGAAGGACGGGACTGGAGGGACGGGGCTGGAGGGACGGGACTTGAAGGACGAGATTGGATGGATGGGATTAGAAGGACTGGACTAGAGGGACGGGACTGGAGGGACGGAACTGGAAGGATGGGACTGGATGGACGGGACTAGAGGGACGGGACTGGAAGGACGGTGCTCGAAGGACGAGACTGGAAGGATGAGACTGGAGGGACGGGACTGGAAGGAAGGGACTGGAGGGACGTGACTGGAAGGATAGGACTGGAGGGACTGGATTGGAAGGACAGGATTGGAGGGACTGGACTGAAAGGAAAGGACCTTAAGGACGGGACTGGAGGGACGGGACTGGAGGGACGGGACTAGAAGGATGTGACTGGAAGGACGGGACTGGAGGGACGTGACTGGAAGGACGGGAGTGAAGGGATGGTAGTGGAAGGACGGACTGGAGAGACGGGACTAGAAGGACGGGACTGGAGGGACGGGACTGGAAAGGAGGGACTGGAGAGACGGGACTGGAAGGACGGAACTGGAAGGACTGTGCCGGACGGACGGGATTGGAGGGATGGGACTGGAAGGACGAGATTGGATGGATGGGATTAGAAGGACTGGACGAGAGGGACGGGACTGGAATGACGGAATAGGAAGGATGGGACTGGATGGACGGGACTAGAGGGACGGGACTGAAAGGATGGGAGTGGAGGGACGGGACTGGAAGGACGGGACTGGAAGGACGGGACAGATGGGACGGGACTGGAAGGACAGTACTGGAATAACAAGACTGTAGGGACGGGCTTGGAGGGACGGGACTGGAAGGAGGGGACTGTAGGTACGGGACTGGAGGGACGGGATCGGAAGGACGGGGCTGGAAGGACGGGACTGGAGGGACGGCTCTGGAAGGATGGGAGTGGAGAGACGGGACTGGAAGGACGGAACTGGAAGGACGGGGCCGGGGGACGGGATTGGAAAGACGAGATTGGATGGATGGGATTAGAAGGACTAGAGGAGAGAGACGGGACTGGAGGAACGGAACTGGAATTATAGGACTGGATGGACGGGACTAGAGAGACGGGACTGGAAGGACGGGAATGGAAGGACGGGACAGATGGGACGGGACTGGAAGGACTGTACTAGAAGGACGAGACTGTGGGGGCGGGCTTGGAGGGACGGGAGTGGAAGGACGGGACCACAGGGACATGACTGGAAGGATAGGACTGGAGGGACTGGATTGGAAGGACAGAATTGAAGGGACTGGACTGGAAGGAAAGGACTTGAAGGACGGGACTGGAGGGACGGGACTGGAGGGACGGGACTGGAAGGACGGGACTAGAAGGATGTGACTGAAAGGACGGGACTGGAGGGACGGGACTGGAGTGACGTGACTGGAAGGATAGGACTTGAGGGACTGGAATAGAAGGGCAGGATTGGAGGGACTGGACTGAAAGGAAAGGACTTGAAGGACGGGACTGGAGGGACGAGACTGGAAGGAAGGGACTGGAGGGACGGGACTGGAAGGAAGGGACTGGAGGGAAGTGATTGGAAGGACGGGATCGGAAGGACGGGGCTGGAAGGACGGGACTGGAGGGACGGGACTGGAAGGACGGGACTGGAGGGACAGGACTGGAAGGACGGGACTGGAGGGACGGGATTGGAAGGACGGGATCGGAAGGACGGGGCTGGAAGGACGGAACTGGAGGGACGGGACTGGAAGGACGGCACTGGAGGGACGACACTGGAAGGACGGAGGTGGAGGGACGGGACTGGAAGGAAGGGACTGGAGGGACGGGATTAGAAGGACGGGATCGGAAGGACGGGGCTCGAAGGACGGGACTGGAGGGACGGTACTGGAGGGACGGCAGTGGAAGGACGAGAATGGAGGGACGGGACTGGAAGGACGGAACTGGAAGGACGGGGCCGGAGGGACGGGATTGGAGGGACGGGACTGGAAGGACAAGATTGGATGGATGGGATTAGAAGGACTGGACGAGAGGGACGGGACTGGAGGGACGGAACTGGAAGGATGCTACTGGAAGGACGAGACAGATGGGACGGGACTGGAAGGACGGTACTGGAAGGACGAGACTGTGAGTGCGGGCTTGGAGGGACGGGACTGGAAGGACGGGACCGGAGGGACGTGACTGGAAGGATAGGGCTGGAGGGACTGGATTGGAAGGACAGAATTGCAGGTTACTGGACTGGAAGGAAAGGACTTGAAGGACGGGACGGGAGGGACGGGAATGGAGGGACGGGACTGGAAGGACGGGAGTAGAAGGATGTGACTGGAAGGACGGGACTGGAGGGACGGGACTGGAAGGACGGAAGTGGAGGGATGGTACTGGAAGGACGGGACTGGAGAGACGGGACTAGAATGACCGGACTGGAGGGATGGGACTGGAAGGACGGGACTGGAGGGATGGGATTGGAAGGAAGGGACTGGAGGGACATAATTGGAAGGACGGGATCGGAAGGACGGGGCTGGAAGGACGGGACTGGAGGGACGGGACCGGAGGGACGGGACCGGAGGGACGGGACCGGAGGGACGGGACCGGAGGGACGGCACTGGAAGGGCGGGAGTGGAGGGACCGGACTGGAAGGACAGAACTGGAAGGACGGGACTGGAGGGACGGGGCTGGAGGGACGGGACTGGAAGGACGAGATTGGATGGATGGGATTAGAAGGACTGGACTAGAGGGACGGGACTGGAGGGACGGAGCTGGAAGGATGGGACTGGATGGACGGGACTAGAGGGACGGGACTGGAAGGATGGGTGTGAAGGGACGGGACTGGAAGGATGGGAATGGAGGGACGGGACTGGAAGGACGAGACTGTAAGGACGGGACAGATGGGACGGGACTGGAAGGACGGGACTGGAGGGACGTGACTGGAAGGATAGGACTGGAGGGACTGGATTGGAAGGACAGGATTGGAGGAATTGGACTGAAAGGAAAGGACTTGAAGGACGGGACTGGAGGGACGGCATTGGAAGGACGGGACAGATGGGACGGGACTGGAAGGACTTTACTGGAGGGACCGGGCTGTAGGGACGGGGCTGTAGGGACGGGACTGGAAGGACGGGACTGGGTGGACGTGACTGGAAGGATAGGACTGGAAGGACTGGATTGGAAGAACAGGATTGGAGGGACTGGACTCTAAGGAAACGACTTGAAGGACGGGACTGGAGGGACGGGACTGGAGGGACGAGACTGGAAGGACGGGACTAGAAGAATGTGACTGGAAGGACGGGACTGGAGGGACGTGACTGGGGGGACGGGACTGGAGGGACGGCACTGGAAGGACGGGACAGATGGGACGGGACTGGAAGGACGGTACTGGATGGACCGGACTGTAGGGACGGGGCTGGAGGGACGGGACTGGAAGGACGGGACTGGATGGACGTGACTGGAAGGATAGGACTGGAAGGACTGGATTGGAAGGACAGGATTGGAGGGACTGGACTCTAAGGAAAGGACTTGAAGGACGGGACTGGAGGGACGGCACTGGAGGGACGGGACTGGAAGGACGGGACTAGAAGAATGTGACTGGAAGGACGGGACTGGAGGGACGTGACTGGAGGGACGGGACTAGCGCGACGGGTTTTAGGTATCTAAAGACGTTGGGAGATGTTTGCTGTATGGTGGTTGGACTGCCATGATCATAAGAAACATAGGTATGTGGGAAAAGGTAGGAGAAATATGCTAGGACACAACACAAGTGCTGCTTAATCATGGCTTTTTTCGGAAGGCATATCATCTCTCTCTCTCTCTCTCTCTCTCTCTCTCTCTCTCTCTCTCCACACACACACACACACACACATTCAGTGCAAGATAGTGGCGTCACAGCTGGGTAACCCAACATGATTCATTACGTCTCAGTATCTTTATACTTCCCATCAGCAGCTGGTGTGTGTCTGGCTCAGCTACGAGAATTAAGATGATATTGAAAACAATATCTCGACATTTCGCCGTTAATCATTCCTGTTCGGTATGGTCACTTTTCACTTATACATTGTATATTAACGTCAAGGGTATTGATCAATTGCCGTTAGTTACATAATAGTCAAGTATTAAGGAAAACGGCCATAAATTCCCCATGATATCTTAGTTATGCCTGCTGACACATCAAGGACAAAAATACTCAACGAAAGATAAACTGTTTAATATGAATATTCATCATGCATAATATCTCCATTAAGATGACGAAGCTGGTGGGGTGTTGAGTGCTTGAGGCTCGGGTGGTGCTGCGTGGCTGAAGCTGCAAAGGTTCTGAATGGCTGAGGCTAGGGAGGTGCTGAGAAGCTCAGACTGGGGAGGTGTTGAGAGGTTCAGGCTGTGGAGGTGCTGAGAAGCTCCGACTGGGAGGTGTTGAGTGGCTCAGTCTAGGGAAATGCTGAGAGGCTGAGGCTGGGAGGTGCTGAGTTGCTGAGGCTAAGGAGGTGCTGAGTGGCTGCGGCTAGGGAGGTGCTAGAAGCTGAAGCTAGGGAGGAGATGAGAGGTTGAGGTTGGGAGGGGTGCTGAGAGAGTGAAGCTAGGGCGGTGCTGATAGGCAGAAATTGGGGAGGTGCTGAATGGCTTCGGCTAGAGAGGTGCAGAGTGGCTGATACTAGGGAGGCGCTGAGAAGCTAAGAAGAGGATAGGAAAGTGCTTAGAGGCTGAGGATAGGGAGGAGCTGAGAGGCTGAGGCTAAGGAGGTGCTCAGAGGTTGAGGCTGAGAAGTAGCACAGTGGCTGATGTTAGTGAGGTGCTGATAGGCTGAGATGGGAGGTGCTATAAGGCTGTGGAGTTGCTGCGTAGCTGAGGCTGGGGAGGTGCTGGGAGGATGAGGCTGGGGAGGTGCTGAGTGCCTGAGGCTAGGGATGGCTGTGAGGCTTAGGCTAAGAAGGTGCTGAATGACTGAGGCCAAGTTAGTGATTGAGAGGCTTAGGATGAGGAGTTGCTGAGTAGCTGAGGCGAGGGTGGTGTTGAGAGCCTGAGACTGGGCAGGTGCTGAGTTGCTGAGAGTAGGGAAATGCTTGGAGGCTGAGTTTAGGGATAGGTAGAGTAGCTAAGGAGGTGCTGGGAGACTGAAGCTGAGGAGGTGTTGAGAGCTTCATCAAGGGAGCTGTTGAGAGGCTCAAGCTAGGAAGGCTCTGGCTAGGGAGGTGCTGGGAGACTCAAGCTAGGGAGGCGTTGAAAAGCTCAGACTAGGGAAGTGTTTAGAACTTCAAGTTGGGGAGGTGCTAAGAGGCTCAGGCTAGGGAATTGCTAAGAAACTCAGACTGGGCAGGTGCTGAGAAGTTCAGTCTGGGCAGGTGCTGAGAAGCTCAGACTGGGAAGGTGCTGAGCTCAGGCTGGGGGGGTGCTGAGATCACACTAGGAGGTGCTGAGTGGCTCACTCTAAGGAAGTGCTGAGAGACTGAGGCTAGAGAGGTGCTGAGTGGCTTAGTCTAGGGAGGGGTTGAGAGGCTTATGCTAGGAGGTGCTGAGATGATGAGGATTAGGAAGACGCTGAGAGGCCGAGGTAGGGCGGTGATTAGAGGCTGAGACAAGGGAAGTGCTGAGAGGTTGAGGCTATGGAGTAGCACAGTGACTGATACTAGTGAAGTGTTGAGAGGCTGAGATGGTAGGTGCTATGAGGCTGGGGAGGTGCTGAGTAGTTGAGGCTAGGGAGGTGCTAAGAGGAAAACGCTGAAAAAGTGTTGAGTGCATGAGCTTAGGGAGGTGCTGTGAGGCTTAGGCTAAGTCAGTGCTAAATGACTAAGGCCAAATAAGTGCTGAGAGGCTTAGGCTGCGTAATTGTTGAGTAGCTGAGGCGAGGGAGGTGATGAGTTGCTGAGGGTAGGGAGATGCTTAGAGGCTGAGTCTGGGGAGGGGCTGAGTGGCTGCTACTAGGGAGGTGCTGGGAGGCTGAGGCTGGGTACTTGCTGAGTAGCTGAGACTGAGGAAGTGCTGAGAGCTTTAGGTTAGGGAGCTACTGAGAGGCTCGGGCTAGGAAGGCTCTGAGACGCTTAGGCTGGGAAAAACCCAAGAGGCTCAGTCTGGGGAGTCGCTGAGCTCAGAATGGAAAGGTTCTGAGCAGCTCAGGCTGAGGAAGTGCTGCTAAGTCTAGGCTGGGCGAGGTGGGAGAGGGGGGGGGGAAGATAGGAGGCTCTGCCTAGGGAGATGCTGGGAGACTCAGGCTAGAGAGGCGTTGAAAAGTTCTTAGGGGCTCAGGTTGGGGAGGTGCTAAGAGGTTGAGGCTTGGGAACTGCTGAGGAACTCAAACTGGGCAGGTGCTGAGAAGCTCAAACTGGGAGGAGCTGAGTGGCTGCCTAAGGAAGTGCTGAGAGGGCTGAGGATAGGGAGGTGCTGAGTGGCTGAGTCTAGGGAGAGGTTGAGAGGCTTATGCTAAGGAGGTGCTGAGATGATGAGACTTAGGAGGATATTGGGAGGCTGAGACTGGGGATGATGCTGATGAGCTGAAGCTATGGAGGTGCTCAGAGGCTGAGGCTAGGAAGGTGCTGAGAGGCTGAGACTAGGGAGGTGCTGAGTGGCTGCGGCTAGGGAGGTGCTGAGAAGCTGAAGCTAGGAAGGAGCTGAGAGGTTGAGGAGGGTACTGAGAGAGTGAGTTTAGGGAGGTGCTGAGATGCTGAGGTTCAGGAGGTGCTTAGTAGCTAGGGCTAGTCAGGTGCTGAGTGGCTGATGCTAGAGATCTGCTGAGAACCTGAATCTAGAGAAGTGCTAACAGACTGAGGCTGCAGAGGCGGTGAGAAGAAGACGGTAGGAAAGTGCTGAGTGGCTTATGATAGGGAGGAGCTGAGAAGCTGAGGCTAAGGAGGCGCTGAGAGGTTGAGGCATAGGAGTAGCACAGTGGCTGATATATTGTGAGGTGTTGAGAGGCTGAGATGGCAGGAGCTATGAGGCTGGGGAGGTCCTAAGTAGCTGAGGCTAGGGAGGTTCTGAGAGGAAAAGGCTGGGGAAGTGCTCAGTATATGAGCCGAGGGAGGTGCTGTGAGGCTTAGGCTAAGACGATGCTGAATGACTGAGGCCAAGTAAGTGCTGAGAGGCTTAGGCTGAGTAATTGCTGAGTAGCTGAGGCCAGGGAGGTGTTGAGATCCTGGGGCTGGGGAGGTGATGAGTTGCTGAGGGTAGGGAGATGCTTACAGGCTGAGTCTGGGGAAGGGCTGAGTGGTTGCGGCTAGTGACGCGCTGAGAGGCTGAAGCTGGGTAGGCGCTGAGTAGCTGAAACTGAGCAGTTGCTGAGTGGCTGAGACTGAGGAGCTGCTGAGTGGTTTAGGATGAGGAGGTAATGAGAGCTTCAGGCCAGGGAGCTGCTGAGAGGCTCAGGCTAGGAAGGCTTTGAGACGTTCAGGCTAGGTAAGTCCTAAGAGGCTCAGACTGAAGAAGTCGCTGTGAAGCTCAGACTTTGGAAGTGCTTAGAATCTCAGGTTCGGGAGGTGAGAAGCTTAGACTGGACAGGTGCTGAGTAGCTCAGGTTGGAGAGGTGCTGAGAAGCTCAGACTGGGAGTTGCTGAGTGGCTCAGTCTCGGGAAGTACTAAGTGGCTGAGGCTTGGGAGGTGCTGAGTGGGTGAGTGAGGGGAGGTGTTGAGAGGCTTATGGTAAGATAGGTTCTGAAATGATGAGGCTGAGGAGGGTGCTGAGAGGCTGAGGCTGGGGGTGATGCTGAGAAGCTGAGGCTATGCAGGTGCTGAGAGGCTGAGGCTAGGGAGTTATGAGAGACTGAGGCTAGGGAGGTGCTGAGTGACTGCGGCTAGGGAGGTGCTGAAAAGCTGAAGCTAGGGAGGAGCTGAGAGGTTGAGGTTGGGAAGGGCGCTGAGAAAGTGAGTGAAAGGAGGTGGTGAGAGGCCAAGATTGTGGAAGTGCTGAGTTGCTTCGGCTAGGGAGGTGCTGAGTGGCTGATGCTAGAGAGGTGCTGAGAACCTGAATCTAGGGAAGAACTGAAAGACTGAGGCTGCAGAAGCGCTGAGAAGAAGAGGGTAAGGAGGTGCTTAGAGGCTGAGGATAGGGAGGAGCAGAGAGGCTGAGGCTAAGGAGGTCCTGAGAGGCTGAGACTAAGGAGTAGCACAGTGGCTGATTTTAGTGAGGTGCTGAGAGGCTGAGATGGGAGGAGGTATGAGGCTGGGGAGTTGATGAGTAGCTGAGGCTAGGGAGGTGATGAGAGGAGACTATAAAGGTGCTGAATGCCTGAGACAACGGAGGTGCTGTGAGGCTTAGGCTAAGAAGGCGCTGAATGACTGAGGTCAAGTAAGTGCTGAGAGGCTTAGGCTGAGGAACTGTTGAGTAGCTGAGGCGAGAGGTGTTGAGAGCGTGAGGCTGGGAAGGTGATGAGTTGCTGAGGGTAGGGAGATGCTTAGAGGCTGAGTCTGGGGAGGGAATGAGTTGCTGCGGCTAGGGAGGTGCCGGGAGGCTGAGGCGGGGTAGGTGCTGAGTAGCTAAGACTGAGAAAGTGCTAAGTGGTTGAAGCTGAGGTGGTGCTGAGAGCTTCATGTTAGGGAGCTGTTGAGAGGCTGAGGCTAGGGAGGTTCTGAGACGCTAAAGCTGGTTAAATCCTAAGAGGCTCAGGCTGGGCATTTGATGCAAAGCTCAGGCGGGGGAGGTGCTGAGAAACTCAGTGAGGAGGCGCTGAGAACCTCACTGAGGAGGTGCTAGGAAGCTAAGGCGGGGAAGGGGGGGGGGGTGTTGAGAGGCTCTGGCTGGGGAGGTGCTGGAAGATTCCGGCTAGAGAGGAGTTAAGAGGCTCAGACTGGGGAAGTACTTAAGAGCTTAGGTTGGGGAGGTGCTAAGAGGCTGAGGCTAGGGAACTGCTGGGCAATCAGACTGGGCAGATGCTGAGAAGTTCAGTCTGGGCAGGTGCTGAAAGGTTCTGTATGGGCAGATGCTGAAAAGATGAGATTGGGCAGATGCTGAGAATCTCAAGGTTAGGGAGGTGCTGATAAGTTCAGACTGGGAGGTGCTGAGAAGTGGTTCAGTCTAGGAAAGTGCGGAGAGGCTAAGGCTAAGAAGGTGCAGAGTAGCTTAGTCTAGGAATGAGTTGAGAGGCTTGTACTAAGGAGGTGTTGAGATGATAATTCTTAGGATGATGCTGAGAGGCTGAGGCTGGGGCTGGGGCTGAGGCTGGGGCCGGGGCTGAGGCTGGGGCTGGGGCTGAGGCTGGGGCTGAGGCTGGGGCTGGAGCTGAGGCTGGGCTGAAGCTGCCAAGCTGAAGCTATGGAGGTGTTGAGAGGCTGCGGCTATGGTGGCGCTCAGAGGCTAAGGCTAGGGAGGTGCTTAATGGCTGCGGCTAGGGAGATGCTGAGAAGCTGAAACAAGGAAAGAGCTGAGAGGTTGAGGCTGGGAAGGGTGCTGAGAGAGTGAGTCTAGGGAGGTATTGAGAAGCTGAGATAGGGGAGGTACTGAGTGGTTGATGCTAAAGAGGTGCTGAGATGCTGAATCTAGGGAGGAGCTGACAGATTGAGGCTGCAGATGCGCTGAGAAGAGGGTAGGAAAGTGATGAAAGGCTTTAGGCTAAGGAGGTGCTGAGAGGTTGTGGCTGAGGAGTAGCACAGTGGCTGATATTAATGAGGCTGAAGTGGGAGGTGCTATGAGGTTAGGGAGGAGCTGAGTGCATAAGGCTGCGGTGGTGCTGAGTGCTTAAGGCTATGGAGGTGCTGTGAGGCTTGGGATAAGATGATGAATGACTGAGGCTAAGTGAGTGCTGACCGGATTAGGCTGAGAGATTGTTGAGTAGCTGAGGCAAGGAAGGTGTTGAGGGCCTGAGGACGGGGAGGTGACGATTTGCTGAGGGTAGGGAGATGCTTAGAGGCTGAGTCTGGAGATGGACTGAGTGGCTGTTGCAAGGGAAGTGCTAGGAGGCTGAGGCTGGGTAGGTGCTGAGCTGCTAAGTGGCTGAGGTTAAGGAGGAGCTGAGAGCTTCAGACTAAGGAGCTTCTGAGAGGCTCAGGCTAGTAAGGCTCTGAGACGCTCAAGCTGGGAAGTTCTAAGAGGCTTAGTCTGGGGAGTCGCTGAGAAGCTCAGAGTGGGAAGATGCTGAGAAGCTCAGAGTGGGAAGATGCTGAGAAGCTCAGGTTGACGAGGTGCTGAGAATTTTAGGCTGGGGGGTGGGGTGCTGAGAGGCTTTGGCTAGGGAGATGCTGGGAGACTCAAGCTAGGGAGTTTTGAAAAGCTCAGACTAGGGAAATGCTTAGAAGCTCAGGTTGGGGAGGCGCTACGAGGCTGAGGCTAGGGAACTGCTGAGAAAATCAGACCGGGGCAGGTGCTGAGAAGTTTGGTCTGGGCAGGTGGTGAGAAGCTCAGACTGGGCAGATGCTGAGAAGCTCGGGCTGGGGAGGTGCTGAGAAGCTGAGACTGGCAGGTGCTGAGGGCGCAGTCTAGGGAGCTGCTGAGAGGCTGAGGCTAGGGAGGTGCTGAGTGGCTCAAATTAGGGAACTGCTGAGAGGCTGAGGCTAGGGAGGTGCTGAGTGGCTGAGTCTAGGGATGGATTTAGAGGCTTATACTGATGAGGTGCTGAGATGACGAGGCTGTCGAGGATGGTGATAAGCTGATGTTGGGGTGATGCTGAGAAGCCGAGGTTATGGAAGTGCTGAGAGGCTGAAGGTAGAGAGGTGCTGAGAAGCTGAAGCTAGGAAGGTTGAGGCTGGGAAAGGTGCTGAAAGAGTGAGTTAGGGAGGCTCTAAGAGGTTGAGATTCGGGAGGTGCTTAATAGCTAGGGCTAGGGAGGTGCTGAGTAGCTGATGCTAAGGAGGTGCTGAGAAGCTGAATCTAGAGAGGACCTGAGAAGCTGTATCTAGAGAGGACCTGACAGATTGAGGCTGCAGAGATGCTGAGAAAAAGAGGATGGGAAAGTGCTAAGAGGGCTATGATAGGGAGGAGAGAGGCTGAGGCTAAGGAGTTGCTGGGAGGTTGAGGTTGAGGAGTAGCACTATGACTGTTGTTTGTGAGGTGCTGAGAGGCTGAGATAGTAGGTGCTATGAGGATGAAGAGGTGCTGAATAGCTAAGGCTAAGGAGGTGCTGGGAGGATAAGGCTGGGGAGGCGCTGAACGCCTGAGGTTAGGGAGGTGCTGTGAGGCTTAGGCTAATAAGGTGCTGGATGACTGACGCCAAGTAAGTGCTGAGAGACTTAGGCTGAATAGTTGTTGAGTTGCTGAGGCGTGGAAAATGTTGAGAGCCTAAGGCTTGTGAGGTGATGAGTTGCTGAGGGTAGGGAGATGCTTACAGGCGAAGTCTGGGGAAGGGATGAGTTGCTGCGGCTAAGGGAGTGCTGGAAGGTTGAGGCTGGGTAGGTGCTGAGTTGCTGAGACGGAGGAGTTGCTGAGTGGCTGAGGTTAAGGAGGAGCTGAGAGCTTCAGGCTAGGGAGCTACTGAGAGGTTCAGGCTAGGAAGGCTCTGAGACGCTTAGGCTGGGAATTTCCTAAGTGACTCAGTCTGGGGAGACGCTGAGAAGCTCAGACTGGTGAGGTGCTGAGAAGCTCAGGCGGAGGAAGTGCTGAGAATTTAATGGGGTGGGGGGTGCTGAGAGGCTCTGGCTAGGGAGTTGCTGGGAGATTCAAGCTAGGGAGGCGTTGAAAAGCTCAGACTAGGGAAGTGCTTAGAAGCTCAAGTTGTCAGGTGCTAATAGGTGAAGGCTACAGAACTGCCGAGAAACTCAGACTGGGTAGGTACTGAGAAGTTCAGACTGAGCAGGTGCCGAGAAGCTCAGACTTGGCAGTTGCTGAGAAGCTGAGACTGGGAGGTGCTGAGTGTCTCAATCTAGGGAAGTGCTGAGAGGCTGAGGCTGGGAAGGTGCTGAGTGGCTGAGATTAGGGAGATGCTCAGTGGCTGCGGCCAAGATGCTGAGAAGCTGAATCTAGGGAGGAGCTGACAGGCTTGAGGCTGCAGAGGTGCTGAGAAGCAGAGGGTGGGAAATTGCTGAGACGCTGAAGATAGGGAGGAGCTAAACTTCTGAGGCTAAGGAGTTGCTGAGAGGTTGAGGCGGAGGAATAGCACAGTAGCTGATGTTAGTGAGGTGCTGAGAGGCTGAGACGGGAGGTGTTTTGAGGTTGAGGAGTTTCTGTGCAGCTGAGGCTAGGTTGGTGCTGAAAATATAAGGCTGGGGAGGTGTTGAGTGCCTGAGGTTACGGAGATGCTGTGAGGCTTACTGTAAGAAGGTGCTGAATGACTGAGGCCGAGTAAGTGCTGAGTGGCTTAGGCGTAGGAGTTGTTGAATAGCTGAGGCGAAGGTGGTGTTAAGAGCCCGATGCAGGGGAGGTGATGAGTTGCTGAGGGACGGGAGATGCTCAGAGGCTGAGTCTGGGGAGGGGCTGAGTGGCTGCGGTTAGGGAGGTGATGGGAGGCTGAGGCTGGGGAGGCGCTGAGAGACTGAGGCTGAGGAGATGCTGAGAGCTTCAGGCTAGGGTGCTGCTGAGAGGCTCAGGCTAGGAAGGCTCTGAGACGCTTAGGCTGGATAAGACCTAAGAGGTTCAGGCTGGGAAGTCACTGAGATGCTTAGGCTAGGGAGGTGCTGAGAAGCTCAGGATGAGGACACGCTAAGAAACTAAGGCTGGGGGGGGGGGGGGTGATGAGGGGCTCTGATTAGGGAGGTGCTAGGAGACTTAGACCGGGAGGTGTTGAGAAGCTCGCAGAGGGGAATATCTTAGAAGCTCAGGTTGGGGAGGTGCTAAGAAGCTCAGGCAAAGGAACTCCTGAAAAACTCATACTGATCAGGTGCTGAAAAACTCATACTGGGCAGGTGCTGAGAAGCTCAGACTGGGCAGGTGCTGAAAAGCTCAGACTTGGTAGCTGCTGAGAAGCACACGTTGGGGAGGTGCTGCGAAACTCAGACTGGGAGGTATTGAGTGGCTTAGTCTAGGGAAGTGCTGAGAGGCTGAGGTTGGGGAGATGCTGAGCGGCTGTGTGCAGGGAGAGGTTGTGAGGCTTATGGTAAGGAGGTGCTGAGATGATGAGGCTGGGGAGGATGATGAGAGGCTGAGGCTTGGAGATGATGCTGAGACGCTGAGGCTATGAAGGTGCTGAGAGGCTGAGGCTTTGGAGGTGCTGAGAAGTTGAGGCTATGGAGGTGCTGTTAGGCTTAGGTTTAGAAGGTGCTGAATGACTGAGACTAAGGAAGTGTTGAGTGGCTTAGGTTGAGCTCTTGAGTAGTTGAAGCGAGGGAGGCGTTGAGAGTCTGAGGCTGGGGATGTGATTAGTTGCTGAGGGTAGGGAGATGCTTAGAGGCTGAGTCTGGGGAGGAGCTGAGTAGCTGAGATTAAGGGGTTGCTAAGTGGCTGAGACTGAGGAGGTGCTGAGAGCTTCAGACTACGGAGCTTCTAAGAGGCTGAGGCTAAGAAGGCTCTGAGACGCTCAGGCTGGGTAAGTCCGAAGAGGGTCAGACTTTGGAGTCGCTGAGAAGCTCAAACTGGTGAGATGCTGAGAAGCTGAGGCTGAGGAGGTGCTGAAAAGCCTAGGCTGGGGGTGGGTGTGGGGGTGCTAAAAGGCTCTGGCTAGGGAGGTGTTGGGAGACTCAGGCTAGCGATGCGTTGAGAAGTTCAAACTAGGGAAGTGCTTAGCAGCTCATGTTGTAGAGGTGCTAAGAGGTTCAGGCTAGGGAACTGCTTAGAAACTCAGACTGGGCAAATGCTGAGAAGTTCAGACTGGGTAGGCGCTTAATAGCTCAGGCTGGGGAGGTGCTGAGAAGCTCAGACTGGGAGTTGCTGAGTGGCTCAGTCGAAGGAAGTGCTGAGAGGCTGAGGCTGAGGAGGTGCAGAGTGGCTGAGTGTAGGAAGGGGTTGAGAGGCTTATGCTAAGGAGGTTCTAAGATGATGAGGCTTGGGAGGGTGCTGAGAGGCTGATGCTGGGGGCAGTGCTGAGAAGCTGAGGCTATGGAGGTGCTGATAGGCTGAGAATAGGGAGGTATGAGGGGCTGACGCTAGGTAGGTGCTGAGTGACTGCGGCTAGGGAGGTGCAGAGAAGCTGAAGCGAGAAAGGAGCTGAGAAGTTGAGGCAGGGAAGGGTGCTGAGAGAGTGAGTCTAGGAAGGTGGTGAGAGGCTGAGGCTGGGAAGGTGCTGAGTGGCTGCAGCCAGGGAGGTGCTGAGTGGCTGATGCTAGGGAGGTGCTGAGAAGCTGAATCTAGGGAGGAGCTGACAGATTGAGGCTGCAGAGACGATGGGAAGAGTGTAAGGAAGTGCTTAGAGGCTGAGGATAGTGAGGCGCTGAGAGGTTGAGACTGAGGAGTAGCACAGTGGCTAATGTTAGTGAGCTGCAGAGAGGCTAAGTTGGGAGGATGATATGAGGCTAGGGAGTTGATGAGTAGCTGAGGCTAGGGAGGTGATGAGAGGAGAAGGCTATGGAGGTGCTGAGTGCCTGAGGCTAGGGAGGTGTTGAGTGCCTGAGGCTAGGGAGGCGCTGTGAGGCTTAGGCTAAGGAGGTGCTGAATGACTGAGGCCAAGTAAGTGCTGAGAGGCTTAGGCTGAGTTGTTGAGTAGCTGAGGCGAGGGAGGTTTTGAGAGCGTGAGGCTGGGAAGGTGATGAGTGGCTGAGGGTAGGGAGATGCCTAGAGGCTGAGTCTGGGGAGGGGCTGAGTTGCAGTGGCTAGGGAGGTACTGGGAGGCTGACGCTGGGTAGGTGCTGAGTAGCTGAGACTGAGGAGGTGCTGAGTGGCTGAAGATGAGGAGGAGCTGAGAGCTTCATGTTAGGGAGTTGCTGAGAGGCTCAGGCTAGGAAGATTCTGAGACGCTCAGACTGGGGAAGTCCAAAGAGGTCTACGCTGGGAAGTCGCTGCGAAGCTCAGACTGGGGAGGTGCTGAGAAGCTCAGGCTGAGGAGGTGCTGAGTGTTTTAGGTTGGGGTGGTGGTGCGGAAGGGTTCTGGCTAGGGAGATGCTGGGAGATTCAGGCTAGGGAGGCGTTGAGAAGGTCAGACTGAGGAAGTGCTTAAAAGCTCAATTCGTTAGGTATTAAGAGGCGCAGGCTAGGGAACTGCTGAGAAACTCAGAATGGGCAGGTGCTGAGAAGTTCAGACTAGGCTGGTGCTAAGAAGTTCAGTCTGGGCAGGTGCTGAGAAGCTCAGGCTGGGAGGTGCTGAGAAGCTCTGACTGGGAGGTTCTGAGTGGCTCAGTCTAAGGAAGTGTTGAGAGGCTGAGGCTGAGGAGGTGCTGAGTACCTTAGGCTAGGGAGGTGCTGTAAGGCTTAGGCTAAAAAGGTGATGAATGAATGAGGCGAAGGAAGTGTTGAGAGGCTTAGGCTGAAGAGTTCATAAGTTCATGAGGCTGGGGAGGTGATGAGTTGCTGAGGGTAGGGAGATGCTTAGAGGCTGAGTTTGGAGAGGGGTTGAGTGGATGCGGTTAGGGAGGTATTGGGAGGCAGAGGCTGGGTAGGTGTTGAGTAGCTGAGACTGAGGAGTTGCTGAGTGGCTGAAGCTGAGGAGGAACTGAGAGCTTCATGTCAGGGAGCTGCTGAGAGCTGAGGCTAGGGAGGTTCTGAGACGCTCATTCCGGGTAAATACTAAGAGGCTCAGACTGAGGAGTCGCTGAGAAGCTCTGGCTAAGAAGGTGCATAGAAGCTGAGGCTGAGGAGGTGCTGAGGAGCTTAAGCTGGGATTGGGAAGGTGCTGAGAAGCTCAGAGACTGGGGTGCTGCTTAGAAGCTCAGGCCAGGGAGGTGCTAAGAGATCCAGGCTGGGGATGGTGCTGAGAGGTTTAAGATGAGAAGCTATTGATAAGCTATGTCTGAGGAGGTGCTGAGAGGCTCAAGCTAAAGAAGTGCTGATAGGCTCAGGCTTGGGTATGAGGGGGGGTGCTGAAAAGCTCAGACTAGAGATATGATTAGAAGTTCAGGCTAGGGAGGTGCTGAGAAGCTCAGGCTGGGGAAATGCTAAGAAGGTGTTGTTCAGGATGTCCTGAGAAACCTATACTGGGAAGGTGCTGAGAAGCTCAGGCTGGGAATGGTACTGAGAGTCTCAGTCTGGGGAGGTGCTCAGAACCTCAGACTGGAGATATGACTAGAAGTTCAAGCTTGGGAGGAGCTGAGAAACTTAGGATAGGGAGGTGCTGAGAAGCTTATGCTGAGGAAATGCTGAGAGGCTGTTGCTGAGGAGCTGAGAGGCTGAGTCTAGGGAGGTGCTGGGATGCTGAGGCTGGGTAGGTGTTGAGGTAGGTGCTGGGATGCTGAGGCTGGGTAGGTGTTGAGGTAGGTGCTGAAAGAATCCGGCTTGGGGTGCTGGGAAACTCACACTAAGGATGTGCAGAGAAGCTCATACTAGGGAGTACTGAGAAGTTCAGACTGGGGAGGTGCTGAATGGCTCAGTATAAGGAAGTGCTGAGAAGCTGAGGCTGACAGGCTTAGACTGTGGGCGATGATGATAGGCTGATGCTAAGTAGGTGCTAGAGGCAGAGGCTGGGAAGGGTGCTGAGAGACTGAGGCTAGGGAGTTGCTGACAGACTAAGGCTGGGGAGATGCTGAGAGGTTGAGGCTGCAGAGGCGCTGAGAAGCTGAGGTTAGGAAAGTGCTCAGAGGCTGAAGCTAGGGAGAACCTGAGACGTTGAGGCTTGGAAGATGCTGTGTGGCTGATGTTAGGGAGATGCTGAAGGGTTGAAGCTGAAGAGTCGCTCAGTGGCTGAGGCTGAGCTGTCGCTCAGGGGTTGAGGCGAGGGAGGTGCTGAGAGGCTGAGGCTGGGTAGGTGCTAAGTGACTGAGACTGAGAACGTGCTGAGTGGCTGAGGCTGGGGAGGTGGTGAAAGCTTCAGGCTAGGGAGATGCTGAGAGGCTCACTTCAGGAAGGTGTTGAGACGCTCAGACTGGGGAAGTCCTAAGGGACTCAAGCTGGGGAGCCGCTGGGAAACTCATACTAGAAGGTTCTGTGAAGCTCAGACTAGGTTGTTGCTTAGAATCTCAGGCCACGGAGGTGCTGAGAGGACCAGGCTAGGGATGGTGCTGAGAGGTTTAAGCTGAGGAGGTGCTGAGAAGTTCAGGCTGGGGAGGTGCTGAGAAACTCAGGTTAAGGAGGTGCTAAGAAGCTGAAGCTAGGGTTGAGCTGAGAGGTTGAGGCTGCGGAGACGCTGAGAAGATGAGGCTAGGGAAGTGCTGAGAGGCTAAGGCTAGGGAGGAAGTGAGAGGCTGAGGCTGGGGAGATGCTCAGTGGCTGATGTTTTAGGGAGGTGCTAAAAGGTTGAAGCTGAGGAGTCATTCAGCGGCTGAAGCTGAGGAATCGCTCAGTGGTTGAAGCTAGGGAGGTGCTGGGATGCTTAGGCTGGGTAAGTGCTGAGTGGCTGAGACTGAGGAGGTGCTGAGTGGCTGAGGCTGGGGAGGTGCAGAGAGCTTCAGGCAAGGCATCTGCTGAGTGGCTCAGGCTAGGAAGGTGCTGACACACTGGAAAGTTCTAAGACTGTGAAGCTGGAGAGTCGCTGAGAAACTCATACTGGGAAGGTGCTGAGAAGCTCAGACTGGGTTGTTCCTTAGAAGCTCGGGCGAGGGAGGGGCTGAGAGACTCAGGCTGGGGAAGGTGCTGAGAGATCTAGGTGGAGGAAGTGGAGAGAAACCCAGGTTGGAGAGGTGCTGAAAGGCTCAGGCTGAGAGACTTTGGCTAGGGAAGATGTGAAGAGTTGAAGCTAGGGTTGAGATGAGAGATTAAGGCAATAAGGATGCTGAGAAGCTGAGGATAGGGAAGTGCTGAGAAGCTGAGGCTAGGGAGGAACTGAGAGGCTGAGGCTGAGGATATGCTGAATGGCTGATGTAAGGGAGATGCTGAAAGGTTATGGTTCAGGAGTCGCTCAGTGGTTGAGGCGAGGGAGGTGCTGGAAGACTGAGGCTAAAGAAGGTTCTTAGAGACTCAGGCTGAGGGGTGCTGAGAAACTCACACTAGGGATGCGCTGAGAAGCTCATTCTGGGGAGGTAATGAAAAGCTCAGACCGGGAGGTGCTGAGTGGCTCAGTATAGGGAAGTGCTGAGAAGCTGAATCTGGGGAGGATGGTGACAGAATGAGGCTGTGGGCGATGATGATAAAGTGAGGCTAAGGAGGTGATGAGATGAAGAGGCTGGGAAGGGTGCTGAGAGACTGAGGCTCGGAAGTTGCTGAGAGGCTGAGGCTGGGGAATTTCTGAGTGGTTGAGGCTAGGGAGGTGCTGAGAAGCTGAAGCTATGGCTGAGCTGAAAGGCTGAGGCTGCGGAGGCGCTGAGATGGCGAGGCTAGGAAGTGTTAAGAGGCTGAGGCTAGGGAGGAAGTGAGAAGCTGAGGCTGGGGAGATGCTGAGTGGCTGATGTTAAGGAGGTGCTGAAAAGTTGAAGCTGTGGAGTCGCTCAGTGGCTGAGACTTGTGAGGTGGTGCGAGGCTGAGGCTAGGGGATGCTGGGAGGCTGAGGCTGTGTAGGTGCTGAGTGGCTGAGACTGAGGAGTTGCTGAGTTGCTGAGGTTGGGAAGGTGCCGAGAGCCTCAGGCTAGTAAGCTGCTGAGCGGCTCAGGCTAGGAAGGTGCTGAGACGCTCAGGCTGGGGAAGTCTTAAGAGGCTTAAGCTGTGGAGCCGCTGAGAAACTCATACTTGGAAAGTGTTGAGAAGCTCAGGCTTGAGAGGTACTGAGAGATTCAGGCTAGGTAGGGGCTGAGAAGTTGAAGCTAGGGTTAAGCTTCGAGGTTGAGGCTAGGGAGAAACTGAGACGCTGAGGATGGGGAGATGCTCAATGGCTGATATCAGGGAGGCGCTGAAAGGTTAAAGCTGAGGCGTTGCTTAGTGGTTGGAGCTAGGAAGGTGCTGAGAGGCTGAGGCTACGGAAGTGCAGGGAGGCTGAGGCTGGGTAGGTGCTGAGTGGCTGAGACTGAGGAGGTGCTGAGTGGCTAGGCTGGGGAGGTGCTGAGAGCTTCAGGCTAGGGAGCTGCTGAGAGGCTCAGGCTAGGAAGGTGCTGAGGCGCTCAGGCTGGGAAGTCCTAAGAGGCTTAAGCTGGTGAGTCGCTCAGAAACTCATACTTGTAGGTTGCTGAGAAGCTCAGGCTGGGGTGCTGCTTAGAAGCTCAGGCCAGGGAGGTGCTAAGATGCCCAGGCTGGGGTTGGTGCTGAGAGTCTCAGGCTAGGGAGCTGCTTGAGAGGATCAGTCTGGGTAAGTGCTGAGAAGCTTAGACTGGAGATATGATTTGAAGTTCCGAGTAGGGAGGTGTTGTGAAGCTAGAGCCGGGGAAAAGCTAAGAGGCATATGTTGAGGTGGTGATGAGAAACTCGTACTGGGAAGGTGCTGGGAAGCTCAGACTGGGGCATTGCATAAAAGCTCAGGCCAAGGAGATGCTGAGAGTCCCAGGCAAGGGATGGTGCCAAAAGGTTTAGGTTGAGGAGGTATTGAGAAGCTCAGGCTGGGGAGTAGCTGTGAGCCTCATGCTGGGAAGGTGCTGAGAGTCTCATTCAAGGGAAGTGTTGAGAGGCTTAGGCTGGGGTAGTGTTGAGAAGCTCAGACTGGAGATGTGATTAAAAAAGCTCAGGCTGGGAAAATGCTAAAGGGCTCATGCTGAGGAGGTGCTGAGAATCTTGCCAGGGAGGTGCTGAGAGGCTTAGGCTGAGGAGGTGCTGAGGGGCTCTGGCTGAAAGGTGTTGAGAAACTCACACTAGGGATGTTCCGAGAAGCTCATACTGGGTAGGTACTGAAAAGCTCAGACCGAGGAGGTGCTGAATGAGTCCGTATAAGGAAGTGCTGAGAAGCTAAGGCTGGGGAGGATGCTGACAGGCTGAGGCTGTGGTTGATGATGATAGACTGAGGCTAAGGAGGTGTGAGAGGCAGAGACTGGAAAGGGTGCTGAGAGACAAAGGCTAGGGCGGTGTTGAGTGGTTCTGGCTAGGGAGGTGCTGAGAAGCTGAAGCTAGGGTTGAGCTGAGAGGTTGAGGCTAAGAAAATGCTGAGAGGCTGAGATTAGGGAGGAAGTGAGAGTTTAAGGCTAGGGTGATTCTGAGTGCTGATGTTAGGGAGGTGCTGAAAGATTGAAGCTGAGGAGTCGCTCAGCGGTTGAGGCGAGGGAGGTGCTGAAAGGGTGATGCTGGGATGCTGAGGTTAGGGACGTGCTGAGCGCTTCAGGCTAGGGAGCTGCTGATACACTCAGGCTGGGGAAGTCCTGAGAGGTTGAAGCTGTGGTGACGCTGCGAAACTCATACTGGAAATGTGCTGAGCTCAGACTGGGTTGTTGTTTAGAAGCTCAGGCCATGGATATGCTAAGATGCCTATACTGGGGAAGGTGCTGAGACGTTTAGGCTGAGTAGGTGCTGAGAAGCTCAGGGTGGGAGGTTCTGAGAGGCCCAGGCTGGAGAGGTGCTGAGAGACTCAGGCTAAGGAGGTGTTACAGGCTCAGGCTGGAGATGTGCTGAGAAGCTCAGTCTGGAGATGTGATTAGAAGTTCAAGTTAGGGAGGTGCTGAGAAGCTTAGGCTAGGGAGATGCTGAGAAGCCCAGGCTGGGAAATGCTGGCTCATTCTGAGGAGGTGCTAAGAGGCTGAGGCTGAGGAAGTGCTTAGAGACTCAGGCTGGGGGCTGCTGAGAAACTCATACTAGGGATGTGCCGAAAAGCTCATACTGGGAAGGTAATGTAAAGCTCAGATCGGAAGGCGCTGAATGGCTCAGTATAGGGAAGTCTTGAGAAGCTGAGGCTGGGGAGGATACTGGCAGGCTGAGGCTGTGGGCGATTATGATAGATTGAGGCTAAGGAGGTGCTAAGAGTCAGAGGCTGGAGAGGGTGCTGAGAGACTGAGGCTAGGGAGTTGCTGAGAGGCTGAGGCTCGGGAGGTACTAAGTGGTTGAGGCAAGGAAGGTGTTCAGAGGCCCAGACTGGGAGGTGATGAGAAGCTCATGCCGGAGATGTGATTAGAAGGTCAGGCTTGGAAGTTGCTGAGAAACTCAGGCTAAGGAAATGCTAAGAGGCTCATGTTGAGCAGGTGCTGAGAAACTCACACTGGGCAAATGTTGAGAAGCTCAGACTAGTGGGTTGCTTAGAAGCTCAGGCCAGGTAGGCGTTGAGATGTCCTAAGATGTCCTAAGTCCTAAGGTGCTGAGAAGCTCATGCACGGGGAGTGCTGAGAGGCTCAGACTGGGGAGGTGCTGAGAGACTCAGACTGGAGAAGTGTTGAGAGGCTCAGCCTAGGGAGGTGCTGAGGAGCTTAGAGTGGTGATGTGATTAGAAGCTCAAGCTAGGCAGGTGCTGAGAAACTTAGGCTATGGAGGTGCTGAAAAGCTCATGCTGGAGAGATGCTAAGAGACTTATGCTGAGGAGGTGCTGAGAAACTCAGTCTAGGGAGGTGTTGAGAGGCTAAGGCTGAGGAGATCCTGAGAGCCTCATTAAGGAGGGTTCTGAGAAAATCACACTGGGTATGTGCTGAGAATCTCATATTGGGGAGGTACTGAAAAGCACACACGGGAAGGTGTTGAATGGCTCAGTATGATGAAGTGCTGAGAAGCTGAGGCTGAGGAGGGTGCTGACAGGTTGAGGCTGTGGGCAAGGATGATAGATTGAGGCTAAGGGGAGCTGAGAGGCAGAGGCTGGGAAGGGTGCTGAGAGACTGGGGCTAGGGAGTTGCTGAGATGTTGAGGCTGGGGAGGTACAGAGTAGCTGAGGCTAGGGAGGTGCTATGAGGCTAGGTTTGAGCTGAGAAGCTGAGGCTGCGGAGGTGCTGTGATGCTGAGGTTAGGAAATTGCTGAGAGGCTGAGGCTAGGGAGATGTTGACTGGCCGATTTTAGGGAGTTGCTGAAAGGTTGAAGCTGAGTAGGCGCTTAGTAGCTGAGACTGAGTCGGTCAGTGGTTGAGGGTAAGGTGGAGCTGAGAGCCTGAGGTTAGGGAGGTGCTGGGAGGGTGAGGTTATGGAGGTGCTAAGAGCTTCAGGCTAGCAAGCTGCTGAGCGGCTCAGGCTAGGAAGGTGCTGTGACGCTCAGGATGGGAAAGTCCTAAGAGGTTCAAGCTAGGGGAGTCGCTCAGAAACTCTTACTGGGATGGTGCTGAGAGGAACATATACACGTATATATACATAAACGCCTACATACACACACACACACACACACACACACACACACACACACACACACACACACACACACACACACACACACATACACACATATACACACATATATATCTATATATATTTATCTATTTATTTATTTTGCTTTGTCGCTGTCTCCCGCGTTAGCGAGGTAGCGCAAGGAAACAGACGAAAGAATGGCCCAACCCGCCCACATACACATGTATATACATACACGTCCACACACGCAAATATACATACCAATACATCTCAAAGTACACATATATATACACACACAGGCATATACATATATACACATGTACATAATTCATACTGTCTGCCTTTATTTGTTCCCATCGCCACCTCGCCACACATGGAATAACAACCCCCTCCCCCCTCATGTGTGCGAGGTAGCGCTAGGAAAGAAACCAAAGGCCCCATTCGTTCACACTCAGTCTCTAGCTGTCATGTAATAATGCACCGAAACCACTGCTCCCTTTCCACATCCAGGCCCCACACACTTTCCATGGTTTACCCCAGACGCTTCACAAGCCCTGGTTCAATCCATTGACAGCACGTCGACCCCGGTATACCACATCGTTCCAATTCACTCTATTCCTTGCTCGCATTTCACCCTCCTGCATGTTCAGGCTCCGATCACACAAAATCTTTTTCACTCCATCTTTCCACCTCCAATTTGGTCTCCCACTTCTCCTCGTTCCCTCCACCTCCGACACATATATCCTCTTGGTCAATCTTTCCCCACTGTGACCAAACCATTTCAAAACACCCTCTTCTGCTCTCTCAACCACACTTTTAATTTCCACACATCTCTCTCACCCTTACATTACTTACTCGATCAAACCACCTCACACCACATATTGTCCTCAAACATCTCATTTCCAGCACATCCATCCTCCTGCGCACAACTCTATCCATAGCCCACGCCTCGCAACCATACAACATTGTTGGAACCACTATTCATTCAAACATGCCCAGTTTTGCTTTCCGAGATAAAGTTCTCGACTTCCACACATTCTTCAAGGCTCCCAGAATTTTCGCCCCCTCCCCAACCCTATGATTCACTTCCGCTTCCATGGTTCCATCCGCTACCAGATCCACTCCCAGATATCTAAAACACTTTACTTCCTCCAGTTTTTCTCCATTCAAACTTACCTCCCAGTTGACTTGACCCTCAACACTACTGTACCTAATAACCTTGCTCTTATTCACATATACTCTTAACTTTCTTCTTTCACACACTTTACCAAACTCAGTCACCAGCTTCTGCAGTTTCTTACATGAATCAGCCACCAGCGCTGTATCATCAGCGAACAACAACTGACTCACTTCCCAAGCTCTCTCATCCACAACAGACTGCATACTTGCCCCTCTTTCCAAAACCCTTGCATTCACCTCCCTAACAACCCCATCCATAAACAAATTAAACAGCCATGGAGACATCACACACCTCTGCCGCAAACCTACATTCACTGAGAACCAATCACTTTCCTCTCTTCCTACACGTACACATGCCTTACATCCTCGATAAAAACTTTTCACTGCTTCTAACAACTTGCCTCCCACACCATATATTCTTAAAACCTTCCACAGAGCATCTCTATCAACTCTATCATATGCCTTCTCCAGATCCATGAATGCTACATACAAATC
Organism: Panulirus ornatus; assembly: GCF_036320965.1. Lineage (NCBI taxonomy): Eukaryota > Metazoa > Arthropoda > Malacostraca > Decapoda > Palinuridae > Panulirus > Panulirus ornatus. Next base: position 46,902,883 of record NC_092224.1, read on the forward strand.
CATTTGTTTTTCTAAGTATTTCTCACATACATTCTTCAAATCAAACACCTAATCCACACATCCTCTACCACTTCTGAAACCATACTGCTCTTCCCCAATCTGATGCTCTGTACACGCCTTCACCCTCTCAATCAATACCCACCCATATAATTTACCAGGAATACTCAACTAACTTATACCTCTGTAATTTGAGCACTCACTCTTATCCCCTTTGCCTTTGTACAATGGCACTATGCAAGCATTCTGCCAATCCTCAGGCATTTATATATATATATATATATATATATATATATATATATATATATATATATATATATATATATATATATATATATATTTATCTATTTATATCTATTTTGCTTTGTCGCTGTCTCCCGCTTTAGCAAGGTAGCGCAAGGAAACAGACGAAAGAATGGCCCAACCCACCCACGTTCACATGTATATACATACACGTCCACACACGCAAATATACATACCTATACATCTCAATGTACACATATATATTCACACACATATATACATATGTACATAATTCATACTGTCTGCCTTTATTTATTCCCATCGCCACCTCGCCACACATGGAATAACAACTCTCTCCCCCCCTCATGTGTGCGAGGTAGCGCTAGAAAAAGACAACAAAGGCCCCATTTCGTTCACATTTAGTCTCTAGCTGTCATGTAATAATGCCCTGAAACCACAGCTCCCTTTCCACATCCAGGCCCCACAGAACTTTCCATGATTTACCCCAGACGCTTCACATACCCTGGTTCAATCCATTGACAGCACGTCGACCCCGGTATACCACATCGTTCCAATTCACTCCATTCCTTGCACGCCTTTCACCCTCCTGCATGTTCAGGCCCCGAACACTCAAATCTTTCTCACTCCATTTTTCCACCTCCAATATAAATATACACACATATATATATATATATATATATATATATATATATATATATATATATATATATATATATATATATATATATATATATATATATATATATATATATATGTATATATATATATATGCATATATATATATATATATATATATATATATATATATATATATATATATATATATATATATATATATATATATATATATATATAAATATATTTTTTTTTTTTATTTTGCTTTGTCGCTGTCTCCCGCGTTTGCGAGGTAGCGCAAGGAAACAGACGAAAGAAATGGCCCAACCCACCCCCATACACATGTATATATATACACGCCCACACACAAATATACATACCTATACATCTCAATGTACACATATATATACACACACAGACACATACATATATACCCATGCACACAATTCACACTGTCTGCCTTTATTCATTACCATCGCCACCTCGCCACACATGGAATACCATCCCCCTCCCCCTCATGTGTGCGAGGTAGCACTAGGAAAAGACAACAAAGGCCCCATTTGTTCACACTCAGTCTCTAGCTGTCATGCAATAATGTCCGAAACCACAGCTCCCTTTCCACATCCAGGCCCCACACAACTTTCCATGGTTTACCCTAGACGCTTCACATGCCCTGATACAATCCACTGACAGCACGTCAACCCCGGTATACCACATCGATCCAATTCACTCTATTCCTTGCCCGCCTTTCACCCTCCTGCATGTTCAGGCTCCGATCACAGAAAAATCTTTTTCACTCCATCTTTCCACCTCCAATTTGGTCTCCCACTTCTCGTTCCCTCCACCTCCGACACATATATCCTCTTGTTCAATCTTTCCTCACTCATTCTCTCTATGTGCCCAAACCATTTCAAAACACCCTCTTCTGCTCTCTCAACCACGCTCTTTTTATTTCCACACATCTCTCTTACACTTACATTACTTACTCGATCAAACCACCTCACACCACACATTGTCCTTAAACATCTCATTTCCGGCACATCCACCCTCCTGCGCACAACTCTACCCATAGCCCACGCCTCGCAACCATACAACATTGTTGGAACCACTATTCCTTCAAACATAGCCATTTTTGCTCTCGGAGATAATGTTCTCGACTTCCACACATTCTTCAAGGCTCCCAGGATTTTCGCCCCCTCCCCCACCCTATGATTCACTTCTGCTTCCATGGTTCCATCCGCTGCCAGATCCACTCCCAGATATCTAAAACACTTTACTTCCTCCAGTTTTTCTCCATTCAAACTTACCTCCCAATTGACTTGACCCTCAACCCTATTGTACCTAATAACCTTGCTCTTATTCACATTTACTCTTAACTTTCTTCTTTCACACCCTTTATCAAATTCAGTCACCAACTTCTGCAGTTTCTCACATGAATCAGCCACCAGCGCTGTATATATATATATATATATATATATATATATATATATATATATATATATATATATATATATATATATATATATATATATATATATATATATATATATATATATATATATACATATATATATATATATATATGTATATATATATATATATATATATATATATATATATATATATATATATATATATATTTTTTTTTTTTTGCTTTGTCGCTGTCTCCCGCGTTTGCGAGGTAGCGCAAGGAAACAGACGAAAGAAATGGCCCAACCCACCCCCATACACATGTATATACATACGTCCACACACGCAAATATACATACCTACACAGCTTTCCATGGTTTACCCCAGACGCTTTACATGCCTTGATTCAATCCACTGACAGCACGTCAACCCCGGTATACCACATCGCTCCAATTCACTCTATTCCTTGCCCTCCTTTCACCCTCCTGCATGTTCAGGCACCGATCACACAAGATCTTTTTCACTCCATCTTTCCACCTCCAATTTGGTCTCCCTCTTCTCCTCGTTCCCTCCACCTCCGACACATATATCCTCTTGGTCAATCTTTCCTCACTCATTCTCTCCATGTGACCAAACCATTTCAAAACACCCTCTTCTGCTCTCTCAACCACGCTCTTTTTATTTCCTCACATCTCTCTTACCCTTACGTTACTTACTCGATCAAACCACCTCACACCACACATTGTCCTCAAACATCTCATTTCCAGCACATCCATCCTCCTGCGCACAACTCTATCCATAGTCCGCGCCTCGCAACCATACAACATTGTTGGAACCACTATTCCTTCAAACATACCCATTTTTGCTTTCCGAGATAATGTTCTCGACTTCCACACATTCTTCAAGGCTCCCAGAATTTTCGCCCCCTCCCCCACCCTATGATCCACTTCCGCTTCCATGTTTCCATCCGCTGCCAGATCCACTCATAGATATCTAAAACACTCACTTCCTCCAGTTTTTCTCCATTCAAACTCACCTCCCAATTGACTTGACCCTCAACCCTACTGTACCTAATAACCTTGCTCTTATTCACATTTACTCTTAACTTTCTTCTTTCACACACTTTACCAAACTCAGTCACCAGCTTCTGCAGTTTCTCACATGAATCAGCCACCAGCGCTGTATCATCAGCGAACAACAACTGACTCACTTCCGAAGCTCTCTCATCCCCAACAGACTTCATACTTGCCCCTCTTTCCAAAACTCTTGCATTCACCTCCCTAACAACTCCATCCATAAACAAATTAAACAACCATGGAGACATCACACACCCCTGCCGCAAACCTACATTCACTGAGAACCAAACACTTTCCTCTCTTCCTACACGTACACATGCCTTACATCCTCGATAAAAACTTTTCACTGCTTCTAACAACTTGCCTTCCACACCATATATTCTTAATACCTTCCACAGAGCATCTCTATCAACTCTATCATATGCCTTCTCCAGATCCATAAATGCTACATACAAATCCATTTGCTTATATATATATATATATATATATATATATATATATATATATATATATATATATATATATATATATATATATATATATATATATATATATATATATATATATATATATATATATATATATACATATATATATATATCTTTTTCTTTTTTTTTTTTTGCCTTGTCACTGTCTCCCGCATAAGCGAGGTAGCGCGAGGAAACAGACGAAAGAATGGCCCAACCCACCCACATACACAAGTATATGCATACACGTCCATACACGCAAATATAGAGACCTATACATCTCAACGTATACATATTGTTACGAATTCAACACTTATTCAGGCAAGGTCGCAAGTAACATATGTTACAAATACTACTGTTCCTTGTCTTGCAAGGACGTCATAGATTTGTCAAGTTGCACAACTCAGGATAACGCAATAATAAAGTTATGGGATTGAATTAAAGACCAGCATTACACTAAATCTACTTATAATGAAAGAATTCAAGTGTACAAAGATAGGCACATAAATCAAGCATGAAACATTACGTTAACACTGATCATAAGAGTTAACATTAAACATGAGGTAACACTGAACATGAGATAACATTTGTACATGACTTAACATTCCAGATAAGATTTCAAGCCAGGAGTTCTCTTTCCTCTAAGGCAGTTCTTCGATAACATTACACTGATAATTATAACGGGCTTACAGCACAACACTAGGGTAACGGGCTTATAGCACAGCACTAGGGTAACGGGCTTATAGCACAGCAGGGCTTACAGGCTTACAACACAGCAGGACTTACAGCAGGGGACACCACCCACCTCGCTGGGCTTCAGAGAAAGGAATCAAGTCTCAGCGGGTGTTGTGGGTACAAGAAGACAAGCGTTCGCCCTTGTTACTATAAACCTTACATTTCGATTGGCTATAGAAATATAGGGGAAGTTCTCATTGGTTGGAGGGTCCCAGTGTCTCGGCGTAGTTACACTCTCGTAAAATGCTGGGTGGACAGAAACTCCGAGCCAGCCTCTGGCATCACTCCTCGCCCTGATAAGAAATAGATACAAACACACAAGTCTTCGTAACACCCCCCTCCTTAAAGGAGAAAATTCCTAGAAGAGGAATTTTCTCAAATTAAGAGCGGGATAAACAATCAGCTAACACATTATGTGCGCCAGCAATATGGTGAATATCTAAATTATACTCTTGAAGGAACAAGGCCCGCCTAGTTAACATTGACTCCGTTCCCATAACTTGTGAACATTTTGAAAGGTTTGGTAGTCAGTACACTCCGATTGGCTGAAGAACACAAATATACAGTGTTATAATACACAAATAGCAAAACAAAAGTTCCCTCTTCATGGTGGGGCTATCTGTTTAGGCTCAACCTTCTTTCTTATCCTCCTGCATGGGGACCTTACCAGCCTTTACAACACTGGCGCCATTCACAGTTAATCTGGTTGGAGCCTGCAAAATAAAACAGTCAAAAAAAGTAGTGTTCCCAACTGATGAGAGAGGCTCTCTAACACTGCTCATTTCAAACATATCTAACATTTATCAACAGATTTATGAGAGGGGGTTGTAACTGCGAGAAAAGTTACTAATACACTCTGTAATACCCAACTGTACCCACAAACGTCTCGGTTCTCTCCGAGATCGGGGGGAACTCATTACGGGCTAATACTTGGACCTTTACGGTCGGTGGAAGGCGGGGACTGACAAACCTCTGGCAAAACTCTGGGTACGTCGACAGGAGGGCAAACCTTTCTACCCGTCACTTCCCAGGCAGGTGCTAAAGCGTCTCCGTCTCCCCGGGTCTCCGAGGCCTTCACAGCTACGTCGTCAACTTCGTCACACACGGCTACCGCTGGACGTTGGATGATGCAGACTGATACCGTCGGTTCATAGGGACCCTGAAAACGGACAGCCAAGGGTTGACCTGGCTGCTGTAGAAGCCACACCTCGTCGCCTGTCTCTACACTTCTAAATCGAGACCGTCTGTCACGCCACCTCGTCCTTCATCCACGACTCTCTTGAATGGGCTCGAGACAAATCCTCAATTCCTCTGTCACAACGGAGGCTACACCAGGAGAGAGGGTATCACACAGCTCCCTCTCGCTGGTCTCACTCTCAAGAAGAGTGTAACAGTGGTCAGAAGAGGTTATTAGCAATGGGCTCACAATGTCAATTAACTCGGTCAAACCGACCTTTTAAATGGGGGAGTAGGAACTCGCCTGTCTCTACGCTTCTGAATCGAGACAGTCTGAGTAGGCTTCCCAACACTGAGCGACATCCCGGCGGACACCAGGCCAGTTAAATGACCGGCAAAGCTTGAGTCGTGCGCAAGCTTCAAAATCTCCCTGCTGTAGGGACGCGGCACTAACACCTGGTGAACTGCCTGCCACTCTTCGCCTTCCCCATTACATGACACTGAACACCACTTCCTCAGGTCTCACCCTCAGGAAGAGTCTTCACTCCCTGCGTTTCAACAGCTATGTCCTCAGGCACACGGCCTGCCGTGCCAGTTGTCATGGACCTGGCACCATCGTGGTTGTAGACAATATCTGGTACCTCTTCGTCAAGCTGCACCGCCTCCGTGGACTTTACCGGGCCCGTAGGCAACACCGGCATTGGGTTCATCTTCCCACCCGCTAGGTCACTGCCTAACACTAAGTCGACGTCTAAGACAGGAACTTATCTACAATCCCTACAAGATCATGGCCCGTGAAGAAATCTATTTCTGCCCTCACATTGACTAGTGGAGCTTCCTTGGGACCAGACAGTCTGTCTAGCAAGACTCGGTCTCCAGACTCTTCTCGCGGCACCAAGCCATCCACCATTAGGGACTGTAGCGCACCAGACTCCCGTAATACAGTCACTTTTCGTCGTACACCACATCTACTAACATAGCCCTTAGACAGGAATGCATTGTAGTTCCCACATAACAGATCCTATAATAAGGACAGATTAATCAGCAGTCTCGCAACCCCTCACTCTCCTAAGAGCAGAAACAGCCTCACCTACTTTACTAAATTGGCCCTAAAATTAAGAAGAGACCCAATGGCCTACAATTATATTAAAAAAAAAGGTAGAGTCTCTGGATTCCTTCTCTCGAGCCCAGCAATCCCTCACCTGGTGCCCAGCCTTGCCACAATAAAACAACTCTTAACTCTGTTGGAGTATTTCCCCTTACTTTCATGAGTTACCGGCAAGGTAGCAGATTCAGGTGGGATTACATAATCAGTGGTCCTCCCTCTGCCGTCGTAGCCCTTTGAATGCCTGCCCGCGTCAAGTTTACTGAACTTTGGTACGAGATGTAAGTTACCCAACTGAGACGACACTGGTCCTGATGGTGAAGCGTTAAGTCTAAGTTTAATGATCGAACGGTATTGTCACCACTGATCAACGACATGATTAATGAATCGAGGAAAGAGATTCCGTTAAGGCAAGAAATATCCTGGCAAGGTCGCCAATTTATATGTTACGAATTCAACACTTATTCAGGCAAGGTCGCAAGTAACATATGTTACAAATACTACTGTTCCTTGTCTTGCAAGGACGTCATAGATTTGTCAAGTTGCACAACTCAGGATAACGCAATAATAAAGTTATGGGATTGAATTAAAGACCAGCATTACACTAAATCTACTTATAATGAAAGAATTCAAGTGTACAAAGATAGGCACATAAATCAAGCATGAAACATTACGTTAACACTGATCATAAGAGTTAACATTAAACATGAGGTAACACTGAACATGAGATAACATTTGTACATGACTTAACATTCCAGATAAGATTTCAAGCCAGGAGTTCTCTTTCCTCTAAGGCAGTTCTTCGATAACATTACACTGATAATTATAACGGGCTTACAGCACAACACTAGGGTAACGGGCTTATAGCACAGCACTAGGGTAACGGGCTTATAGCACAGCAGGGCTTACAGGCTTACAACACAGCAGGACTTACAGCAGGGGACACCACCCACCTCGCTGGGCTTCAGAGAAAGGAATCAAGTCTCAGCGGGTGTTGTGGGTACAAGAAGACAAGCGTTCGCCCTTGTTACTATAAACCTTACATTTCGATTGGCTATAGAAATATAGGGGAAGTTCTCATTGGTTGGAGGGTCCCAGTGTCTCGGCGTAGTTACACTCTCGTAAAATGCTGGGTGGACAGAAACTCCGAGCCAGCCTCTGGCATCACTCCTCGCCCTGATAAGAAATAGATACAAACACACAAGTCTTCGTAACAATATATATACACACACAGACACATACATATATGCACATGTACATGATTTATACTGTCTGCCTTTATTCATTCCCATCTCCACCTCGCCACACATCAAATAACAACTCCCTCCCCCCGCATGTGCGCGAGGTAGTGCTAGGGAAAAGACAACAAAGGCCATATTCGTTCAAACTCAGTCTCTAGCTGTCATGTATAATTCACCGAAACCAGAGCTCCCTTTCCACATCCAGGCCCCACAGATCTTTCCATGGTTTACCCCAGACGCATCACACGCCCTGGTTCAATCCATTGACAGCACGTCGACCCCTGTTTACCACATCGTTCCAATTCACTCTATTCCTTGCTCGCCTTTCACCCTCCTGCATGTTCATTCCCCGATCACTCAAAATCTTTTTCACTCCATCTTTCCACATACAATTTGGTCTCTCACTTCTCGTTCCCTCCACGTCTGACACATATATCCTCTTGGTCAATCTTTCCTCACTCATTCTCTCCATGTGACCAAACCATTTCAAAACACCCTCTTCTGCTCTCTCAACCACGCTCTTTTTATTTCCTCACATCTCTCTTACCCTTACGTTACTTACTCGATCAAACCACCTCACACCACACATTGTCCTCAAACATCTCATTTCCAGCACATCCATCCTCCTGCGCACAACTCTATCCATAGTCCGCGCCTCGCAACCATACAACATTGTTGGAACCACTATTCCTTCAAACATACCCATTTTTGCTTTCCGAGATAATGTTCTCGACTTCCACACATTCTTCAAGGCTCCCAGAATTTTCGCCCCCTCCCCCACCCTATGATCCACTTCCGCTTCCATGTTTCCATCCGCTGCCAGATCCACTCCCAGATATCTAAAACACTCACTTCCTCCAGTTTTTCTCCATTCAAACTCACCTCCCAATTGACTTGACCCTCAACCCTACTGTACCTAATAACCTTGCTCTTATTCACATTTACTCTTAACTTTCTTCTTTCACACACTTTACCAAACTCAGTCACCAGCTTCTGCAGTTTCTCACATGAATCAGCCACCAGCGCTGTATCATCAGCGAACAACAACTGACTCACTTCCCAAGCTCTCTCATCCCCAACAGACTTCATACTTGCCCCTCTTTCCAAAACTCTTGCATTCACCTCCCTAACAACTCCATCCATAAACAAATTAAACAACCATGGAGACATCACACACCCCTGCCGCAAACCTACATTCACTGAGAACCAATCACTTTCCTCTCTTCCTACACGTACACATGCCTTACATCCTCGATAAAAACTTTTCACTGCTTCTAACAACTTGCCTTCCACACCATATATTCTTAATACATTCCACAGAGCATCTCTATCAACTCTATCATATGCCTTCTCCAGATCCATAAATTCTACATACAAATCAATTCGCTTATATATATATATATATATATATATATATATATATATATATATATATATATATATATATATATATATATATATATATATATATATATATATATATATATATATATATATATATATATATATATATATATATATATATATATATATGTATATATATATATATATATATATACATATATTTATATATATTTTTCTTTTTTTTTTTTTTTTGCCTTGTCACTGTCTCCCGCATAAGCGAGGTAGCGCGAGGAAACAGACGAAAGAATGGCCCAACCCACCCACATACACAAGTATATGCATACACGTCCATACACGCAAATATAGAGACCTATACATCTCAACGTATACATATATATACACACACAGACACATACATATATACACATGTACATGATTTATACTGTCTGCCTTTATTCATTCCCATCTCCACCTCGCCACACATCAAATAACAACTCCCTCCCCCCGCATGTGCGCGAGGTAGTGCTAGGGAAAAGACAACAAAGGCCATATTCGTTCAAACTCAGTCTCTAGCTGTCATGTATAATTCACCGAAACCAGAGCTCCCTTTCCACATCCAGGCCCCACAGATCTTTCCATGGTTTACCCCAGACGCGTCACACGCCCTGGTTCAATCCATTGACAGCACGTCGACCCCTGTATACCACATCGTTCCAATTCACTCTATTCCTTGCTCGCCTTTCACCCTCTTGCATGTTCATTCCCCGATCACTCAAAATCTTTTTCACTCCATCTTTCCACATACAATTTGGTCTCTCACTTCTCGTTCCCTCCACGTCTGACACATATATCCTCTTGGTCAATCTTTCCTCACTCATTCTCTCCATGTGACCAAACCATTTCAAAACACCCTCTTCTGCTCTCTCAACCACGCTCTTTTTATTTTCTCACATCTCTCTTACCCTTACGTTACTTACTCGATCAAACCACCTCACACCACACATTGTCCTCAAACATCTCATTTCCAGCACATCCATCCTCCTGCGCACAACTCTATCCATAGTCCGCGCCTCGCAACCATACAACATTGTTGGAACCACTATTCCTTCAAACATACCCATTTTTGCTTTCCGAGATAATGTTCTCGACTTCCACACATTCTTCAAGGCTCCCAGAATTTTCGCCCCCTCCCCCACCCTATGATCCACTTCCGCTTCCATGTTTCCATCCGCTGCCAGATCCACTCCCAGATATCTAAAACACTCACTTCCTCCAGTTTTTCTCCATTCAAACTCACCTCCCAATTGACTTGACCCTCAACCCTACTGTACCTAATAACCTTGCTCTTATTCACATTTACTCTTAACTTTCTTCTTTCACACACTTTACCAAACTCAGTCACCAGCTTCTGCAGTTTCTCACATGAATCAGCCACCAGCGCTGTATCATCAGCGAACAACAACTGACTCACTTCCCAAGCTCTCTCATCCCCAACAGACTTCATACTTGCCCCTCTTTCCAAAACTCTTGCATTCACCTCCCTAACAACTCCATCCATAAACAAATTAAACAACCATGGAGACATCACACACCCCTGCCGCAAACCTACATTCACTGAGAACCAAACACTTTCCTCTCTTCCTACACGTACACATGCCTTACATCCTCGATAAAAACTTTTCACTGCTTCTAACAACTTGCCTTCCACACCATATATTCTTAATACCTTCCACAGAGCATCTCTATCAACTCTATCATATGCCTTCTCCAGATCCATAAATGCTACATACAAATCCATTGGCTTATATATATATATATATATATATATATATATATATATATATATATATATATATATATATATATATATATATATATATATATATATATATATATATGTATATATATATATATATATATATATATATATATATATATATATATACATATATTTATATATATTTTTCTTTTTTTTTTTTTTTGCCTTGTCACTGTCTCCCGCATAAGCGAGGTAGCGCGAGGAAACAGACGAAAGAATGGCCCAACCCACCCACATACACAAGTATATGCATACACGTCCATACACGCAAATATAGAGACCTATACATCTGAACGTATACATATATATACACACACAGACACATACATATATACACATGTACATGATTTATACTGTCTGCCTTTATTCATTCCAATCTCCACCTCACCACACATCAAATAACAACTCCCTCCCCCCGCATGTGCGCGAGGTAGTGCTAGGGAAAAGACAACAAAGGCCATATTCGTTCAAACTCAGTCTCTAGCTGTCATGTATAATTTACCGAAACCAGAGCTCCCTTTCCACATCCAGGCCCCACAGATCTTTCCATGGTTTACCCCAGACGCGTCACACGCCCTGGTTCAATCCATTGACAGCACGTCGACCCCTGTATACCACATCGTTCCAATTCACTCTATTCCTTGCTCGCCTTTCACCCTCCTGCATGTTCATTCCCCGATCACTCAAAATCTTTTTCACTCCATCTTTCCACATACAATCTGGTCTCTCACTTCTCGTTCCCTCCACGTCTGACACATATATCCTCTTGGTCAATCTTTCCTCACTCATTCTCTCCATGTGACCAAACCATTTCAAAACACCCTCTTCTGCTCTCTCAACCACGCTCTTTTTATTTCCTCACATCTCTCTTGCCCTTACGTTACTTACTCGATCAAACCACCTCACACCACACATTGTCCTCAAACATCTCATTTCCAGCACATCCATCCTCCTGCGCACAACTCTATCCATAGTCCGCGCCTCGCAACCATACAACATTGTTGGAACCACTATTCCTTCAAACATACCCATTTTTGCTTTCCGAGATAATGTTCTCGACTTCCACACATTCTTCAAGGCTCCCAGAATTTTCGCCCCCTCCCCCACCCTATGATCCACTTCCGCTTCCATGTTTCCATCCGCTGCCAGATCCACTCCCAGATATCTAAAACACTCACTTCCTCCAGTTTTTCTCCATTCAAACTCACCTCCCAATTGACTTGACCCTCAACCCTACTGTACCTAATAACCTTGCTCTTATTCACATTTACTCTTAACTTTCTTCTTTCACACACTTTACCAAACTCAGTCACCAGCTTCTGCAGTTTCTCACATGAATCAGCCACCAGCGCTGTATCATCAGCGAACAACAACTGACTCACTTCCCAAGCTCTCTCATCCCCAACAGACTTCATACTTGCCCCTCTTTCCAAAACTCTTGCATTCACCTCCCTAACAACTCCATCCATAAACAAATTAAACAACCATGGAGACATCACACACCCCTGCCGCAAACCTACATTCACTGAGAACCAATCACTTTCCTCTCTTCCTACACGTACACATGCCTTACATCCTCGATAAAAACTTTTCACTGCTTCTAACAACTTGCCTTCCACACCATATATTCTTAATACCTTCCACAGAGCATCTCTATCAACTCTATCATATGCCTTCTCCAGATCCATAAATGCTACATACAAATCCATTCGCTTATATATATATATATATATATATATATATATATATATATATATATATATATATATATATATATATATATATATATATATATATATATATATATATATGTATATATTTATATATATATATATATATATATATATATACATATATTTATATATATTTTTCTTTTTTTTTTTTTTTTGCCTTGTCACTGTCTCCCGCATAAGCAAGGTAGCGCGAGGAAACAGACGAAAGAATGGCCCAACCCACCCACATACACAAGTATATGCATACACGTCCATACACGCAAATATAGAGACCTATACATCTCAACGTATACATATATATACACACACAGACACATACATATATACACATGTACATGATTTATACTGTCTGCCTTTATTCATTCCCATCTCCACCTCGCCACACATCAAATAACAACTCCCTCCCCCCGCATGTGCGCGAGGTAGTGCTAGGGAAAAGACAACAAAGGCCATATTCGTTCAAACTCAGTCTCTAGCTGTCATGTATAATTCACCGAAACCAGAGCTCCCTTTCCACATCCAGGCCCCACAGATCTTTCCATGGTTTACCCCAGACGCGTCACACGCCCTGGTTCAATCCATTGACAGCACGTCGACCCCTGTATACCACATCGTTCCAATTCACTCTATTCCTTGCTCGCCTTTCACCCTCCTGCATGTTCATTCCCCGATCACTCAAAGTCTTTTTCACTCCATCTTTCCACATACAATTTGGTCTCTCACTTCTCGTTCCCTCCACGTCTGACACATATATCCTCTTGGTCAATCTTTCCTCACTCATTCTCTCCATGTGACCAAACCATTTCAAAACACCCTCTTCTGCTCTCTCAACCACGCTCTTTTTTTTTCCTCACATCTCTCTTACCCTTACGTTACTTACTCGATCAAACCACCTCACACCACACATTGTCCTCAAACATCTCATTTCCAGCACATCCATCCTCCTGCGCACAACTCTATCAATAGTCCGTGCCTCGCAACCATACAACATTGTTGGAACCACTATTCCTTCAAACATACCCATTTTTGCTTTCCGAGATAATGTTCTCGACTTCCACACATTCTTCAAGGCTCCCAGAATTTTCGCCCCCTCCCCCACCCTATGATCCACTTCCGCTTCCATGTTTCCATCCGCTGCCAGATCCACTCCCAGATATCTAAAACACTCACTTCCTCCAGTTTTTCTCCATTCAAACTCACCTCCCAATTGACTTGACCCTCAACCCTACTGTACCTAATAACCTTGCTCTTATTCACATTTACTCTTAACTTTCTTCTTTCACACACTTTACCAAACTCAGTCACCAGCTTCTGCAGTTTCTCACATGAATCAGCCACCAGCGCTGTATCATCAGCGAACAACAACTGACTCACTTCCCAAGCTCTCTCATCCCCAACAGACTTCATACTTGCCCCTCTTTCCAAAACTCTTGCATTCACCTCCCTAACAACTCCATCCATAAACAAATTAAACAACCATGGAGACATCACACACCCCTGCCGCAAACCTACATTCACTGAGAACCAATCACTTTCCTCTCTTCCTACACGTACACATGCCTTACATCCTCGATAAAAACTTTTCACTGCTTCTAACAACTTGCCTTCCACACCATATATTCTTAATACCTTCCACAGAGCATCTCTATCAACTCTATCATATGCCTTCTCCAGATCCATAAATGCTACATACAAATCCATTCGCTTATATATATATATATATATATATATATATATATATATATATATATATATATATATATATATATATATATATATATATATATATATATATATATGTATATATATATATATATATATATATATATATATATACATATATTTATATATATTTTTCATTTTTTTTTTTTTTTGCCTTGTCACTGTCTCCCGCATAAGCGAGGTAGCGCGAGGAAACAGATGAAAGAATGGCCCAACCCACCCACATACACAAGTATATGCATACACGTCCATACACGCAAATATAGAGACCTATACATCTGAACGTATACATATATATACACACACAGACACATACATATATACACATGTACATGATTTATACTGTCTGCCTTTATTCATTCCGATCTCCACCTCGCCACACATCAAATAACAACTCCCTCCCCCCGCATGTGCGCGAGGTAGTGCTAGGGAAAAGACAACAAAGGCCATATTCGTTCAAACTCAGTCTCTAGCTGTCATGTATAATTCACCGAAACCAGAGCTCCCTTTCCACATCCAGGCCCCACAGATCTTTCCATGGTTTACCCCAGACGCGTCACACGCCCTGGTTCAATCCATTGACAGCACGTCGACCCCTGTATACCACATCGTTCCAATTCACTCTATTCCTTGCTCGCCTTTCACCCTCCTGCATGTTCATTCCCCGATCACTCAAAATCTTTTTCACTACATCTTTCCACATACAATTTGGTCTCTCACTTCTCGTTCCCTCCACGTCTGACACATATATCCTCTTGGTCAATCTTTCCTCACTCATTCTCTCCATGTGACCAAACCATTTCAAAACACCCTCTTCTGCTCTCTCAACCACGCTCTTTTTATTTCCTCACATCTCTCTTACCCTTACGTTACTTACTCGATCAAACCACCTCACACCACACATTGTCCTCAAACATCTCATTTCCAGCATATCCATCCTCCTGCGCACAACTCTATCCATAGTCCGCGCCTCGCAACCATACAACATTGTTGGAACCACTATTCCTTCAAACATACCCATTTTTGCTTTCCGAGATAATGTTCTCGACTTCCACACATTCTTCAAGGCTCCCAGAATTTTCGCCCCCTCCCCCACCCTATGATCCACTTCCGCTTCCATGTTTCCATCCGCTGCCAGATCCACTCCCAGATATCTAAAACACTCACTTCCTCCAGTTTTTCTCCATTCAAACTCACCTCCCAATTGACTTGACCCTCAACCCTACTGTACCTAATAACCTTGCTCTTATTCACATTTACTCTTAACTTTCTTCTTTCACACACTTTACCAAACTCAGTCACCAGCTTCTGCAGTTTCTCACATGAATCAGCCACCAGCGCTGTATCATCAGCGAACAACAACTGACTCACTTCCCAAGCTCTCTCATCCCCAACAGACTTCATACTTGCCCCTCTTTCCAAAACTCTTGCATTCACCTCCCTAACAACTCCATCCATAAACAAATTAAACAACCATGGAGACATCACACACCCCTGCCGCAAACCTACATTCACTGAGAACCAATCACTTTCCTCTCTTCCTACACGTACACATGCCTTACATCCTCGATAAAAACTTTTCACTGCTTCTAACAACTTGCCTCCCACACCATATATTCTTAATACCTTCCACAGAGCATCTCTATCAACTCTATCATATGCCTTCTCCAGATCCATAAATGCTACATACAAATCCATTTGCTTATATATATATATATGTATATATATATATATATATATATATATATATATATATATATATATATATATATATATATATATATATATATATATATATATATATATATATATATATATATATACATATATTTATATATCTTTTTCTTTTTTTTTTTTTTTCCCTTGTCACTGTCTCCCGCATAAGCGAGGTAGCGCGAGGAAACAGACGAAAGAATGGCCCAACCCACCCACATACACAAGTATATGCATACACGTCCATACACGCAAATATAGAGACCTATACATCTCAACGTATACATATATATACACACACAGACACATACATATATGCACATGTACATGATTTATACTGTCTGCCTTTATTCATTCCCATCTCCACCTCGCCACACATCAAATAACAACTCCCTCCCCCCGCATGTGCGCGAGGTAGTGCTAGGGAAAAGACAACAAAGGCCATATTCGTTCAAACTCAGTCTCTAGCTGTCATGTATAATTCACCGAAACCAGAGCTTCCTTTCCACATCCAGGCCCCACAGATCTTTCCATGGTTTACCCCAGACGCATCACACGCCCTGGTTCAATCCATTGACAGCCCGTCGACCCCTGTTTACCACATCGTTCCAATTCACTCTATTCCTTGCTCGCCTTTCACCCTCCTGCATGTTCATTCCCCGATCACTCAAAATCTTTTTCACTCCATCTTTCCACATACAATTTGGTCTCTCACTTCTCGTTCCCTCCACGTCTGACACATATATCCTCTTGGTCAATCTTTCCTCACTCATTCTCTCCATGTGACCAAACCATTTCAAAACACCCTCTTCTGCTCTCTCAACCACGCTCTTTTTATTTCCTCACATCTCTCTTACCCTTACGTTACTTACTCGATCAAACCACCTCACACCACACATTGTCCTCAAACATCTCATTTCCAGCACATCCATCCTCCTGCGCACAACTCTATCCATAGTCCGCGCCTCGCAACCATACAACATTGTTGGAACCACTATTCCTTCAAACATACCCATTTTTGCTTTCCGAGATAATGTTCTCGACTTCCACACATTCTTCAAGGCTCCCAGAATTTTCGCCCCCTCCCCCACCCTATGATCCACTTCCGCTTCCATGTTTCCATCCGCTGCCAGATCCACTCCCAGATATCTAAAACACTCACTTCCTCCAGTTTTTCTTCATTCAAACTCACCTCCCAATTGACTTGACCCTCAACCCTACTGTACCTAATAACCTTGCTCTTATTCACATTTACTCTTAACTTTCTTCTTTCACACACTTTACCAAACTCAGTCACCAGCTTCTGCAGTTTCTCACATGAATCAGCCACCAGCGCTGTATCATCAGCGAACAACAACTGACTCACTTCCCAAGCTCTCTCATCCCCAACAGACTTCATACTTGCCCCTCTTTCCAAAACTCTTGCATTCACCTCCCTAACAACTCCATCCATAAACAAATTAAACAACCATGGAGACATCACACACCCCTGCCGCAAACCTACATTCACTGAGAACCAATCACTTTCCTCTCTTCCTACACGTACACATGCCTTACATCCTCGATAAAAACTTTTCACTGCTTCTAACAACCTGCCTTCCACACCATATATTCTTAATACCTTCCACAGAGCATCTCTATCAACTCTATCATATGCCTTCTCCAGATCCATAAATGCTACATACAAATCCATTCGCTTATATATATATATATATATATATATATATATATATATATATATATATATATATATATATATATATATATATATATATATATATATATATATATATATATATATATATATATATGTATATATATATATATATATATATATATATACATATATTTATATATATTTTTCTTTTTTTTTTTTTTTTGCCTTGTCACTGTCTCCCGCATAAGCGAGGTAGCGCGAGGAAACAGACGAAAGAATGGCCCAACCCACCCACATACACAAGTATATGCATACACGTCCATACACGCAAATATAGAGACCTATACATCTGAACGTATACATATATATACACACACAGACACATACATATATACACATGTACATGATTTATACTGTCTGCCTTTATTCATTCCCATCTCCACCTCGCCACACATCAAATAACAACTCCCTCCCCCCGCATGTGCGCGAGGTAGTGCTAGGGAAAAGACAACAAAGGCCATATTCGTTCAAACTCAGTCTCTAGCTCTCATGTATAATTCACCGAAACCAGAGCTCCCTTTCCACATCCAGGCCCCACAGATCTTTCCATGGTTTACTCCAGACGCGTCACACGCCCTGGTTCAATCCATTGACAGCACGTCGACCCCTGTATACCACATCGTTCCAATTCACTCTATTCCTTGCTCGCCTTTCACCCTCCTGCATGTTCATTCCCCGATCACTCAAAATCTTTTTCACTCCATCTTTCCACATACAATTTGGTCTCTCACTTCTCGTTCCCTCCACGTCTGACACATATATCCTCTTGGTCAATCTTTCCTCACTCATTCTCTCCATGTGACCAAACCATTTCAAAACACCCTCTTCTGCTCTCTCAACCACGCTCTTTTTATTTCCTCACATCTCTCTTACCCTTACGTTACTTACTCGATCAAACCACCTCACACCACACATTGTCCTCAAACATCTCATTTCCAGCACATCCATCCTCCTGCGCACAACTCTATCCATAGTCCGCGCCTCGCAACCATACAAAATTGTTGGAACCACTATTCCTTCAAACATACCCATTTTTGCTTTCCGAGATAATGTTCTCGACTTCCACACATTCTTCAAGGCTCCCAGAATTTTCGCCCCCTCCCCCACCCTATGATCCACTTCCGCTTCCATGTTTCCATCCGCTGCCAGATCCACTCCCAGATATCTAAAACACTCACTTCCTCCAGTTTTTCTCCATTCAAACTCACCTCCCAATTGACTTGACCCTCAACCCTACTGTACCTAATAACCTTGCTCTTATTCACATTTACTCTTAACTTTCTTCTTTCACACACTTTACCAAACTCAGTCACCAGCTTCTGCAGTTTCTCACATGAATCAGCCACCAGCGCTGTATCATCAGCGAACAACAACTGACTCACTTCCCAAGCTCTCTCATCCCCAACAGACTTCATACTTGCCCCTCTTTCCAAAACTCTTGCATTCACCTCCCTAACAACTCCATCCATAAACAAATTAAACAACCATGGAGACATCACACACCCCTGCCGCAAACCTACATTCACTGAGAACCAATCACTTTCCTCTCTTCCTACACGTACACATGCCTTACATCCTCGATAAAAACTTTTCACTGCTTCTAACAACTTGCCTCCCACACCATATATTCTTAATACCTTCCACAGAGCATCTCTATCAACTCTATCATATGCCTTCTCCAGATCCATAAATGCTACATACAAATCCATTTGCTTATATATATATATATATATATATATATATATATATATATATATATATATATATATATATATATATATATATATATATATATATATATATATATATATATATATATATATATATATATATATATATACATATATTTATATATCTTTTTCTTTTTTTTTTTTTTCCCTTGTCACTGTCTCCCGCATAAGCGAGGTAGCGCGAGGAAACAGACGAAAGAATGGCCCAACCCACCCACATACACAAGTATATGCATACACGTCCATACACGCAAATATAGAGACCTATACATCTCAACGTATACATATATATACACACACAGACACATACATATATGCACATGTACATGATTTATACTGTCTGCCTTTATTCATTCCCATCTCCAACTCGCCACACATCAAATAACAACTCCCTCCCCCCGCATGTGCGCGAGGTAGTGCTAGGGAAAAGACAACAAAGGCCATATTCGTTCAAACTCAGTCTCTAGCTGTCATGTATAATTCACCGAAACCAGAGCTTCCTTTCCACATCCAGGCCCCACAGATCTTTCCATGGTTTACCCCAGACGCATCACACGCCCTGGTTCAATCCATTGACAGCACGTCGACCCCTGTTTACCACATCGTTCCAATTCACTCTATTCCTTGCTCGCCTTTCACCCTCCTGCATGTTCATTCCCCGATCACTCAAAATCTTTTTCACTCCATCTTTCCACATACAATTTGGTCTCTCACTTCTCGTTCCCTCCACGTCTGACACATATATCCTCTTGGTCAATCTTTCCTCACTCATTCTCTCCATGTGACCAAACCATTTCAAAACACCCTCTTCTGCTCTCTCAACCACGCTCTTTTTATTTCCTCACATCTCTCTTACCCTTACGTTACTTACTCGATCAAACCACCTCACACCACACATTGTCCTCAAACATCTCATTTCCAGCACATCCATCCTCCTGCGCACAACTCTATCCATAGTCCGCGCCTCGCAACCATACAACATTGTTGGAACCACTATTCCTTCAAACATACCCATTTTTGCTTTCCGAGATAATGTTCTCGACTTCCACACATTCTTCAAGGCTCCCAGAATTTTCGCCCCCTCCCCCACCCTATGATCCACTTCCGCTTCCATGTTTCCATCCGCTGCCAGATCCACTCCCAGATATCTAAAACACTCACTTCCTCCAGTTTTTCTTCATTCAAACTCACCTCCCAATTGACTTGACCCTCAACCCTACTGTACCTAATAACCTTGCTCTTATTCACATTTACTCTTAACTTTCTTCTTTCACACACTTTACCAAACTCAGTCACCAGCTTCTGCAGTTTCTCACATGAATCAGCCACCAGCGCTGTATCATCAGCGAACAACAACTGACTCACTTCCCAAGCTCTCTCATCCCCAACAGACTTCATACTTGCCCCTCTTTCCAAAACTCTTGCATTCACCTCCCTAACAACTCCATCCATAAACAAATTAAACAACCATGGAGACATCACACACCCCTGCCGCAAACCTACATTCACTGAGAACCAATCACTTTCCTCTCTTCGTACACGTACACATGCCTTACATCCTCGATAAAAACTTTTCACTGCTTCTAACAACCTGCCTTCCACACCATATATTCTTAATACCTTCCACAGAGCATCTCTATCAACTCTATCATATGCCTTCTCCAGATCCATAAATGCTACATACAAATCCATTCGCTTATATATATATATATATATATATATATATATATATATATATATATATATATATATATATATATATATATATATATATATATATATATATATATATGTATATATATATATATATATATATATATACATATATTTATATATATTTTTCTTTTTTTTTTTTTTTTGCCTTGTCACTGTCTCCCGCATAAGCGAGGTAGCGCGAGGAAACAGACGAAAGAATGGCCCAACCCACCCACATACACAAGTATATGCATACACGTCCATACACGCAAATATAGAGACCTATACATCTGAACGTATACATATATATACACACACAGACACATACATATATACACATGTACATGATTTATACTGTCTGCCTTTATTCATTCCCATCTCCACCTCGCCACACATCAAATAACAACTCCCTCCCCCCGCATGTGCGCGAGGTAGTGCTAGGGAAAAGACAACAAAGGCCATATTCGTTCAAACTCAGTCTCTAGCTCTCATGTATAATTCACCGAAACCAGAGCTCCCTTTCCACATCCAGGCCCCACAGATCTTTCCATGGTTTACTCCAGACGCGTCACACGCCCTGGTTCAATCCATTGACAGCACGTCGACCCCTGTATACCACATCGTTCCAATTCACTCTATTCCTTGCTCGCCTTTCACCCTCCTGCATGTTCATTCCCCGATCACTCAAAATCTTTTTCACTCCATCTTTCCACATACAATTTGGTCTCTCACTTCTCGTTCCCTCCACGTCTGACACATATATCCTCTTGGTCAATCTTTCCTCACTCATTCTCTCCATGTGACCAAACCATTTCAAAACACCCTCTTCTGCTCTCTCAACCACGCTCTTTTTATTTCCTCACATCTCTCTTACCCTTACGTTACTTACTCGATCAAACCACCTCACACCACACATTGTCCTCAAACATCTCATTTCCAGCACATCCATCCTCCTGCGCACAACTCTATCCATAGTCCGCGCCTCGCAACCATACAAAATTGTTGGAACCACTATTCCTTCAAACATACCCATTTTTGCTTTCCGAGATAATGTTCTCGACTTCCACACATTCTTCAAGGCTCCCAGAATTTTCGCCCCCTCCCCCACCCTATGATCCACTTCCGCTTCCATGTTTCCATCCGCTGCCAGATCCACTCCCAGATATCTAAAACACTCACTTCCTCCAGTTTTTCTCCATTCAAACTCACCTCCCAATTGACTTGACCCTCAACCCTACTGTACCTAATAACCTTGCTCTTATTCACATTTACTCTTAACTTTCTTCCTTCACACACTTTACCAAACTCAGTCACCAGCTTCTGCAGTTTCTCACATGAATCAGCCACCAGCGCTGTATCATCAGCGAACAACAACTGACTCACTTCCCAAGCTCTCTCATCCCCAACAGACTTCATACTTGCCCCTCTTTCCAAAACTCTTGCATTCACCTCCCTAACAACTCCATCCATAAACAAATTAAACAACCATGGAGACATCACACACCCCTGCCGCAAACCTACATTCACTGAGAACCAATCACTTTCCTCTCTTCCTACACGTACACATGCCTTACATCCTCGATAAAAACTTTTCACTGCTTCTAACAACTTGCCTCCCACACCATATATTCTTAATACCTTCCACAGAGCATCTCTATCAACTCTATCATATGCCTTCTCCAGATCCATAAATGCTACATACAAATCCATTTGCTTATATATATATATATATATATATATATATATATATATATATATATATATATATATATATATATATATATATATATATATATTTTTTTTTTTTTTTTTTTTTTTATACTTTGTCGCTGTCTCCCGCGTTTGCGAGGTAGCGCAAGGAAACAGACGAAAGAAATGGCCCAACCCCCCCCCCCCCCCATACACATGTACATACACACGTCCACACACGCAAATATACATACCTACACAGCTTTCCATGGTTTACCCCAGACGCTTCACATGCCTTGCTTCAATCCACTGACAGCACGTCAACCCCTATATACCACATGACTCCAATTCACTCTATTTCTTGCCCTCCTTTCACCCTCCTGCATGTTCAGGCCCCGATCACACAAAATCTTTTTCACTCCATCTTTCCACCTCCAATTTGGTCTCCCTCTTCTCCTCGTTCCCTCCACCTCCGACACATATATCCTCTTGGTCAATCTCTCCTCACTCATTCTCTCCATGTGCCCAAACCATTTCAAAACACCCTCTTCTGCTCTCTCAACCACGCTCTTTTTATTTCCACACATCTCTCTTACCCTTACGTTACTTACTCGATCAAACCACCTCACACCACACATTGTCCTCAAACATCTCATTTCCAGCACATCCATCCTCCTGCGCACATCTCTATCCATAGCCCACGCCTCGCAACCATACAGCATTGTTGGAACCACTATTCCCTCAAACATACCCATTTTTGCTTTCCGAGATAATGTTCTCGACTTCCACACATTTTTCAAGGCTCCCAAAATTTTCGCCCCCTCCCCCACCCTATGATCCACTTCCGCTTCCATGGTTCCATCCGCTGACAGATCCACTCCCAGATATCTAAAGCACTTCACTTCCTCCAGTTTTTCTCCATTCAAACTCACCTCCCAATTGACTTGACCCTCACCCCTACTGTACCTAATAACCTTGCTCTTATTCACATTTACTCTCAACTTTCTTCTTCCACACACTTTACCAAACTCAGTCACCAGCTTCTGCAGTTTCTCACATGAATCAGCCACCAGCGCTGTATCATCAGCGAACAACAATTGACTCACTTCCCAAGCTCTCTCATCCCCAACAGACTTCATACTTGCCCCTCTTTCCAGGACTCTTGCATTTACCTCCTTTACAACCCCATCCATAAACAAATTAAACAACCATGGAGACATCACACACCCCTGCCGCAAACCTACATTCACTGAGAACCAATCACTTTCCTCTCTTCCTACACGTACACATGCCTTACATCCTCGATAAAAACTTTTCACTGCTTCTAACAACTTGCCTCCCACACCATATATTCTTAATACCTTCCACAGAGCATCTCTATCAACTCTATCATATGCCTTCTCCAGATCCATAAATGCTACATACAAATCCATTTGCTTTTCTAAGTATTTCTCACATACATTCTTCAAAGCAAACACCTGATCCACACATCCTCTACCACTTCTGAAACCGCACTGCTCTTCCCCAATCTGATGCTCTGTACATGCCTTCACCCTCTCAATCAATACCCTCCCATATAATTTACCAGGAATACTCAACAAACTTATACCTCTGTAATTTGAGCACTCACTCTTATCCCCTTTGCCTTTGTACAATGGCACTATGCACGCATTCCGCCAATCCTCAGGCACCTCACCATGAGTCATACATACATTAAATAACCTTACCAACCAGTCAACAATACAGTCACCCCCTTTCTTAATAAATTCCACTGCAATACCATCCAAACCTGCTGCCTTGCCGGCTTTCATCTTCCGCAAAGCTTTTACTACCTCTTCTCTGTTTACCAAATCATTTTCCCTAACCCTCTCACTTTGCACACCACCTCGACCAAAACACCCTATATCTGCCACTCTGTCATCAGACACATTCAACAAACCTTCAAAATACTCATTCCATCTCCTTCTCACATCACCGCTACTTGTTATCACCTCCCCATTTACGCCCTTCACTGAAGTTCCCATTTGCTCCCTTGTCTTACGCACCCTATTTACCTCCTTCCAGAACATCTTTTTATTCTCCCTAAAATTTACTGATAGTCTCTCACCCCAACTCTCATTTGCCCTTTTTTTCACCTCTTGCACCTTTCTCTTGACCTCCTGTCTCTTTCTTTTATACTTCTCCCACTCAATTTCATTTTTTCCCTGCAAAAATCGTCCAAATGCCTCTCTCTTCTCTTTCACTAATACTCTTACTTCTTCATCCCACCACACACTACCCTTTCTAAACAGCCCACCTCCCACTCTTCTCATGCCACAAGCATCTTTTGCGCAATCCATCACTGATTCCCTAAATACATCCCATTCCTCCCCGACTCCCCTTACTTCCATTGTTCTCACCTTTTTCCATTCTGTACACAGTCTCTCCTGGTACTTCCCCACACAGGTCTCCTTCCCAAGCTCACTTACTCTCACCACCTTCTTCACCCCAACATTCACTCCTCTTTTCTGAAAACCCATACAAATCTTCACCTTAGCCTCCACAAGATAATGATCAGACATCCCTCCAGTTGCACCTCTCAGCACATTAACATCCAAAAGTCTCTCTTTCGCACGCCTGTCAATTAACACGTAATCCAATAACGCTCTCTGGCCATCTCTCCTACTTACATAAGTATACTTATGTATATCTCGCTTTTTAAACCAGGTATTCCCAATCATCAGTCCTTTTTCAGCACATAAATCTACAAGCTCTTCACCATTTCCATTTACAACACTGAACACCCCATGCATACCAATTATTCCCTCAACTGCCACATTACTCACCTTTGCATTCAAATCACCCATCACTATAACCCGGTCTCGTGCATCAAAACCGCTAACACACTCATTTAGCTGCTCCCAAAACACTTGCCTCTCATGATCTTTCTTCTCATGCCCAGGTGCATATGCACCAATAATCACCCACCTCTCTCCATCAACTTTCAATTTTACCCATATTAATCGAGAATTTACTTTCTTACATTCTATCACATACTCCCACAACTCCTGTTTCAGGAGTATTGCTACTCCTTCCCTTGCTCTTGTCCTCTCACTAACCCCTGACTTCACTCCCCAGACATTTCCAAACCACTCTTCCCCTTTACCCTTGAGCTTCGTTTCACTCAGAGCCAAAACATCCAGGTTCCTTTCCTCAAACATACTACCTATCTCTCCTTTTTTCACATCTTGGTTACATCCACACACATTTAGGCACCCCACTCTGAGCCTTCGAGGAGGATGATCACTCCCCGCGTGACTCCTTCTTCTGTTTCCCATTTTAGAAAGTTAATACAAGGAGGGGAGGATTTCCGGCCCCCCGCTCCCGTCCCCTCTAGTCGCTTTCTACGACACGCGAGGAATACGTGGGAAGTATTCTTTCACCCCTATCCCCAGGGATAATATACATATATATATACATATACACACACACACACACACACACACACACATATGCACATACACACACACACACACACATACATATATATACATATGAAAAATGTAAGAACAATTTAGAAACAAACTTTTAGCTTGAAATGAATGAAAAAAAAAAAATGAACGTCACATAATGGTTCAACCTCTGGCTATGGAAAAGGAAATGTACAATTTATTCACACAAACGTCAATATATATATATGTATATATATATATATATACATATATTTATATATCTTTTTCTTTTTTTTTTTTTTCCCTTGTCACTGTCTCCCGCATAAGCGAGGTAGCGCGAGGAAACAGACGAAAGAATGGCCCAACCCACCCACATACACAAGTATATGCATACACGTCCATACACGCAAATATAGAGACCTATACATCTCAACGTATACATATATATACACACACAGACACATACATATATGCACATGTACATGATTTATACTGTCTGCCTTTATTCATTCCCATCTCCAACTCGCCACACATCAAATAACAACTCCCTCCCCCCGCATGTGCGCGAGGTAGTGCTAGGGAAAAGACAACAAAGGCCATATTCGTTCAAACTCAGTCTCTAGCTGTCATGTATAATTCACCGAAACCAGAGCTTCCTTTCCACATCCAGGCCCCACAGATCTTTCCATGGTTTACCCCAGACGCATCACACGCCCTGGTTCAATCCATTGACAGCACGTCAACCCCTGTTTACCACATCGTTCCAATTCACTCTATTCCTTGCTCGCCTTTCACCCTCCTGCATGTTCATTCCCCGATCACTCAAAATCTTTTTCACTCCATCTTTCCACATACAATTTGGTCTCTCACTTCTCGTTCCCTCCACGTCTGACACATATATCCTCTTGGTCAATCTTTCCTCACTCATTCTCTCCATGTGACCAAACCATTTCAAAACACCCTCTTCTGCTCTCTCAACCACGCTCTTTTTATTTCCTCACATCTCTCTTACCCTTACGTTACTTACTCGATCAAACCACCTCACACCACACATTGTCCTCAAACATCTCATTTCCAGCACATCCATCCTCCTGCGCACAACTCTATCCATAGTCCGCGCCTCGCAACCATACAACATTGTTGGAACCACTATTCCTTCAAACATACCCATTTTTGCTTTCCGAGATAATGTTCTCGACTTCCACACATTCTTCAAGGCTCACAGAATTTTCGCCCCCTCCCCCACCCTATGATCCACTTCCGCTTCCATGTTTCCATCCGCTGCCAGATCCACTCCCAGATATCTAAAACACTCACTTCCTCCAGTTTTTCTTCATTCAAACTCACCTCCCAATTGACTTGACCCTCAACCCTACTGTACCTAATAACCTTGCTCTTATTCACATTTACTCTTAACTTTCTTCTTTCACACACTTTACCAAACTCAGTCACCAGCTTCTGCAGTTTCTCACATGAATCAGCCACCAGCGCTGTATCATCAGCGAACAACAACTGACTCACTTCCCAAGCTCTCTCATCCCCAACAGACTTCATACTTGCCCCTCTTTCCAAAACTCTTGCATTCACCTCCCTAACAACTCCATCCATAAACAAATTAAACAACCATGGAGACATCACACACCCCTGCCGCAAACCTACATTCACTGAGAACCAATCACTTTCCTCTCTTCCTACACGTACACATGCCTTACATCCTCGATAAAAACTTTTCACTGCTTCTAACAACCTGCCTTCCACACCATATATTCTTAATACCTTCCACAGAGCATCTCTATCAACTCTATCATATGCCTTCTCCAGATCCATAAATGCTACATACAAATCCATTCGCTTATATATATATATATATATATATATATATATATATATATATATATATATATATTATATATATATATATATATATATATATATATATATATATATATATATGTATATATATATATATATATATATATATACATATATTTATATATATTTTTCTTTTTTTTTTTTTTTGCCTTGTCACTGTCTCCCGCATAAGCGAGGTAGCGCGAGGAAACAGACGAAAGAATGGCCCAACCCACCCACATACACAAGTATATGCATACACGTCCATACACGCAAATATAGAGACCTATACATCTGAACGTATACATATATATACACACACAGACACATACATATATACACATGTACATGATTTATACTGTCTGCCTTTATTCATTCCCATCTCCACCTCGCCACACATCAAATAACAACTCCCTCCCCCCGCATGTGCGCGAGGTAGTGCTAGGGAAAAGACAACAAAGGCCATATTCGTTCAAACTCAGTCTCTAGCTCTCATGTATAATTCACCGAAACCAGAGCTCCCTTTCCACATCCAGGCCCCACAGATCTTTCCATGGTTTACTCCAGACGCGTCACACGCCCTGGTTCAATCCATTGACAGCACGTCGACCCCTGTATACCACATCGTTCCAATTCACTCTATTCCTTGCTCGCCTTTCACCCTCCTGCATGTTCATTCCCCGATCACTCAAAATCTTTTTCACTCCATCTTTCCACATACAATTTGGTCTCTCACTTCTCGTTCCCTCCACGTCTGACACATATATCCTCTTGGTCAATCTTTCCTCACTCATTCTCTCCATGTGACCAAACCATTTCAAAACACCCTCTTCTGCTCTCTCAACCACGCTCTTTTTATTTCCTCACATCTCTCTTACCCTTACGTTACTTACTCGATCAAACCACCTCACACCACACATTGTCCTCAAACATCTCATTTCCAGCACATCCATCCTCCTGCGCACAACTCTATCCATAGTCCGCGCCTCGCAACCATACAAAATTGTTGGAACCACTATTCCTTCAAACATACCCATTTTTGCTTTCCGAGATAATGTTCTCGACTTCCACACATTCTTCAAGGCTCCCAGAATTTTCGCCCCCTCCCCCACCCTATGATCCACTTCCGCTTCCATGTTTCCATCCGCTGCCAGATCCACTCCCAGATATCTAAAACACTCACTTCCTCCAGTTTTTCTCCATTCAAACTCACCTCCCAATTGACTTGACCCTCAACCCTACTGTACCTAATAACCTTGCTCTTATTCACATTTACTCTTAACTTTCTTCTTTCACACACTTTACCAAACTCAGTCACCAGCTTCTGCAGTTTCTCACATGAATCAGCCACCAGCGCTGTATCATCAGCGAACAACAACTGACTCACTTCCCAAGCTCTCTCATCCCCAACAGACTTCATACTTGCCCCTCTTTCCAAAACTCTTGCATTCACCTC
Organism: Panulirus ornatus; assembly: GCF_036320965.1. NCBI lineage: Eukaryota > Metazoa > Arthropoda > Malacostraca > Decapoda > Palinuridae > Panulirus > Panulirus ornatus. The sequence goes on from NC_092224.1 coordinate 46,932,869, forward strand.
CCTAACAACTCCATCCATAAACAAATTAAACAACCATGGAGACATCACACACCCCTGCCGCAAACCTACATTCACTGAGAACCAATCACTTTCCTCTCTTCCTACACGTACACATGCCTTACATCCTCGATAAAAACTTTTCACTGCTTCTAACAACTTGCCTCCCACACCATATATTCTTAATACCTTCCACAGAGCATCTCTATCAACTCTATCATATGCCTTCTCCAGATCCATAAATGCTACATACAAATCCATTTGCTTATATATATATATATATATATATATATATATATATATATATATATATATATATATATATATATATATATATATATATATATATATATATATATATATATACATATATTTATATATCTTTTTCTTTTTTTTTTTTTTCCCTTGTCACTGTCTCCCGCATAAGCGAGGTAGCGCGAGGAAACAGACGAAAGAATGGCCCAACCCACCCACATACACAAGTATATGCATACACGTCCATACACGCAAATATAGAGACCTATACATCTCAACGTATACATATATATACACACACAGACACATACATATATGCACATGTACATGATTTATACTGTCTGCCTTTATTCATTCCCATCTCCAACTCGCCACACATCAAATAACAACTCCCTCCCCCCGCATGTGCGCGAGGTAGTGCTAGGGAAAAGACAACAAAGGCCATATTCGTTCAAACTCAGTCTCTAGCTGTCATGTATAATTCACCGAAACCAGAGCTTCCTTTCCACATCCAGGCCCCACAGATCTTTCCATGGTTTACCCCAGACGCATCACACGCCCTGGTTCAATCCATTGACAGCACGTCGACCCCTGTTTACCACATCGTTCCAATTCACTCTATTCCTTGCTCGCCTTTCACCCTCCTGCATGTTCATTCCCCGATCACTCAAAATCTTTTTCACTCCATCTTTCCATATACAATTTGGTCTCTCACTTCTCGTTCCCTCCACGTCTGACACATATATCCTCTTGGTCAATCTTTCCTCACTCATTCTCTCCATGTGACCAAACCATTTCAAAACACCCTCTTCTGCTCTCTCAACCACGCTCTTTTTATTTCCTCACATCTCTCTTACCCTTACGTTACTTACTCGATCAAACCACCTCACACCACACATTGTCCTCAAACATCTCATTTCCAGCACATCCATCCTCCTGCGCACAACTCTATCCATAGTCCGCGCCTCGCAACCATACAACATTGTTGGAACCACTATTCCTTCAAATATACCCATTTTTGCTTTCCGAGATAATGTTCTCGACTTCCACACATTCTTCAAGGCTCCCAGAATTTTCGCCCCCTCCCCCACCCTATGATCCACTTCCGCTTCCATGTTTCCATCCGCTGCCAGATCCACTCCCAGATATCTAAAACACTCACTTCCTCCAGTTTTTCTTCATTCAAACTCACCTCCCAATTGACTTGACCCTCAACCCTACTGTACCTAATAACCTTGCTCTTATTCACATTTACTCTTAACTTTCTTCTTTCACACACTTTACCAAACTCAGTCACCAGCTTCTGCAGTTTCTCACATGAATCAGCCACCAGCGCTGTATCATCAGCGAACAACAACTGACTCACTTCCCAAGCTCTCTCATCCCCAACAGACTTCATACTTGCCCCTCTTTCCAAAACTCTTGCATTCACCTCCCTAACAACTCCATCCATAAACAAATTAAACAACCATGGAGACATCACACACCCCTGCCGCAAACCTACATTCACTGAGAACCAATCACTTTCCTCTCTTCCTACACGTACACATGCCTTACATCCTCGATAAAAACTTTTCACTGCTTCTAACAACTTGCCTTCCACACCATATATTCTTAATACCTTCCACAGAGCATCTCTATCAACTCTATCATATGCCTTCTCCAGATCCATAAATGCTACATACAAATCCATTCGCTTATATATATATATATATATATATATATATATATATATATATATATATATATATATATATATATATATATATATATATATATATATATATATATATATATATATGTATATATATATATATATATATATATATATATATATATATATACATATATTTATATATATTTTTCTTTTTTTTTTTTTTTTGCCTCTTCACTGTCTCCCGCATAAGCGAGGTAGCGCGAGGAAACAGACGAAAGAATGGCCCAACCCACCCACATACACAAGTATATGCATACACGTCCATACACGCAAAAATAGAGACCTATACATCTCAACGTATACATATATATACACACACAGACACATACATATATACACATGTACATGATTTATACTGTCTGCCTTTATTCATTCCCATCTCCACCTCGCCACACATCAAATAACAACTCCCTCCCCCCGCATGTGCGCGAGGTAGTGCTAGGGAAAAGACAACAAAGGCCATATTCGTTCAAACTCAGTCTCTAGCTGTCATGTATAATTCACCGAAACCAGAGCTCCCTTTCCACATCCAGGCCCCACAGATCTTTCCATGGTTTACTCCAGACGCGTCACACGCCCTGGTTCAATCCATTGACAGCACGTCGACCCCTGTATACCACATCGTTCCAATTCACTCTATTCCTTGCTCGCCTTTCACCCTCCTGCATGTTCATTCCCCGATCACTCAAAATCTTTTTCACTCCATCTTTCCACATATAATTTGGTCTCTCACTTCTCGTTCCCTCCACGTCTGACACATATATCCTCTTGGTCAATCTTTCCTCACTCATTCTCTCCATGTGACCAAACCATTTCAAAACACCCTCTTCTGCTCTCTCAACCACGCTCTTTTTATTTCCTCACATCTCTCTTACCCTTACGTTACTTACTCGATCAAACCACCTCACACCACACATTGTCCTCAAACATCTCATTTCCAGCACATCCATCCTCCTGCGCACAACTCTATCCATAGTCCGCGCCTCGCAACCATACAAAATTGTTGGAACCACTATTCCTTCAAACATACCCATTTTTGCTTTCCGAGATAATGTTCTCGACTTCCACACATTCTTCAAGGCTCCCAGAATTTTCGCCCCCTCCCCCACCCTATGATCCACTTCCGCTTCCATGTTTCCATCCGCTGCCAGATCCACTCCCAGATATCTAAAACACTCACTTCCTCCAGTTTTTCTCCATTCAAACTCACCTCCCAATTGACTTGACCCTCAACCCTACTGTACCTAATAACCTTGCTCTTATTCACATTTACTCTTAACTTTCTTCTTTCACACACTTTACCAAACTCAGTCACCAGCTTCTGCAGTTTCTCACATGAATCAGCCACCAGCGCTGTATCATCAGCGAACAACAACTGACTCACTTCCCAAGCTCTCTCATCCCCAACAGACTTCATACTTGCCCCTCTTTCCAAAACTCTTGCATTCACCTCCCTAACAACTCCATCCATAAACAAATTAAACAACCATGGAGACATCACACACCCCTGCCGCAAACCTACATTCACTGAGAACCAATCACTTTCCTCTCTTCCTACACGTACACATGCCTTACATCCTCGATAAAAACTTTTCACTGCTTCTAACAACTTGCCTCCCACACCATATATTCTTAATACCTTCCACAGAGCATCTCTATCAACTCTATCATATGCCTTCTCCAGATCCATAAATGCTACATACAAATCCATTTGCTTATATATATATATATATATATATATATATATATATATATATATATATATATATATATATATATATATATATATATATATATATATATATATATATATATATATATATATATATACATATATTTATATATCTTTTTCTTTTTTTTTTTTTTTCCCTTGTCACTGTCTCCCGCATAAGCGAGGTAGCGCGAGGAAACAGACGAAAGAATGGCCCAACCCACCCACATACACAAGTATATGCATACACGTCCATACACGCAAATATAGAGACCTATACATCTCAACGTATACATATATATACACACACAGACACATACATATATGCACATGTACATGATTTATACTGTCTGCCTTTATTCATTCCCATCTCCAACTCGCCACACATCAAATAACAACTCCCTCCCCCCGCATGTGCGCGAGGTAGTGCTAGGGAAAAGACAACAAAGGCCATATTCGTTCAAACTCAGTCTCTAGCTGTCATGTATAATTCACCGAAACCAGAGCTTCCTTTCCACATCCAGGCCCCACAGATCTTTCCATGGTTTACCCCAGACGCATCACACGCCCTGGTTCAATCCATTGACAGCACGTCGACCCCTGTTTACCACATCGTTCCAATTCACTCTATTCCTTGCTCGCCTTTCACCCTCCTGCATGTTCATTCCCCGATCACTCAAAATCTTTTTCACTCCATCTTTCCATATACAATTTGGTCTCTCACTTCTCGTTCCCTCCACGTCTGACACATATATCCTCTTGGTCAATCTTTCCTCACTCATTCTCTCCATGTGACCAAACCATTTCAAAACACCCTCTTCTGCTCTCTCAACCACGCTCTTTTTATTTCCTCACATCTCTCTTACCCTTACGTTACTTACTCGATCAAACCACCTCACACCACACATTGTCCTCAAACATCTCATTTCCAGCACATCCATCCTCCTGCGCACAACTCTATCCATAGTCCGCGCCTCGCAACCATACAACATTGTTGGAACCACTATTCCTTCAAATATACCCATTTTTGCTTTCCGAGATAATGTTCTCGACTTCCACACATTCTTCAAGGCTCCCAGAATTTTCGCCCCCTCCCCCACCCTATGATCCACTTCCGCTTCCATGTTTCCATCCGCTGCCAGATCCACTCCCAGATATCTAAAACACTCACTTCCTCCAGTTTTTCTTCATTCAAACTCACCTCCCAATTGACTTGACCCTCAACCCTACTGTACCTAATAACCTTGCTCTTATTCACATTTACTCTTAACTTTCTTCTTTCACACACTTTACCAAACTCAGTCACCAGCTTCTGCAGTTTCTCACATGAATCAGCCACCAGCGCTGTATCATCAGCGAACAACAACTGACTCACTTCCCAAGCTCTCTCATCCCCAACAGACTTCATACTTGCCCCTCTTTCCAAAACTCTTGCATTCACCTCCCTAACAACTCCATCCATAAACAAATTAAACAACCATGGAGACATCACACACCCCTGCCGCAAACCTACATTCACTGAGAACCAATCACTTTCCTCTCTTCCTACACGTACACATGCCTTACATCCTCGATAAAAACTTTTCACTGCTTCTAACAACTTGCCTTCCACACCATATATTCTTAATACCTTCCACAGAGCATCTCTATCAACTCTATCATATGCCTTCTCCAGATCCATAAATGCTACATACAAATCCATTCGCTTATATATATATATATATATATATATATATATATATATATATATATATATATATATATATATATATATATATATATATATATATATATATATATATATGTATATATATATATATATATATATATATATATATATATATATATATATATATATATATATATATATATACATATATTTATATATATTTTTCTTTTTTTTTTCTTTTTGCCTCTTCACTGTCTCCCGCATAAGCGAGGTAGCGCGAGGAAACAGACGAAAGAATGGCCCAACCCACCCACATACACAAGTATATGCATACACGTCCATACACGCAAAAATAGAGACCTATACATCTCAACGTATACATATATATACACACACAGACACATACATATATACACATGTACATGATTTATACTGTCTGCCTTTATTCATTCCCATCTCCACCTCGCCACACATCAAATAACAACTCCCTCCCCCCGCATGTGCGCGAGGTAGTGCTAGGGAAAAGACAACAAAGGCCATATTCGCTCAAACTCAGTCTCTAGCTGTCATGTATAATTCACCGAAACCAGAGCTCCCTTTCCACATCCAGGCCCCACAGATCTTTCCATGGTTTACCCCAGACGCGTCACACGCCCTGGTTCAATCCATTGACAGCACGTCGACCCCTGTATACCACATCGTTCCAATTCACTCTATTCCTTGCTCGCCTTTCACCCTCCTGCATGTTCATTCCCCGATCACTCAAAATCTTTTTCACTCCATCTTTCCACATACAATTTGGTCTCTCACTTCTCGTTCCCTCCACGTCTGACACATATATCCTATTGGTCAATCTTTCCTCACTCATTCTTTCCATGTGACCAAACCATTTCAAAACACCCTCTTCTGCTCTCTCAACCACGCTCTTTTTATTTCCTCACATCTCTCTTACCCTTACGTTACTTACTCGATCAAACCACCTCACACCACACATTGTCCTCAAACATCTCATTTCCAGCACATCCATCCTCCTGCGCACAACTCTATCCATAGTCCGCGCCTCGCAACCATACAACATTGTTGGAACCACTATTCCTTCAAACATACCCATTTTTGCTTTCCGAGATAATGTTCTCGACTTCCACACATTCATCAAGGCTCCCAGAATTTTCGCCCCCTCCCCCACCCTATGATCCACTTCCGCTTCCATGTTTCCATCCGCTGCCAGATCCACTCCCAGATATCTAAAACACTCACTTCCTCCAGTTTTTCTCCATTCAAACTCACCTCCCAATTGACTTGACCCTCAACCCTACTGTACCTAATAACCTTGCTCTTATTCACATTTACTCTTAACTTTCTTCTTTCACACACTTTACCAAACTCAGTCACCAGCTTCTGCAGTTTCTCACATGAATCAGCCACCAGCGCTGTATCATCAGCGAACAACAACTGACTCACTTCCCAAGCTCTCTCATCCCCAACAGACTTCATACTTGCCCCTCTTTCCAAAACTCTTGCATTCACCTCCCTAACAACTCCATCCATAAACAAATTAAACAACCATGGAGACATCACACACCCCTGCCGCAAACCTACATTCACTGAGAACCAATCACTTTCCTCTCTTCCTACACGTACACATGCCTTACATCCTCGATAAAAACTTTTCACTGCTTCTAACAACTTGCCTTCCACACCATATATTCTTAATACCTTCCACAGAGCATCTCTATCAACTCTATCATATGCCTTCTCCAGATCCATAAATGCTACATACAAATCCATTTGCTTATATATATATATATATATATATATATATATATATATATATATATATATATATATATATATATATATATATATATATATATATATATATATACATATATATATATATATATATATATATATATATATATATATATATATATATATATATATTTATATATCTTTTTCTTTTTTTTTTTTTCCCTTGTCACTGTCTCCCGCATAAGCGAGGTAGCGCGAGGAAACAGACGAAAGAATGGCCCAACCCACCCACATACACAAGTATATGCATACACGTCCATACACGCAAATATAGAGACCTATACATCTCAACGTATACATATATATACACACACAGACACATACATATATGCACATGTACATGATTTATACTGTCTGCCTTTATTCATTCCCATCTCCACCTCGCCACACATCAAATAACAACTCCCTCCCCCCGCATGTGCGCGAGGTAGTGCTAGGGAAAAGACAACAAAGGCCATATTCGTTCAAACTCAGTCTCTAGCTGTCATGTATAATTCACCGAAACCAGTGCTTCCTTTCCACATTCAGGCCCCACAGATCTTTCCATGGTTTACCCCAGACGCATCACACGCCCTGGTTCAATCCACTGACAGCACGTCGACCCCTGTTTACCACATCGTTCCAATTCACTCTATTCCTTGCTCGCCTTTCACCCTCCTGCATGTTCATTCCCCGATCACTCAAAATCTTTTTCACTCCATCTTTCCACATACAATTTGGTCTCTCACTTCTCGTTCCCTCCACGTCTGACACATATATCCTGTTGGTCAATCTTTCCTCACTCATTCTCTACATGTGACCAAACCATTTCAAAACACCCTCTTCTGCTCTCTCAACCACGCTCTTTTTATTTCCTCACATCTCTCTTACCCTTACGTTACTTACTCGATCAAACCACCTCACACCACACATTGTCCTCAAACATCTCATTTCCAGCACATCCATCCTCCTGCGCGCAACTCTATCCATAGTCCGCGCCTCGCAACCATACAACATTGTTGGAACCACTATTCCTTCAAACATACCCATTTTTGCTTTCCGAGATAATGTTCTCGACTTCCACACATTCTTCAAGGCTCCCAGAATTTTCGCCCCCTCCCCCACCCTATGATCCACTTCCGCTTCCATGTTTCCATCCGCTGCCAGATCCACTCCCAGATATCTAAAACACTCACTTCCTCCAGTTTTTCTCCATTCAAACTCACCTCCCAATTGACTTGACCCTCAACCCTACTGTACCTAATAACCTTGCTCTTATTCACATTTACTCTTAACTTTCTTCTTTCACACACTTTACCAAACTCAGTCACCAGCTTCTGCAGTTTCTCACATGAATCAGCCACCAGCGCTGTATCATCAGCGAACAACAACTGACTCACTTCCCAAGCTCTCTCATCCCCAACAGACTTCATACTTGCCCCTCTTTCCAAAACTCTTGCATTCACCTCCCTAACAACTCCATCCATAAACAAATTAAACAACCATGGAGACATCACACACCCCTGCCGCAAACCTACATTCACTGAGAACCAATCACTTTCCTCTCTTCCTACACGTACACATGCCTTACATCCTCGATAAAAACTTTTCACTGCTTCTAACAACTTGCCTTCCACACCATATATTCTTAATACCTTCCACAGAGCATCTCTATCAACTCTATCATATGCCTTCTCCAGATCCATAAATGCTACATACAAATCCATTCGCTTATATATATATATATATATATATATATATATATATATATATATATATATATATATATATATATATATATATATATATATATATATATATATATATATATATATATATATATATATATATATATATATGTATAAATATATATATATATATATACATATATTTATATATATTTTTCTTTTTTTTTTTTTTGTTTGCCTTGTCACTGTCTCCCGCATAAGCGAGGTAGCGCGAGGAAACAGACGAAAGAATGGCCCAACCCACCCACATACACAAGTATATGCATACACGTCCATACACGCAAATATAGAGACCTATACATCTCAACGTATACATATATATACACACACAGACACATACATATATACACATGTACATGATTTATACTGTCTGCCTTTATTCATTCCCATCTCCACCTCGCCACACATCAAATAACAACTCCCTCCCCCCGCATGTGCGCGAGGTAGTGCTAGGGAAAAGACAACAAAGGCCATATTCGTTCAAACTCAGTCTCTAGCTCTCATGTATAATTCACCGAAACCAGAGCTCCCTTTCCACATCCAGGCCCCACAGATCTTTCCATGGTTTACCCCAGACGCGTCACACGCCCTGGTTCAATCCATTGACAGCACGTCGACCCCTGTATACCACATCGTTCCAATTCACTCTATTCCTTGCTCGTCTTTCACCCTCCTGCATGTTCATTCCCCGATCACTCAAAATCTTTTTCACTCCATCTTTCCACATACAATTTGGTCTCTCACTTCTCGTTCCCTCCACGTCTGACACATATATCCTCTTGGTCAATCTTTCCTCACTCATTCTCTCCATGTGACCAAACCATTTCAAAACACCCTCTTCTGCTCTCTCAACCACGCTCTTTTTATTTCCTCACATCTCTCTTACCCTTACGTTACTTACTCGATCAAACCACTTCACACCACACATTGTCCTCAAACATCTCATTTCCAGCACATCCATCCTCCTGCGCACAACTCTATCCATAGTCCGCGCCTCGCAACCATACAACATTGTTGGAACCACTATTCCTTCAAACATACCCATTTTTGCTTTCCGAGATAATGTTCTCGACTTCCACACATTCTTCAAGGCTCCCAGAATTTTCGCCCCCTCCCCCACCCTATGATCCAATTCCGCTTCCATGTTTCCATCCGCTGCCAGATCCACTCCCAGATATCTAAAACACTCACTTCCTCCAGTTTTTCTCCATTCAAACTCACCTCCCAATTGACTTGACCCTCAACCCTACTGTACCTAATAACCTTGCTCTTATTCACATTTATTCTTAACTTTCTTCTTTCACACACTTTACCAAACTCAGTCACCAGCTTCTGCAGTTTCTCACATGAATCAGCCACCAGCGCTGTATCATCAGCGAACAACAACTGACTCACTTCCCAAGCTCTCTCATCCCCAACAGACTTCATACTTGCCCCTCTTTCCAAAACTCTTGCATTCACCTCCCTAACAACTCCATCCATAAACAAATTAAACAACCATGGAGACATCACACACCCCTGCCGCAAACCTACATTCACTGAGAACCAATCACTTTCCTCTCTTCCTACACGTACACATGCCTTACATCCTCGATAAAAACTTTTCACTGCTTCTAACAACTTGCCTCCCACACCATATATTCTTAATACCTTCCACAGAGCATCTCTATCAACTCTATCATATGCCTTCTCCAGATCCATAAATGATACATACAAATCCATTTGCTTATATATATATATATATATATATATATATATATATATATATATATATATATATATATATATATATATATATATATACATATATTTATATATATTTTTCTTTTTTTTTTTTTGCCTTGTCACTGTCTCCCGCATAAGCGAGGTAGCGCGAGGAAACGGACGAAAGAATGGCCCAACCCACCCACATACACAAGTATATGCATACACGTCCATACACGCAAATATAGAGACCTATACATCTCAACGTATACATATACATGCACACAAAGACACATACATATATACACATGTACATGATTTACACTGTCTGCCTTTATTCATTCCCATCTCCACCTCGCCACACATCAAATAACAACTCCCTCCCCCCGCATGTGCACGAGGTAGTGCTAGGGAAAAGACAACAAAGGCCATATTTGTTCAAACTCAGTCTCTAGCTGTCATGTATAATTCACCGAAACCAGAGCTCCCTTTCCACATCTAGGCCCCACAGATCTTTCCATGGTTTACCCCAGACGCATCACACGCCCTGGTTCAATCCATTGACAGCACGTCGACCCCTGTATACCACATCGTTCCAATTCACTCTATTCCTTGCTCGCCTTTCACCCTCCTGCATGTTCATTCCCCGATCACTCAAAATCTTTTTCACTCTATCTTTCCACATACAATTTGGTCTCTCACTTCTCGTTCCTTCCACGTCTGACACATATATCCTCTTGGTCAATCTTTCCTCACTCATTCTCTCCATGTGACCAAACCATTTCAAAACACCCTCTTCTGCTCTCTCAATCACACTTCTTTTATTACCACACATCTTTCTTACCACATTATTACTTATCCAATCATACCACCTCACACCACATATTGTCCTCAAACATCTCATTTCCAGCACATCCACCTTGCTCCGCACAACTCTTTCTATAGCCACGCCTCGCAACCATATGATATTGCTGAAACCACTATTCCTTGAAAACATACCCATTTTTGCTCTCCGACATAATGTTCTCGACTTCCCACTTTCTTCAACGCTCCCAAAACTTTCGCCCCCTCCCCCACCTTATGATTCACTTCTGCTTCCATGGTTCTATCCGCTGCCAAATCCACTCCCAGATATCTAAAACACTTCACTTCCTCCAGGTTTCTTCCATTCAAACTTACCTCCCAATTGACTTGTCCCTCAACCCTACTATATCTAATAATCTTCTTATTCACATTTACTCTCAGCTTTCTTCTTTCACACACTTTATCAAACTCAGTCACCAGCTTCTGCAGTTTTCACACGAATCAGCCACCAGCGCTGTATCATCAGCGAACCTCAACTGAGTCACTTTCCAAGCTCTCTCATCCACAACAGACTGTATACTTGCCCCTCTATCCAAAAGTCTTGCATTCGCCTCGCTAACAACCTCATTAATAAACAAATTAAACAACCATGGAGACATCACACACCCCTGCCGTAAACCAACATTCATTGAGAAGCAATCAATTTCCTCTCTCCCTACACGTACACATGCCATACATCCTCGATAAAAACATTTCACTGCTTCTAACAACTTGCCCCCAACACAATATATTCTTAATACCTTCCACAGAGCATCTCTATCAACTCTATGATATGACTTCTCCAGGTCCATAAATGCTATATACAAATCCATTTGCTTTTCTAAGTATTTCTCACATACATTCTTCAAATCAAACACCTGATCCACGCATCCTCTACCACTTCTGAAACCACACTGCTCTTTCCCAATCTGATGCTCTGTACATTCCCTCACCCTCTCAATCAATACCCTCCTATATAATTTACCAGGAACACTTAGCAAACTTATACCTCTTTAATTTGAGCACTCGCTTTTATCCCCTTTGCGTTTGTACATTGGCACCATGCAAGCAATCCTCCAATCCTTAGGCACCTCACCATGAGTCATACATACATTAATTAACCTTACTAACCAGTCAACACTACAGTAACCCCCCCACCTTTTTAATGAATTCCAATGCAATACCATCCAAACAAGCTGCCTTGCTGGCTTTCATCTTCTGCAAAGCTTTTACTACCTCTTCTCTGTTTACCAAATCATTCTCCCTAACCCTTTCACTTTGCACACCACCTCGACCAAAACACCGTATATCTGCCACTCTATCATCAAACACATTCACCAAACCTTCAAAATTCTCACTCCATCTCCTTCTCACATCACCACTACTTGTTATCACCTCCCCATTAACCCCCTTCACTGAAGTTTCCATTTGTTCCCTTGTCTTACGCACTTTATTTACTTCCTTCCAAAACATCTTTTTATTCTCCATAAGATTTGATGATACTCTCTCACTCCAACTCTCATTTGCCCTCTTTTCCGCCTCTTGCACCTTTCTCTTCACCTCTTGCCTCTTTCTTTTATACATCTCCCACTCATTTGCATTATTTCACTGTAAAAATCGTCCAAATGCATATCTCTTCTCTTTCACTAATAATCTTACTTCTTCATCCTACCACTCACTACCCTTTCTAATCTGCCCACCTCCCACGCTTCTAATGCCACAAGCATCTTTTGCGCAAGCCATCGCTGCTTCTCTAAATACATCCCATATGTATATATATATATATATATATATATATATATATATATATATATATATATATATATATATATATATATATATATATGTATATATATATATATATATATATATATATATATATATATATATATATATATATATATATATATATATATATATATATATATATATATATATATATAAATATATATATATATATATATATATATATATATATATATATATATATATATATATATATATATATATATATATATATATATATATATATATATATATATATATATATATATATATATATATATATATATATATATTTATATATATATATATATATATATATATATATATATATATATATATATATATATATATATATATATATATATATATATACTTAGAAAAGCAAATGGATTTGTATGTAGCATTTATGGATCTGGAGAAGGCATATGATAGAGTTGATAGAGATGCTCTGTGGAAGGTATTAAGAATATATGGTGTGGGAGGCAAGTTGTTAGAAGCAGTGAAAAGTTTTTATCGAGGATGTAAGGCATGTGTACGTGTAGGAAGAGAGGAAAGTGATTGGTTCTCAGTGAATGTAGGTTTGCGGCAGGGGTGTGTGATGTCTCCATGGTTGTTTAATTTGTTTATGGATGGGGTTGTTAGGGAGGTAAATGCAAGAGTCTTGGAAAGAGGGGCAAGTATGAAGTCTGTTGGGGATGAGAGAGCTTGGGAAGTGAGTCAGTTGTTGTTCGCTGATGATACAGCGCTGGTGGCGGATTCATGTGAGAAACTGCAGAAGCTGGTGACGGAGTTTGGTAAAGTGTGTGGAAGAAGAAAGTTAAGAGTAAATGTGAATAAGAGCAAGGTTATTAGGTACAGTAGGGTTGAGTGTCAAGTCAATTGGGAGGTGAGTTTGAATGGTGAAAAACTGGAGGAAGTGAAGTGTTTTAGATATCTGGGAGTGGATCTGTCAGCGGATGGAACCATGGAAGCGGAAGTGGATCATAGGGTGGGGGAGGGGGTGAAAATTTTGGGAGCCTTGAAAAATGTGTGGAAGTCGAGAACATTATCCCGGAAAGCAAAAATGGGTATGTTTGAAGGAATAGTAGTTCCAACAATGTTGTATGGTTGCGAGGCGTGGGCTATGGATAGAGTTGTGCGCAGGAGGATGGATGTGCTGGAAATGAGATGTTTGAGGACAATGTGTGGTGTGAGGTGGTTTGATCGAGTAAGTAACGTAAGGGTAAGAGAGATGTGTGGAAATAAAAAGAGCGTGGTTGAGAGAGCAGAAGAGGGTGTTTTAAAATGGTTTGGGCACATGGAGAGAATGAGTGAGGAAAGATTGACCAAGAGGATATATGTGTCGGAGGTGGAGGGAACGAGGAGAAGAGGGAGACCAAATTGGAGGTGGAAAGATGGAGTGAAAAAGATTTTGTGTGATCGGGGCCTGAACATGCAGGAGGGTGAAAGGAGGGCAAGGAATAGAGTGAATTGGAGCGATGTGGTATACAGGGGTTGACGTGCTGTCAGTGGATTGAATCAAGGCATGTGAAGCGTCCGGGGTAAACCATGGAAAGCTGTGTAGGTATGTATATTTGTGTGTGTGGACGTGTGTATGTACATGTGTATGGGGGGGGTTGGGCCATTTCTTTCGTCTGTTTCCTTGCGCTACCTCGCAAACGCGGGAGACAGCGACAAAGTATAAAAAAAAAAAAAAAAAAAATATATATATATATATATATATATATATATATATATATATATATATATATATATATATACTGTAAATGGAAATGGTGAAGAGCTTGTAGATTTATGTGCTGAAAAAAGACTGGTGATTGGGAATACCTGGTTTAAAAAGAGAGATATACATAAGTATACGTATGTAAGTAGGAGAGATGGCCAGAGAGCGTTATTGGATTACGTGTTAATTGACAGGCGCGCGAAAGAGAGACTTTTGGATGCTAATGTGCTGAGAGGTGCAACTGGAGGGATGTCTGATCATTTTCTTGTGGAGGCGAAGGTGAAGATTTGCAAGGGTTTTCAGAAAAGAAGAGAGAATGTTGAGGTGAAGACGGTGGTGAGAGCAAGTGAGCTTGGGAAGGAGACTTGTGTGAGGAAGTACCAGGAGAGACTTAGTACAGAATGGAAAAAGGTGAGAACAAAGGAGGTAAGGGGAGTGGGGGAGGAATGGGATGTATTTAGTGAAGCAGTGATGGCGTGGGCAAAAGATGCTTGTGGCATGAGAAGCGTGGGAGATGGGCTGATTACAATGGGTAGTGAGTGGTGGGATGAAGAGGTAAGATTATTAGTGGAAGAGAAGAGAGAGGCATTTGGACGATTTTTGCAGGGAAAAAATGCAAATGAATGGGAGATGTATAAAAGAAAGAGACAGGAGGTCAAGAGAAAGGTGCAAGAGGTGAAAAAGAGGGCAAATGAGAGTTGGGGTGAGAGAGTATCATTAAATTTTAGGGAGGTAGCGGAAGGAAATAGACGAAAGAAATGGCCCAACCCACCCCCATACACATGTATATACATACACGCCCACGCGCAAATATACATACCCATACATCTCAATGTACACATATATATACACACACAGACATATACATATATACACATGCACACAATTCACGCTGTCTGCCTTTATTCAATCCCATTGCCACCTCGCCACACATGGAAATAACATCCTCCAACCCCTCATGTGTGCGAGGTAGCGCTAGGAAAAGAAAACAAAGGCCCCATTCGCTTACACTCAGTCTCTAGCTGTCATGCAATAATGCCCGAAACCACACCGCCCTTTCCACATCCAGGACCCATAGAACTTTCCATGGTTTACCCCAGACGCTTCACATGCCCTGATTCAATGCATTGACAGCACATCGACCCCGGTATACCACATTGATCCAGTTCATTCTATTCCCTGCCCGCCTTTCACCCTACTGCATGTTCAGGCCCCGATCACTCAAAATCTTTTTCACTCCATCTTTCCACCTCCAATTTGGTCTCCCACTTCTCTTCGTTAACTCCACCTCCGACACATATATCCTCTTGTTCAATCTTTCCTCACTCATTCTCTGCATGTGCCCAAACCATTTCAAAACACACTCTTCTGCTCTCTCAACCACGCTCTTTTTATTTCCACACATCTCTCTTACCCTTACATTAATTACTCGATCAAACCACCTCACACCACATATTGTCCTTAAACATCTCATTTCCAGCACATCCACCCTCCTGCGCACTACTCCATCCATAGCCCACGCATTGCAACCATACAACAATGTTGGAACCACTGTTCCTTCAAACATAGATATTTTTGCTTTCGGAGATAATGTTCTCGACTTCCAAACATTCTTCAAGGCTCCCAGGATTTTCACCCCCTCCCTCACCCTATGATTCACTTCCGCTTCCATGGTTCCATCCGCTGCCAGATCCACTCCCAGATATCTAAAACAATTAACTTCCTCCAGTTTTTCTCCATTCAAACTTACCTCCCAATTGACTTGACCCTCAACCCTACTGTACCTAATAACCTTGCTCTTATTCACATTTACTCTTAACTTTCTTCTTTCACACACTTTATCAAACTCAGTCACCAGCTTCTGCAATTTCTCACATGAATCAGCCACCAGCGCTGTATCATCAGCGAACAAAAACTGACTCACTTCCCAAGCTCTCTCATCCCCAACAGACTGCATACTTGCCCTTCTTTCCAAAACTCTTGCATTCACCTCCCTAACAACCTCATCCATAAACAAATTAAACAACCACGGAGACATTACACATCCCTGCCGCAAACCTACATTCACTGAGAACCAATCACTTTCCTCTCTTCCTACATGTACACATGCCTTACATCCTCGATAAAACTTTTCAATGCTTCTAACAATTTGCCTCCGACAAAATATATTCTTAGTAAGTTGCACAGAGCATCTCTATCAACTCTATCATATGCCTTCTCCAGATCCATAAATGCTACATACAAATCCATTTGCTTTTCTCAGTATTTCTCACATATATTCTTCAAAGCAAACATCTGATCCACACATCCTCTACCACGTCAGAAACCACACTGCTATTCCCCAATCTGATGCTTTGTACATGCTTTCACCCTCTCAATCAATACCCTCCCATATAATTTACCAGGAGTAACAAACTTATACCTCTGTAATTTGAGCACTCACTCTTATCCCCTTTGCCTTCGTACAATGGCACTATGCAAGCATTCCGCCAATCCTCAGGCACCTCACCATGAATCTTAAAAACATTAAATAACCCTACCAATCAGTCAACAATACAGTCACCACCTTTTTTAATAAATTCCACTGCAGTACCATCCAAACCTACTGCCTTGCCGGCTTTCATCTTCCGCAAAGCTTTTACTACCTCTTCACTGTTTTCCAAATCATTTTCCCTAACCCTCTCATTTTGCACACCACCTCGACCAAAACACCCTATATCTGCCACTCTATCATCAAACAATTTGAACAAACCTTCAAAATACTCACTCCATGTCCTTCTCACATCACCACTACTTGTTATCACCTCCCCATTAGCCCCCTTCACTGAAGTTCCCATTTGCTCCCTCGTCTCACGTACTTTATTTACCTCCTTCCAAAACATCTTTCTATTCTCCCTAAAAGTTAATTATACTCTCCCACCCCAACTCTCATTTGCCCTCTTTTTCACCTGTTGCACATTTCTCTTGACCTCCTACCTCTTTCTTTTATACATCTCCCACTCATTTGCATTTTTTCCTTGCAAAAATCGTCCAAATGCCTCTCTCTTCCCTTTCACTTATGATCTTACTTCTTCATCCCACCACTCACTACCCTTTCTCATCTGCCCACCTCCCACGCTTCTTATGCCACAAGCATCTTTTGCGCACGCCATCACTGCTTCCCTTAATATATCCCATTCCTCCCCCACTCCCCTTACCTCCTTTGTTCTCACCTTTTTCCATTCTGTACTCAGTCTCTCCTGGTATTTCCTCACATAAGTCTCCTTCCCAAGCTCACTGACTCTCACCACCCTATTCACCCCAAAATTCTCTCTTCTTTTCTGAAAACCCATATAAATCTTCACCTTTGCCTCCACAAGATAATGATCAGACATACCTCCAGTTGCACCTCTCAGCACATTAACATCCAAAGGTGTCTCTTTCGAGCGCCTGTCAATTAAAACGTAATCCAATAACGCTCTCTGGCCATCTCTCCTACTTACATACGTATACTTATGCATATCTCGCTTTTTAAACCAGGTATTCCCAATATATATATATATATATATATATATATATATATATATATATATATATATATATATATATATATATATATATATATATATATATATATATATATATATATATATATATATATATATATATATATATATATATATATATATATATATATATATATATACATATATATATATATATATATATATATATATATATATATATATATATATATATATATATATATATATATATATATATATTATCCCAGGGGACAGGGGAGAAAGAATACTTCCCACGTATTCCCTGCGTGTCGTATAAGGCGACTAAAAGGGAAGGGAGAGGGGGGCTGGAAATGCTCCCCTCTCGTTTTCTTTTTCTTTTTTTTTTAATTTTCCAAAAGAACGGACAGAGAAGGGGGCCAGGTGAGGATAT
The DNA here is from genome assembly GCF_036320965.1 of Panulirus ornatus. Classification (NCBI taxonomy): domain Eukaryota; kingdom Metazoa; phylum Arthropoda; class Malacostraca; order Decapoda; family Palinuridae; genus Panulirus; species Panulirus ornatus. The sequence goes on from NC_092224.1 coordinate 46,951,748, forward strand.
TCCCTCAAACGCCCAGCCCTCTGTCCTTAACGCTACCTCGCTAATGCGGGAAATGGCGAATAGTTTGAAATATATATATATATATATATATATATATATATATATATATATATATATATATATATATATATATATATATATATATATATATATATATATATATATATATATATATATTTTTTTTTTTTTTTCTTTTTTTTGCTTTGTCGCTGTCTCCCGCGTTTGCGAGGTAGCGCAAGGAAACAGCCGAAAGAAATGGCCCAACCCACCCCCATACACATGTATATACATACGTCCACACACGCAAATATACATACCTACACAGCTTTCCATGGTTTACCCTAGACGCTTTACATGCCCTGATTCAATCCTCTGACAGCACGTCAACCCCGGTATACCACATCGATCCAATTCACTCTATTCCTTGCCCTCCTTTCACCCTCCTGCATGTTCAGGCCCCGATCACACAAAATCTTTTTCACTCCATCTTTCCACCTCCAATTTGGTCTCCCACTTCTCCTCGTTCCCTCCACCTTCGACACATATATCCTCTTGGTCAATCTTTCCTCACTCATTCTCTCCATGTGCCCAAACCATTTCAAAACACCCTCTTTTGCTCTCTCAACCACGCTCTCTTTTTTTCCACACATCTCTCTTACCCTTACGTTACTTACTCGATCAAACCACCTTACACCACACATTGTCCTCAAACATCTCATTTCCAGCACATCCATCCTCCTGCGCAGAACTCTATCCATGTCCCACGCCTCGCAACCATACAACATTGTTGGCACCACTATTCCTTCAAACATAGCCATTTTTGCTTTCGGAGATAATGTTCTCGACTTCCACACATTCTTCAAGGCTCCCAGGATTTTCGCCCCCTCCCCCACTCTATGATCCACTTCCGCTTCCATGGTTCCATCCGCTGCCAGATCCACTCCCAGATATCTAAAACACTTTACTTCCTCCAGTTTTTCTCCATTCAAACTTACCTCTCAATTGACTTGACCCTCAACCCTACTGTACCTAATTACCTTGCTCTTATTCACATTTATTCTTAGCATTCTTCTTTCACACACTTTACCAAACTCAGTCACCAGCTTCTGCAGTTTCTCACATGAATGAGCCACCAGCGCTATATCATCAGCGAACAACAACTGACTCACTTCCCAAGCTCTCTCATCCCCAACAGACTTCATACTTGCCCCTCTTTCCAAAACTCTTGCATTCACCTCCCTAACAACCCCCATCCATAAACAAATTAAACAACCATGGAGACATCACACACCCTTGCCGCAAACCTACATTCACTGAGAACCAATCACTTTCCTCTCTTCCTACACGTACACATGCCTTACATCCTCGATTAAAACTTTTCACTGCTTCTAACAACTTGCCTCCCACACCATATATTCTTAATACCTTCCACAGAGCATCTCTATCAACTCTATCATATGGCTTCTCCAGATCCATAAATGCTACATACAAATCCATTTGCTTTTCTAAGTATTTCTCACATACATTCTTCAAATAAAACATCTGATCCACACATCCTCTACCACTTCTGAAACCACACTGCTCTTCCCCAATCTGATGCTCAGTACATGCCTTCACCCTCTCAATCAATACCCTCCCATATAATTTCCCAGGAATACTCAACAAACTTATACCTCTGTAATTTGAGCACTCACTCTTATCCCCTTTGCCGTTGTACAATGGCACTATGCACGCATTCCACCAATCCTCAGGCACCTCACCATGAGTCATGCATACATTAAATAACCTTATCAACCAGTCAATAATACAGTCACCCCTTTTTTTAAAAAATTCCACTGCAATACCATCCAAACCTGCTTCCTTGCCGGCTTTCATCTTCCGCAAGGCTTTTACTAACTCTTCTCTGTTTACCAAATTATTTTCCCTAACCCTCTCACTTTGAACACCACCTCGACCAAAACACCCTATATCTGCCACTCTATCATCAAACCCATTCAACAAACCTTCAAAATACTCACCCCATCTCCTTCTCACATCACCACTACTTGTTATCACCTCCCCATTTTCGGCCGTCACTGAAGTTCCCATTTGCTCCCTTGTCTTACGCACTTTATTTACCTCCTTCCAGAACATCTTTTTATTCTCCCTAAAATCTAATGATACTCTCTCGCCCCAACTCTCATTTGCCCTCTTTTTCACCTCTTGCACCTTTCTCTTGACCTCCTGTCTCTTTCTTTTATACATATCCCACTCAATTGCATTTTTTCCCTGCAAAAATCGTCCAAATGCCTCTCTCTTCTCTTCCACTGATAATCTTACTTCTTCATTCCACCATTCACTACCTTTTCTAATCAACCCACATCCCACTCTTCCAATGCCACACGCATCTTCTGCGCAATCCATCACTGCTTCCCTAAATACATCCCATTCTTTCCCCACTCCCCCTACTTCCATTGTTCTCACCTTTTTCTATTCTGTACTCAGTCTCTCCTGGTACTTCCTCCCACAAGTCTCCTTCCCAAGCTCACTTACTCTCACCACCCTCTTCACCCCAACATTCATTCTTCTTTTCTGAAAACCAATACAAATCTTCACTTTAGCCTCCACAAGATAATGATCAGACATCCCTCCAGTTGCACCTCTCAGCACATTAACATCCAAAAGTCTCTCTTTCGCGCGCCTGTCAATTAACATGTAATCCAATAATGCTCTCTGGCGTTATATACGTATATTAATATATATATATATATATATATATATATATATATATATATATATATATATATATATATATATATATATATATATATATATATATATATATATATATATATATATATATATACATACATTTATATATATATATATATATATATATATATATATATATATATATATATATATATATATATATATATATATATATATATATATATATATATATATATATATATATATATATATATATATATATATATATATATATATATATATATATATATATGTATGTATATATATATATATATTATCCCTGGGGATAGGGGATTAAGAATACTTCCCACGTATTCCCTGCGTGTCGTAGAAGGCGACTAAAAGGGGAGGGAGCGGGGGGCTGGAAATCCTCCCCTCTCTTTTTTTTTAATTTTCCAAAAGAAGGAACAGAGGGGGCCAGGTGAGGATATTCCAAAAAAGGCCCAGTCCTCTGTTCTTAACGCTACCTCGCTAACGCGGGAAATGGCGAATAGTTTAAAAGAAAGAAAGAAGAAAATATATATATATATATATATATATATATATATATATATATATATATATATATATATATATATATATATGTATATATATATATATATATATATATATATATATATATTTATATATATATATATATATATATATATATATATATATATATATATATATATATATATATACATATATATATATATATAGATAGATAGATAGATAGATAGATAGGTTATCCCTGTGGATAGGGCAGAAAGAATACTTCCCGCGCATTTCTCAACTGTCATACAAGACGACTAAAGGGGACGGGAACGGGGAGCTAGAAACCCTCCCCTCCTTGTATATTAACTTTCTAATAGGGGAAATAGAAGGAGTCACGCGGGAAGTGCTCATCCTCTTTGAATGCTCAGATTGGGGCGTTTAAATGTGTGTGGATGTAACCAAGATGAGAAAAAAGGAGAGATAGGTAGTATATTTGAGGAAAGGAACCTGGATGTTTTGCTTGTGAGTGAAACGAAGCCCAAGGGTAAAGGAGAAGACTGGTTTGGGTATGTCTTGTGAGAAAAAGCAGGGGTTAGTGAGAGGACATGAGCAAGGGAAGGAGTAGCACTACTCCTGAAGCAGGAGTGGTGGGAGTATGTGATAGAGTGTAAGAAAGTAAACTCTAGATTGATATGGGTAAAACTTAAAGTTGATGGAGAAAGATGGGTGATTATTGGCACCTGGGCATGAGAAGAAAGATCATGAGAGGCAAGTGTTTGGGAGCAGCTGAATGAGTGTGTTAGTGGTTTTGATGCACAACACCAGGTTATAGTGATGGGTGATTTGAATGCAAAGGTGAGTAATGTGGCAACTGAGGGAATAATTGGTATACGTGGGGTGTTCAGTGTTTTAAATGGAAATGGTGAAGAGCTTATAGATGTATGTGCTGAAAAGGACTGGTGATTGGGAATACCTGGTTTAAAAAGAGAGATATACATAGGTATACGTATGTAAGTAGGAAAGATGACCAGAGAGCGTTACTGGATTACGTGTTAATTGATAGGCGCGTGAAAGAGACACTTTTGGATGTTAATGTGCTGAGAGTTGCAACTGCAGCGATGTCTGATCATTATCTTGTGGAGGCGAAGGTGAAGATTTGTGAGGGTTTTCAGAAAAGAAGAGAGAATTTTGGGGTGAAGAGAGTGGTGAGAGTAAATGAGCTTGGGAAGGAAACTTGTGTGAGGAAGTACCAGGAGAGACTGAGTACAGAATGGAAAAAGGTGAGAACAAAGGAGGTAAGTGGAGTGGGGGAGGAATGGGATGTATTTAGGGAAGCAGTGATGGCGTGCGCAAAAGATGTTTGTGATATGAGAAGTGTGGAAGGTGGGTTGATTAGAAAGGGTAGTGAGTGGTGGGATGAAGAAGTAAGATTATTAGTGAAAGAGAAGAGAGAGACATTTGGACTGTTTTTGCAGGGAAATAATGCAAATGAGTGGAAGATGTATAAAAGAAAGAGGCAGGAGGTCAATAGAAAGGTGCAAGAGGTGAAAAAGAGGGCAAATGAGAGTTGGGGTGATAGAGTATCATAAAATTTTAGGGAGAATAAAAAGATGTTTTGGAGGGAGGTAAATAAAGTGCGTAAGACAAGGGAGCAGATGGGAACTTCAGTGAAGGGGGCTAATGGGGAGGTAATAACAAGAAGCGGTGATGTGAGAAGATGATGGAGTGAGTATTTTGAAGGTTTGTTGAATGTGTTTGACGATAGAGTGGCAGATATAGGGTGTTTTGGTCGAGGTGGTATGCAAAGTGAAAGGGTTAGGGAAAATGATTTGGTAAACAGAGAAGAGGTAGTAAAAGCTTTGCAGAAGATGAAATCCGGCAAGGCAGCAGGTTTGGATGGTATTGCAGTGGGATTTATCAAAAAAGGCGGTGACTGTATTGTTGACTGGTTGGTAAGGTTGTCTAATGTATGTATGATTCATGGTGAGATGCCTGAGGATTGGCGGAATGCTTGCATAGTGCCATTGTACAAAGGCAAAGGGGATAAGAGTGAGTGCTCAAATTACAGAGGTATAGGTTTGTTGAGTATTCCTGGTAAATCATATGAGAGGGTATTGACTGAGAGGGTGAAGGCATGTACAGAGATTCAGATTGGGAAAGAGCAGTGTGGAATCAGAATTGGTAGAGGATGTGTGGATCAGGTGTTTGCTTTGAAGAATGTATGTGAGAAATACTTAGAAAAGCAAATGGATTTGTATGTAGCATTTATGGATCTGGAGAAGCCTTATGATAGTGTTGATAGAGATTCTCTGTGGAAGGTATTATGAATATATGATGTGGGAGGCAAGTTGGTAGAAGCAGTGAAAGGTTTTTTTCGAGGATGTAAGGCATGTACATGTAGGAAGAGAGGAAAGTGATTGGTTCTCTGTGAATGTAGGTTTGCGGCAAGGGTGTGTGATGTCTCCATGGTTGTTTAATTTGTTTATGGATGAGGTTGTTAGGGAGGTGAATGCAAAGTTTTGGAAAGAGGGGCAAGTATGCAGTCTGTTGTGGATGAGAGAGCTTGGGAAGTGAGTCAGTTGTTGTTCGCTGATGATACAGCGCTGGTGGCTGATTCATGTGAGAACTGCAGATGCTGGTGACTGAGTTTGGTAAAGTGTGTAAAAGAAGAAAGTGCAGTAAATGTGCATAAGAGCAAGGTTATTAGGTACAGTAGGGTTGAGGGTCATGTCAATTGGGAGGTAAGTTTGAATTGAGAAAAACTGGAGGAGTTAAAGTGTTTTAGATATCTGGGAGTGTATATGGCAGCGGATGGAAACATGGAAGCGGAAATGAATCATAGGGTGGGGGAGGGGGCGAAAATTCTGGGAGCCTTGAAGAATGTTTGAAAGTCGAGAACATTCTCTCGGAAAGCAAAAATGGGTATTTTTAAAGGAATAGTGGTTCCAACAATGTTGTATGGCTGCGAGGCGTGGGCTCTGGATAGAGTTGTGCGGAGGAGGGTGGATGTGCTAGAAATGAGATGTTTGAGGGTTTGAGGACAATATGTGGTGTGAGGTGGTTTGATCGAGTAAGTAATGTAATGGTAAGAGGGATGTGTGGAAAAAAAGAGTATGGTTGAGAAAGCAGAAGAGTGTGTTTTGAAATGGTTTGGTCACATGGAGAGAATGAGTGAGGAAAGATCGACCAAGAGGATATATGTGTCAGAGGTGTAGGGAACGAGGAGAAGTGGGAGACCAAATTGGAGGTGGAAAGATGGAGTGAAAAAGATTTTGAGTGATCGGGGCCTGAACATGCAGGAGGGTGAAAGGCGAGAAAGGAATAGAGTGAATTGGAACGATGTGGTATACTGGGGTCGACGTGCTGTCAATGGATTGAACCAGGGCATGTGAAGCGTCTGTGAAAAACCATGAAAAGGTCTGTGGGGCCTGGATGTGGAAAGGGAGCTGTGGTTTCGGTGCATTATTACATGACAGCTAGAGACTGAATGTGAACGAATGTGGCCTTTGTTGTCTTTTCCTAGCGCTACCTCGCACACATGAGGGGGTAGGGGGTTGTTATTCCATGTGTGGTGAGGTGGAAATGGGAATGAATAGAGGCAGACAGTATGAATTTTGTACATGTGTATATATGTATATGTCTGTGTGTGTATATGCATATGTATGCATTGAGATGTATAGGTATGTATATTTGTGTGTGTGGACGTGTATGTATATACATGTGTATGTGGGTGGGTTGGGCCATTCTTTCTTCTGTTTCCTTTCGCTACCTCGCTAAAGCGGGAGACAGTGACAAAGCAAAATAAATAGAATAAAATAAATAAGATAGATAGCTAGGCGCGCGAAAGAGAGAGTTTTGGATATCAATGTGTTGCGATATGCAACTGGAGGGATGTCTGATCATTATTTTGTTGAGGCGAAGGTGAAGATTTGTAGAGGTTTTCAGAAAAGAAGAGAGAATGTTGGAGTGAAGAGAATGTTGAGACTAAGTGAACTTGGGAAGGAAACCTGTGTGAGAAAGTACCAGGAGAGACTGAGTACAGAATGGAAAAAGGTGAGAACTAAGGAGGTAAGTGGAGTGGGGGAGGAATGGGATGTATTTAGTTAAGCAGTAATGGCTTGCGAAAAGATGCTTGTGGCATGAGAAGCGTGGGAGGTGGGCAAACTATAAGGGTAGTGGGTGGTGGGATGAAGAAGTAAGATTATTTGTGAAAGAGAAAAGAGATGCATTTGGACGATTTTGTAGGGAAATAATGCAAATGACTGGGAGATGTAGAAAAGAAAGAGGCAGGAGGTCAAGAGAAAGGTGCAAGAGGTGAAAAATAGGGCAAATGAGAGTTGGGGTGAGAGAGTATCATCAAATTTTAGGGAGAATAAAAAGATGTTTTGGAAGGAGATAGATAAAGAGCGTAAGACAAGGGAACAAATGGGAACATCAGTGAAGTAGGCTAATGGGGAGGTGATAACAAGTAATGGTTATGTGAGAAGGAGATGGAGTGAATATTTTGAAGGTTTGTTGAATGTTTTTTGATGATAGAGTGGCAGATATAGGGTGCTTTGGTCGAGGTGGTGTGCAAAGTGAGAGTGTTAGGGAGAATGATTTGGTAAACAGAGAAGAGGTAGTAAAAGCTTTGCGGAAGATGAAAGCCGGCAAGGCAGCGGGTTTGGATGGTATTATAGTGGAATTTATTAAAAAAGGTGGTGACTGTATTGTTCACTGATTCGTAAGGTTGTTTAATGTATGTATGTCTCATGGTAAGGTTCGTGAATATTGGTGGAACGCTTGCATAGTGCCATTGTACAAAGGCAAAGGGGATAAAAGTGAGTGCTCAAATTACAGAGGTATAAGTTTGTTGAGTATTCCTGGTAAATTATATGGGAGGGTATTGATTGAGAGGCTGAAGGCATGTACAGAGCATCAGATTGATGAAGAGCAGTGTGGTTTCAGAAGTGGTAGAGGATGTGTGGATCAGGTGGTTGCTTTGAAGAATGTATGTGAGAAATACTTAGAAGTCAAATGGATTTGTATGTAGCATTTATGGATCTGGAGAAGGCGTATGATAGAGTCGATAGAGATGTTCTTTGGAAGGTTTTAAGAATGTATGGTGTTGCAGGCAAGTTGTTAGAAGCGGTGAAAAGTTTTTATCGATGATGTAAGGCATTTGTATGTGTAGGAAGATGAGGAAAGTGATTGGTTCTCAGTGAATGTAGGTTTGCTGCAGGGGTGTGTGATGTCTCCATGGTTGTTTAATTTGTTTATCGATGGGGTTGTTAGGGAGGTGAATGCAAGAGTTTTGGAAAGAGGGGCAAGTATCCAGCCTGTTGTGGATGAGAGAGTTTGGGAAATGAGTCTGCTGTTGTTCGCTGATGATACAGCGCTGGTGGCTGATTCGGGTGAGAAACTGCAGAAGATGGTGACTGAGTTTGGTAAAATGTGTAAAAGAAGAAAGCTGAGAGCAAATGTGAATAAGAGCAAGGTTATTGGGTAGAGTAGGGTTGACGGTCAAGTCATTTGGGAGGTAAATATGAATGCAAAAAACCTGGAGGATGCGGTGTTATAGATATCTGGGAGTCTTTTCTTAAGCGGATGGAACCATGGAAGGGGAAGTGAATCATAGGGTGGGGGAGGGGGCGAAAGTCCATGGAGCTTTAAAAAATGTGTGGAAGTCGAGAACGTTATCTTGGAAAGCAAAAATGGGTATGTTTGAAGGAATGGTGGTTCCAACAATGTTATATGGTTAGGAGGCGTGGGCTATAGATAGAGTTGTGCGTAAGAGGGTGGATGTGCTGGAAATGAGATGTTTGAGGACAATATGTGGTGTGAGGTGGTTTGATCGAGTAAGTAATGAAAGGGTAAGAGAGATGTTTGGTAATAAAAAGAGTGTGGTCGAGAGAGCAGAAGAGGGTGTTTTGAAGTGGTTTGGTCACATGGAGAGAATGAGTGAGGAAAGATTGACAAAGAGGATATATGTGTCGTTGGTGGAGGGAACGAGAAGTGGGAGACTAAGTTGAATGTGGAAAGATGGAGAGAAAAAGATTTTGAGTGATTGGGGCCTGAGCATGGAGGAGGGTGAAAGGCGTTCAAGGAATAGTGAATTTCCACGATGTGGCATACCGGGTTCGACGTGCTGTCAATAGAGTGAACCAGGGCATGTGAAGCGTCTGGCGTAAACCATGAAAAGTTTTTTGGGGCCTGGATGTGGAAAAGGAGCAGTGGTTTCGGTGCATTATAAATGACAGTTAGAGACTGAGGATGAACGAATGTGGCCTTTGTTGTCTTTTCCTAGCGCTCCTTCGCGCACATGCGCGGGGGGGGGGGGGGGGGGGGGGGGGGGGGTTGTCATTTCATATGTGGCGGGTAAGCGACGGGAATGAATAAGGGTAGACACTATGAATTATGTACACGTGTATATATGTATATGTCTGTGTGTTCATATATGTGTATACGTTGAGATGTATAGGTATGTATATGTGCGTTTTTGGACGTGTATGTATATGCGCAAACCTCCAAACAGCGTGTGTGCCTGGCCTTTCCTCAGCAACAGTCCTCCACTCCAAGGAAGGCCGTTTCTCTTTACTCCATCGTGAAAGGCAACCGTTGTGCAGGATCTGAGGCTAAACCAAAATATCTTATGCATTTACAAACTGCTTTCCACTACTTGGGATATTATCAGTTATCAGCGATTATTTGCCAAATATTAATATAATCACCATAAATGACCACTTAGAGGCAGGGATATGCAGGAACCCTCACACTACCAGTACAAACACCCAACAAACAACAGCACAAAGTTCAAGGTCCCATCCAACATAAGCTAATCCAGCTGCTCTACACAATTCCATTCATATGATAAACATTCTTCAACTTAACACCGATGACATGAGAAACAGACACACAAAAGTACTCAAATTACCTGAAGACCACAGTATACATATGGCTTTCTTCCAACAAACTCCATCCTGAGGCAACCGCTCACTCACCCTTCACTCCTACTGACATTCAGAAATGTAATCAAGGCCTTAAAGAACTCCCCACTATAACTCCTGACAACATATCTAAGTTCCACGTGAAATATGCTAACCCAATTGCAGTCCAAGTACTAACATATTTTCTCTTGTGCTTGTCTACAGGAGAAAATCCCTGACATCTGAATACTTACCAATTCAGCATGAGGCCCTCCACACCAGCCTTATATCCAGAGTCCTCCACAAACTGGTCTACAACAAAATGAACTAAATTATATTACTCTCCCTAACACAGCCCGTCCTTAATCACTCTATTTCGGAGCTGCACACATGAACTTCGCGCAACACATCCTGCTAACAGACGACAACCCTTCCCGAACAGTACTGTTCACAATAGATATCAACGCTTTCCCCTGACATACCCTCATACAAAAAATACTTGACATCGCTCTCATTAGCATGACAAAATGGTAACCCAACTTCATATCTGGCCACCAAGTCATATTCACTTCCAAAATTCACAAGCTCTAAAGTGGAGTCCCTCAGGGAGAAGTTCTTTCTAATCTTTAGTCTTTTCCTACATGATCTCCCGTCATTTACTGCAGATCAAAAAATGAAAGGCCTCTAATTCGTAGATGACCACATCATACAGCCCTTATACTACTTGGACAACATTTGATATGCAAAACTACATTATGTGATTAGAACGCTGGCTCACTCAAACCTTCTAGAATATCTGCTTTCCTACAGAAATTTACTTCCACCTTCTCAACCCTGGATGGACATGAATCCAACCACCATCCTCGTAAGACCATGAGTGATCAACTTCCCTCAGCACAACTCCAGCCACACTGGGCATCACATATGACAAACACTCATCATACCACAAACATTTACACAAAGGTTAAAAACAACCTAAACGTCCTCAGAAAACTTATCAGTACTAGAAGTGGGGAAGGAAACGAATCCCTTAGTATCCTCAACAAGCGATTCAGCCGCTCTACCCCTAAACTATGTCTTCCCTCCTGGTTATCCATCCTGTTTAAAGAATGTATAACACGGCTATAAACCTCGCAAAACAAGGCACTCAGAACAATTACGACTGCTTGGCAACCACAAACATTCGACACCCAAACAACCAAACTTCCAATTCAGCTTTACATTAATATATTCTGCTCGCTGTCTTTTGTAACAACCGAATCGTTCCCATCCAAACTACTCCATAACCACTAACCACTCCTTCACGTTTCACCAACGTTTACTTACAAATCCCCCTTTCCTAACAAACAAGACATCAAAACATATACATTCTAAATGACCAGACAAGCACTAAACAACTGCCCTCCGAGCCCTAGCCAGAAGCGCCATTCCACCAGACACACCCATCGCAGACCACACACTACAGTATGTGTGAATTACTCTTTCCCGTCTGTATTCTGGACACCATTCATTTCTCCAGCATCTCAGTTCAGCAGGCCACGAGACCTTTCTTACCCGAGACGCAACCTCCACAACCGAACGCACTGAAAACGTACTTCTCAATTGTCCCTTTCTTACTCCACAAAGACACATGACATCAACTCGGACCTATTGTCCCATCTGGTGGACGCGGCCGACTTCCTGAATACTGCGGTAGCCCCATATAAGGTCCTGGGGCAGGAAGGAGTAATAGATATGAATGACACTAATATAATAATTTTCAGAGAACGGTGTCATCAGGCACAGTGTGGATTTAGGAGGGCTAGTTTGTAGCTGTTCAGCTGCTGGACCTCTCTGCTCAGTACCACCTAAGGAGCAGGGCAGCAGCTGCGTCAGTGTGAACAATATACTTCCAGTCCCGTTGACTGGGTGTGGTGCTGAAGTCTCCACACAAAGCTCCCCTGGGCAGAGGTGGTCTTTATCTCAACAGTTCAGTACCAAATTTGAATATATAAGACGTCGACGTTAAAGTCCTTAAAGTTTGCGATAGTGCGAGTGACTGTTCGCCGCTGGCAATCAGTCATCGATCCCAGCATTTTTCATCTTTGAGAAGATTAAGGCAGGTCAGGTGATGAAGGTGATGACAACCAGGCTGCCACTGCTGCTGCTGATGTATGAACAAGTTAAGTCTGGAGAGTATGAGAACAAAATATGTACGACATGAAGATCAAGAATGATGTGAAGACCTAAGTTGTTACAGGTCCATGGATACTAACATCACGAAGGCGCTTATCGTGAATCTTCGACATCAAACGCAAGAAAATCGTCTAGGAGTCACAAGAATGCTCACGTCTGGAATACACCTGATTCCTCTGAGGTGTTTAGATCCCTTCCATCTTCCATAAACAAGATCTTGGGTCGTACATGTCGTCTCGCCTCCATTTTGGATATGGCTTGACAGGTTTTGACAAATCATCACTGTCTCGAACTTGGAGGAGATATCAGGTGTCTGTCTGCCTCCGTGGATGACGAGAAGCTTCAGGCACCAGAGGCTCCACCATCACCTTGTCTTCCTCTTTCTCGAGATCATCATTAAGAAAAAGGTTTTCATTTTCCGTTTCATTTTAATTTGTGATGTGAAGATGAAAGATCACAAACACACTTAATATATGTGATGGTCTGTGACAGAGACTATAAACAAAGATATAAAGAAAGTATCAGCAAGAGATAACCACTTAAAAAGAGATTTGTTGAAAACAGAGGATTATCCTTGACCTTTTCACAAGAACTATTAACAGAAATCGATTTTTCAGGGACAGATAATGTATCACTGTAAGATACCACAAAAGCCTTTTAATGAGGTTCAATATTTTCAGTGATTCGAAGAGTTTTGCAGAATCTTCTCCCACACAATCTATTTTGTTCGGACCGGAGAAATATCTGCTCCACAACTGATGGGTTTCAGTCCTGTTCTCATGAGCAAGGGATTACCGAGCCAATTAGCAGGCTGAATCCATGTTGGAAAATAGTCTGCTAAGGTAATACCCTTTCTTATGTTTCTCTTGAAGTCTAACTAACACCCAAGTCCGATATATTTCTACGAAGTTGATGAACATACTAGTAGTGTATGACGAAGTACATACGTGGTGCCTGTTGTGTACGTTTATGTTGTGAGGAACATTACAGATAAGAGGAAATCAGGTAACATGTTCACACGGTAGAAAGGTATCTTCTCAGATAACAGCCATGATTTTCAAAATGATCAAGACGAATCATGTTGAATGAGTCGGTCACTGGGCAAGGATGTGTCACAAATATCCTAATAACTATGGTAGACAAACTTGTACTTATTTCCAAAGAATTATAAATTCATCATAACGTTTAGAATTTCAAATGAGGGATATCGCTAACAATTGATATATTGCAGTATGACGAAGGCAGGGCTACGAATATGAGGCCCGGCCACAAGGTGATTCTCAAAATCTTCTGCCTGTGAAATTACATTGTTTCACACAGAAGGAGGAAAGATGCTTTATTTTATCTTTATCGTGTATACCTTAGCAAGAACATGAGTCAGAAATACACAGAACAGGCAAAATAATGTGCAAATCTCTTCTACTTAATGGTTCATTATCCCGAAATGACTCCCGGAAGACCGGCGTTAATGAATTCTAACGAGTTTTGTGGACACACACACACACACACACACACACACATATATATATATATATATATATATATATATATATATATATATATATATATATATATATATATATATATATATATATATATATATATATAATCCCTAGGGATAGGGGAGAAAGAATACTTCCCACGTATTCCCTGCGTGTCGTAGAAGGCGACTAAAAGGGGAGGGAGCGGGGGGCTGGAAATCCTCCCCCTCTTTTTTTTTTTTTTTATTAATTTTCCAAAAGAAGGAACAGAGAAGGGGGTCAGGTGAGGATATTCCCTCAGAGGCCCAGTCTTCTGTTCTTAACGCTACCTTGCTAACGCGGGAAATAGCGAATAGTTTGAAAGAAATATATATATATATATATATATATATATATATATATATATATATATATATATATATATATATATATATATATATATATATATATATATATATATTGACTGTATTGTTGACTGGTTGGTAAGGTTATTTAATGTATGTATGACTCATGGTGAGGTGCCTGAGGATTGGCGGAATGCGTGCGTAGTGCCATTGTACAAAGGCAAAGGGGATAAGAGTGAGTGCTCAAATTACAGAGGTATAAGTTTGTTGAGTATTCCTGGTAAATTATATGGGAGGGTATTGATTGAGAGGGTGAAGGCATGTACAGAGCATCAGATTGGGGAAGAGCAGTGCGGTTTCAGAAGTGGTAGAGGATGTGTGGATCAGGTGTTTGCTTTGAAGAATGTATGTGAGAAATACTTAGAAAAGCAAATGGATTTGTATGTAGCATTTATGGATCTGGAGAAGGCATATGATAGAGTTGATAGAGATGCTCTGTGGAAGGTATTAAGAATATATGGTGTGGGAGGCAAGTTGTTAGAAGCAGTGAAAAGTTTTTATCGAGGATGTAAGGCATGTGTACGTGTAGGAAGAGAGGAAAGTGATTGGTTCTCAGTGAATGTAGGTTTGCGGCAGGGGTGTGTGATGTCTCCATGGTTGTTTAATTTGTTTATGGATGGGGTTGTAAGGGAGGTAAATGCAAGAGTCCTGGAAAGAGGGGCAAGTATGAAGTCTGTTGGGGATGAGAGAGCTTGGGAAGTGAGTCAGTTGTTGTTCGCTGATGATACAGCGCTGGTGGCTGATTCATGTGAGAAACTGCAGAAGCTGGTGACTGAGTTTGGTAAAGTGTGTGGAAGAAGAAAGTTGAGAGTAAATGTGAATAAGAGCAAGGTTATTAGGTACAGTAGGGGTGAGGGTCAAGTCAATTGGGAGGTGAGTTTGAATGGAGAAAAACTGGAGGAAGTGAAGTGTTTTAGATATCTGGGAGTGGATCTGTCAGCGGATGGAACCATGGAAGCGGAAGTGGATCATAGGGTGGGGGAGGGGGCGAAAATTTTGGGAGCCTTGAAAAATGTGTGGAAGTCGAGAACATTATCTCGGAAAGCAAAAATGGGTATGTTTGAGGGAATAGTGGTTCCAACAATGTTGTATGGTTGCGAGGCGTGGGCTATGGATAGAGATGTGCGCAGGAGGATGGATGTGCTGGAAATGAGATGTTTGAGGACAATGTGTGGTGTGAGGTGGTTTGATCGAGTAAGTAACGTAAGGGTAAGAGAGATGTGTGGAAATAAAAAGAGCGTGGTTGAGAGAGCAGAAGAGGGTGTTTTGAAATGGTTTGGGCACATGGAGAGAATGAGTGAGGAGAGATTGACCTAGAGGATATATGTGTCGGAGGTGGAGGGAACGAGGAGAAGAGGGAGACCAAATTGGAGGTGGAAAGATGGAGTGAAAAAGATTTTGTGTGATCGGGGCCTGAACATGCAGGAGGGTGAAAGGAGGGCAAGAAATAGAGTGAATTGGAGTCATGTGGTATACAGGGGTTGACGTGCTGTCAGTGGATTGAAGCAAGGCATGTGAAGCGTCTGGGGTAAACCATGGAAAGCTGTGTAGGTATGTATATTTGCGTGTGTGGACGTGTGTATGTACATGTGTATGGGGGGGGGGTTGGGCCATTTCTTTCGTCTGTTTCCTTGCGCTACCTCGCAAACGCGGGAGACAGCGACAAAGTATAAAAAAAAAAAAAAAAAAAAAAATATATATATATATATATATATATATATATATATATATATATATATATATATATATATATATATATATATATATATATATATATATATATATCTTGACCTCCTGTCTCTTTTTTATACATCTCCCACTCAATTGCATTTCCCACTCAATTGCAACAGGTGAAAAAAAGGGCAAATGAGAGTTGGGGTGAGAGAGTATCATTAAATTTTAGGGAGAATAAAAAGATGTTCTGGAAAGAGGTAAATAAAGTGCGTAAGACAAGGGAGCAAATGGGAACTTCAATGAAGGGCGCAAAAGGGGAGGTGATAACAAGTAGTGGTGATGTGAGAAGGAGATGGAGTGAGTATTTTGAAGGTTTGTTGAATGTGTTTGATGATAGAGTGGCAGATATAGGGTGTTTTGGTCGAGGTGGTGTGCAAAGTGCGAGGGTTAGGGAAAATGATTTGGTAAACAGAGAAGAGGTAGTGAAAGCTTGGCGGAAGACGAAAGCCGGCAAGGCAGCAGGTTTGGATGGTATTGCGGTGGAATTTATTAAAAAAGGGGGTGACTATTGTTGACTGGTTGGTAAGGTTATTTAATGTATGTATGACTCATGGTGAGGTGCCTGAGGATTGGCGGAATGCGTGCATAGTGCCATTGTACAAAGGCAAAGGGGATAAGAGTGAGTGCTCAAATTACAGAGGTATAAGTTTGTTGAGTATTCCTGGTAAATTATATGGGAGGGTATTGATTGAGAGGGTGAAGGCATGTACAGAGCATCAGATTGGGGAAGAGCAGTGTGGTTTTAGAAGTGGTAGAGGATGTGTGGATCAGGTGTTTGCTTTGAAGAATGTATGTGAGAAATACTTAGAAAAGCAAATGGATTTGTATGTAGCATTTATGGATCTGGAGAAGGCATATGATAGAGTTGATAGAGATGCTCTGTGGAAGGTATTAAGAATATATGGTGTGGGAGGCAAGTTGTTAGAAGCAGTGAAAAGTTTTTATCGAGGATGTAAGGCATGTGTACGTGTAGGAAGAGAGGAAAGTGATTGGTTCTCAGTGAATGTAGGTTTGCGGCAGGGGTGTGTGATGTTTCCATGGTTGTTTAATTTGTTTATGGATGGGGTTGTTAGGGAGGTAAATGCAAGAGTTTTGGAAAGAGGGGCAAGTATGAAGTCTGTTGGGGATGAGAGAGCTTGGGAAGTGAGTCAGTTGTTGTTCGCTGATGATACAGCGCTGGTGGCTGATTCATGTGAGAAACTGCAGAAGCTGGTGACTGAGTTTGGTAAAGTGTGTGGAAGAAGAAAGTTGAGAGTAAATGTGAATAAGAGCAAGGTTATTAGGTACAGTAGGGTTGAGGGTCAAGTCAATTGGGAGGTGAGTTTGAATGGAGAAAAACTGGAGGAAGTGAAGTGTTTTAGATATCTTGGAGTGGATCTGGCAGCGGATGGAACTATGGAAGCGGAAGTGGATCATAGGGTGGGGGAGGGGGCGAAAATTCTGGGGGCCTTGTAGAATGTGTGGAAGTCGAGAACATTATCTCGGAAAGCAAAAATGAGTATGTTTGAAGGAATAGTGGTCCAAACAATGTTGTATGGTTGCGAGGCGTGGGCTATGGATAGAGTTGTGCGCAGGAGGATGGATGTGCTGGAAATGAGATGTTTGAGGACAATGTGTGGTGTGAGGTGGTTTGATCGAGTGAGTAACGTAAGGGTAAGAGAGATGTGTGGAAATAAAAAGAGCGTGGTTGAGAGAGGAGAAGAGGGTGTTTTGAAGTGGTTTGGGCACATGGAAAGAATGAGTGAGGAAAGATTGACCAAGAGGATATATGTGTCGGAGGTGGAGGGAACGAGGAGAAGAGGGAGACCAAATTGGAGGTGGAAAGATGGAGTGAAAAAGATTTTGTGTGATCGGGGCCTGAACATGCAGAAGGGTGAAAGGATAGCAAGGAATAGAGTGAATTGGAGCGATGTGGTATACCGGGGTTGACGTGCTGTCAGTGGATTGAATCAAGGCATGTGAAGCGTCTGGGGTAAACCATGGAAAGCTGTGTAGGAATGTATATTTGCGTGTGTGGACGTATGTATATACATGTGTATGGGAGGGGGTTGGGCCATTTCTTTCGTCTGTTTCCTTGCGCTACCTCGCAAACGCGGGAGCCAGCGACAAAGTATAATAAAATGAAATAAAAATATATATATATATATATATATATATATATATATATATATATATATATATATATATATATATATATATATATAAATATATATATATATATATATCCCTGGGGATAGGGGAGAAAGAATACTTCCCACGTATTCCCTGCGTGTCGTAGAAGGCGACTAAAAGGGAAGGGAGCGGGGGGCTGGAAATCCTCCCCTCTCGTTTTTTTTTTAATTTTCAAAAAGAAGGAACAGAGAAGGGGGCCAGGTGAGGATATTCCCTCAAAGGCCCAGTCCTCTGTTTTTAACGCTACCTCGCTATCGCGGGAAATGGGCGAATAGTATGAAAAAAAAAAAAAAAGAAAAAAAAAAAATATATATATATATATATATATATATATATATATATATATATATATATATATATATATATATATATATATATATATATATATATATATATATATTTTTTTTTTTTTTTTTTTTTTTATAATTTGTGGCTGTCTCCCGTGTTTCCGAGGTAGCGCAAGGAAACAGACGAAAGAAATGGCCCAACCCACCCCCATACACATGTATATACATACGTCCACACACGCAAATATACATACCTACACAGCTTTCCATGGTTTACCCCAGACGCTTCACATGCCTTGATTCAATCCACTGACAGCACGTCAACCCAGGTATACCACATCGCTCCAATTCACTCTATTCCTTGCCCTCCTTTCACCCTCCTGCATGTTCAGGCCCCGATCACACAAAATCTTTTTCACTCCATCTTTCCACCTCCAATTTGGTCTCCCTCTTCTCCTTGTTCCCTCCACCTCCGACACATGTATCCTCTTGGTCAATCTTTCCTCACTCATCCTCTCCATGTGCCCAAACCACTTCAAAACACCCTCTTCTCCTCTCTCAACCACGCTCTTTTTATTTCCACACATCTCTCTTACCCTTACGTTACTCACTCGATCAAACCACCTCACACCACACATTGTCCTCAAACATCTCATTTCCAGCACATCCATCCTCCTGCGCACAACTCTATCCATAGCCCACGCCTCGCAACCATACAACATTGTTGGCACCACTATTCCTTCAAACATACCCATTTTTGCTTTCCGAGATAATGTTCTCGACTTCCACACATTCTTCAAGGCTCCCAGAATTTTCGCCCCCTCCCCCACCCTATGATCCACTTCCGCTTCCATGGTTCCATCCGCTGCCAGATCCACTCCCAGATATCTAAAACACTTCACTTCCTCCAGTTTTTCTCCATTCAAACTCACCTCCCAATTGACTTGACCCTCAACCCTACTGAACCTAATAACCTTGCTCTTATTCACATTTACTCTTAACTTTCTTCTTCCACACACTTTACCAAACTCAGTCACCAGCTTCTGCAGTTTCACACATGAATCAGCCACCAGCGCTGTGTCATCAGCGAACAACAACTGACTCACTTCCCAAGCTCTCTCATCCCCAACAGACTTCATACTTGTCCCTCTTTCCAAAACTCTTGCATTTACCTCCCTAACAACCCCATCCATAAACAAATTAAACAACCATGGAGACATCACACACCCCTGCCGCAAACCTACATTTACTGAGAACCAATCACTTTCCTCTCTTCCTACACGTACACATGCCTTACATCCTCGATAAAAACTTTTCACTGCTTCTAACAACTTTCCTCCCACACCATATATTCTTAATACCTTCCACAGAGCATCTCTATCAACTCTATCATATGCCTTCTCCAGATACATAAATGCTACATACAAATCCATTTGCTTTTCTAAGTATTTCTCACATACATTCTTCAAAGCAAACACCTGATCCACACATCCTCTACCACTTCTGAAACCACATTGCTCTTCCCCAATCTGATGCTCTGTACATGCCTTCACCCTCTCAATCAATACCCTCCCATATAATTTACCAGGAATACTCAACAAACTTATACCTCTGTAATTTGAGCACTCACTCTTATCCCCTTTGCCTTTGTACAATGGCACTATGCACGCATTCCGCCAATCCTCAGGCACCTCACCATGAGTCATACATACATTAAATAACCTTACCAACCACTCAACAATACAGTCACCCCTTTTTTAATAAATTCCACTGCAATACCATCCAAACCTGCTGCCTTGCCGGCTTTCATCTTCCGCAAAGCTTTTACTACCTCTTCTCTGTTTACCAACTCATTTTCCCTAACCCTCGCACTTTGCACACCACCTCGACCAAAACACCATATATCTGCCACTCTATCATCAAACACATTCAACAAACCTTCAAAATACTCACTCCATCTCCTTCTCACATCAACACTACTTGTTATCACCTCCCCATTTACACCCTTCACTGAAGTTCCCATTTGCTCCCTTGTCTTACGCACTTTATTTACCTCCTTCCAGAACATCTTTTTATTCTCCCTAAAATTTAATGATACTCTCTCACCCCAACTCTCATTTGCCCTTTTTTTCACCTCTTGCACCTTTCTCTTGACCTCCCGTCTCTTTCTTTTATACGTCTCCCACTCAATTTCATTTTTTCCCTGCAAAAATCGTCCAAATGCCTCTCTCTTCTCTTTCACTAATAATCTTACTTCTTCATCCCACCACTCACTACCCTTTCCAATCAACCCACCTCCCACACTTCTCATGCCACAAGCATCTTTTGCGCAATCCATCACTGATTCCCTAAATACATCCCATTCCTCCCCCACTCCCCTTACTTCCATTGTTCTAACCTTTTTCCATTTTGTACTCAGTCTCTCCTGGTACTTCCTCACAGGTCTCCTTCCCAAGCTCACTTACTCTCACCACCCTCTTCACCCCAACATTCATTCTTCTTTTCTGAAAACCCATACAAATCTTCACCTTATCCTCCAGAAAATAATGATCAGACATCCCTCCAGTTGCACCTCTCAGCACATTTATATCCAAAAGTCTCTCTTTCGCGCGCCTGTCAATTAACACGTAATCCAATAACGCTCTCTAGCCATCTCTCCTACTTACATACGTATACTTATGTATATCTCGCTATTTAAACCAGGTATTCCCAATCACCAGTCCTTTTTCAGCACATAAATCTACAAGCTCTTCACCATTTCCATTTACAACACTGAACACCCCATGTATACCAATTATTCACTCAACTGCCACGTTACTCACCTTTGCATTCAAGTCACCCATCACTATAACGCGGTCGCGTGCATCAAAACCACTAACACACTCATTCAGCTGCTCCCAAAACACTTGCTTCTCATGATCTTTCTTCTCATGCCCAGGTGCATATGCACCAATAATCACCCATCTCTCTCCATCAACTTTCAGTTTTACCCATATTAATCGAGAATTTACTTTCTTACATTTTATCACATACTCCCACAACTCCTGTTTCAGGAGTACTGCTACTCCTTCCCTTGCTCTTGTCCTCTCACTAACCCCTGACTTTACTCCCAAGACATTCCAAAACCACTCTTCCCCTTTACCCTCTAGTTTCGTTTCACTCAGAGCCAAAACATCCAGGTTCCTTTCCTCAAACATACTACCTCTTTCTCCTTTTTTCACATCTTGGTTACATCCTGGTTACCTCTGTAATTTGAGCACTCACTCTTATCTCCTTTGCCTTTGTACAATGGCACTATGCACGCATTCCGCCAATCCTCAGGCACCTCACCATGAGTCATACATACATTAAATAACCTTACCAACCAGTCAACAATACAGTCACCCCCTTTTTTAATAAATTCCACTGCAATACCATCCAAACCTGCTGCCTTGCCGGCTTTCATCTTCCGCAAGGCTTTCACTACCTCTTCTCTGTTTACCAAATCATTTTCCCTAACCCTCTCACTTTGCACACCACCTCGAACAAAACACCCTATATCTGCCACTCTATCATCAAACACATTCAACAAACCTTCAAAATACTCACTCCATCTCGTTCTCACATCACCACCACTTGTTTTCACTTCCCCATTTGCGCCCTTCACTGAAGTTCCCATTTGCTCCCTTGTCTTACGCACCCTATTTACCTCCTTCCAGAACATCTTTTTATTCTCCCTAAAGTTTAATGATACTCTCTCACCCCAACTCTCATTTGCCCTTTTTTTCACCTCTTGCACCTTTCTCTTGACCTCCTGTCTCTTTCTTTTATACATCTCCCACTCAATTGCATTTTTTCCCTACAAAAATCGTCCAAATGCCTCTCTCTTATCTTTCACTAATACTCTTACTTCTTCATCCCACCACTCACTACCCTTTCTAATCAACCCACCTCCCACTCTTCTCATGCCACAAGCATCTTTTGCGCAATCCGTCACTGATTCCCTAAATACATCCCATTCCTCCCCCACTCCCCTTACTTCCATTGTTCTCAACTTTTTCCATTCTGTACTCAGTCTCTCCTGGTACTTCCTCACACAGGTCTGTTTCTCAAGCTCACTTACTCTCACCACCCTCTTCACCCCAACATTCACTCTTCTTTTCTGAAAACCCATACAAATCTTCACCTTAGCCTCCACAAGATAATGATCAGACATCCCTCCAGTTGCACCTCTCAGCACATTAAGATCCAAAAGTCTCTCTTTCGCACGCCTGTCAATTAACACGTTATCCAATAACGCTCTCTGGCCATCTCTCCTACTTACATAAGTATACTTATGTATATCTCGCTTTTTAAACCAGGTATTCCCAATCATCAGTCCTTTTTCAGCACATAAATCTACAAGCTCTTCACCATTTCCATTTACAACACTGAACACCCCATGTATACCAATTATTCCCTCAACTGCCAAATTACTCACCTTTGCATTCAAATCACCCATCACTATGACCCGGTCTCGTGCATCAAAACCACTAATACACTCATTCAGCTGCTCCCAAAACACTTGCCTCTCTTGATCTTTCTTCTCATGCCCAGGTGCATATGCACCAATAATCACCCACCTCTCTCCATCAACTTTCAGTTTTCCCATATCAATCGAGAATTTACTTTCTTACACTCTATCACATACTCCCACAACTCCTGTTTCAGGAGTATTGCTACTCCTTCCCTTGCTCTTGTCCTCTCACTAACCCCTGACTTTACTCCCCAGACATTCCCAAACCACTCTTCCCCTTTACCCTTGAGCTTCGTTTCACTCAGAGCCAAAACATCCAGGTTCCTTTCCTCAAACATACTACCTATCTCTCCTTTTTTCACATCTTGGTTACATCCACACACATTTAGGCACCCCACTCTGAGCCTTCGAGGAGGATGAGCACTCCCCGCGTGACTCCTTCTTCTGTTTCCCATTTTAGAAAGTTAATACAAGGAGGGGAGGATTTTTGGCCCCCCGCTCCCGTCCCCTCTAGTCGCTTTATATATATATATATATATATATATATATATATATATATATATATATATATATATATTTTTTTTTTCTTTTTTTTTTTTCTTTTTTTTTTTTTGCTTTGTCGCTGTCTCCCGAGTTTGCGAGGCAGAGCACGGAAACAGACGAAAGAAAATGGCCCAACCCACCCCCATACGCATGTATATACATACGTCCACACATGCAAATATACATACCTACACAGCTTTCCATGGTTTATCCCAGACGCTTCACATGCCCTGATTCAATCCACTGACAGCACGTCAACCCCGGTATACCACATAGATCTAATTCACTCTATTCCTTACCCTCCTTTCGCCCTCCTGCATGTTCAGGCCCCGATCACACAAAATCTTTTTCACTCCATCTTTCCACCTCCAATTTGGTCTCCCTCTTCTCCTCGTTCCCTCTACCTCCGACACATATATTCTCTTGGTCAATCTTTCCTCACTCATTCTCTCCATGTGCCCAAACGATTTCAAAACACCCTCTTCTGCTCTCTCAACCACGCTCTTTTTATTTCCACACATCTCTCTTACCCTTACGTTACTTACTCGATCAAACCACCTCACACCACACATTGTCCTCAAACATCTCATTTCCAGCACATCCATCCTCCTGCGCACAACTCTATCCATAGCCCACGCCTCGCAAACATACAACATTGTTAGAACCACTATTCCTTCAAACATACCCATTTTTGCTTTCCGAGATAATGTTCTCGACTTCCACACATTCTTCAAGGCTCCCAGGATTTTCGCCCCCTCACCCACCCTATGATCCACTTCCGCTTACATGGTTCCATCCGCTGCCAGATCCACTCCCAGATATCTAAAACACTTTACTTCCTCCAGTTTTTCTCCATTCAAACTTACCTCCCAATTGACTTGACCCTCAACCTTACTGTACCTAATAACCTTGCTCTTATTGACATTTACTCCTAACTCTCTTCTTTCACAGACTTTACCAAACTCAGTCACCAGCTTCTGCAGTTTCTTACATGAATCAGCCACCAGCGCTGTATCATCAGCGAACATCAACTGACTCACTTCCCAAGCTCTCTCATCCCCAACAGACTTCATACTTGCCCCTCTTTCCAAAACTCTTGCATTCACCTCCCTAACAACCCCATCCATAAACAAATTGAACAACCATGGAGACATCACACACCCCTGCCGTAAACCTACATTCACTGAGAACCAATCACTCTCCTCTCTTCCTACACATACACATGCCTTACATCCTCGATAAAAACTTTTCACTGCTTCTAACAACTTGCCTCCCACACCATACATTCTTAATACCTTCCACAGAGTATCTCTATCAACTCTATCATATGCCTTCTCCAGATCCATAAATGCTACATACAAATCCATTTGCTTTTCTAAGTATTTCTCACATACATTCTTCAAAGCAAACACCTGATCCACACATCCTCTACCACTTCTGAAACCACACTGCTCTTCCCCAATCTGATGCTCTGTATATGCCTTCACCCTCTCAATCAATACCCTCCCATATAATTTACCAGGAATACTCAACAAACGTATACCTCTGTAATTTGAGCACTCACTCTTATCCCCTTTGACTTTGTACAATGGCACTATGCACGCATTCCGCCAATCCTCAGGCACCTCACCATGAGTCATACATACATTAAATAACTTCACCAACCAGTCAATAATACAGTCACCTCCTTTTTTAATAAATTCCACTGCAATACCATCCAAACCTGCTGCCTTGCCGGCTTTCATTTTCCGCAAAGCTCTTCTCTGTTTACCAAATCATTTTCCCTAACCATCTCACTTTGCACACCACCTCGACCAAAACACCCTATATCTGCCACTCTATCATCAAACACATTCAACACACCTTCAAAATACTCACTCCATCTCCTTCTCACATCACCACTACTTGTTATCACCTCCCCATTTGCGCCCTTCACTGAAGACTTTTGGATGTTAATTTGCTGAGAGATGCAACAGGGGGGATGTCTGATCATTATCTTGTGGAGGCTAAGGTGAAGATTTGTATGGGTTTTCAGAAAAGATGAGTGAATGTTGGGGTGAAGAGGGTGGTGAGAGTAAGTGAGCTTAGGAAGGAGACTTGTGTGAGGAAGTACCAGGAGAGACTGAGTACAGAATGGAAAAAGGTGAGAACAATGGAAGTAAGGGGAGTGGGGGATTAATTGGATGTATTTAGGGAATCAGTGATGGATTGCGCAAAAGATGCTTGTGGCATGAGAAGAGTGGGAGGTGTGTTGATTAGAAAGGGTAGTGAGTCGTGGGATGAAGAAGTAAGATTATTAGTGACAGAGAAGAGAGAGGCATTTGGACGATTTTTGAAGGGAAAAAATGCAATTGAGTGGGAGATGTATAAAAGAAAGAGACAAGAAGTCAAGAGAAAGGTGCAAGAGGTGAAAAAGAGGGCAAATGAGAGTTGGGGTGAGAGAGTATCATTAAATTTTAGGGAGAATAAAAAGATGTTCTGGAATGAGGTAAATAAAGTGCGTAAGAGAAGGGAGCAAATATATAAATATATATAATATATATATATATTTGGAGATGGAGAGAGGTGGGTGATTATTGGTGCATATGCACCTGGGCATGAGAAGAAAGATCAAGAGAGGCAAGTGTTTTGGGAGCAGCTGAATGAGTGTATTAGTGGTTTTGATGCACGAGACCGGGTCATAGCGATGGGTGATTTGAATGCAAAGGTGAGTAATGTGGCAGTTGAGGGAATAATTGGTATACATGGGGTGTTCAGTGTTGTAAATGGAAATGGTGAAGAGCTTGTAGATTTATGTGCTGAAAAAGGACTGATGATTGGGAATACCTGGTTTAAAAAGCGAGATATACATAAGTATACTTATGTAAGTAGGAGAGATGGCCAGAGAGCGTTATTGGATTACGTGTTAATTGACAGGCGTGCGAAAGAGAGACTTTTGGATGTTAATGTGCTGAGAGGTGCAACTGGAGGGACGTCTGATCATTATCTTGTGGAGGCTAAGGTGAAGATTTGTATGGGTTTTCAGAAAAGAAGAGTGAATGTTGGGGTGAAGAGGGTGGTGAGAGTAACTGAGCTTGAGAAGGAGACCTGTGTGAGGAAGTACCAGGAGAGACTGAGTACAGAATGGAAAAAGGTGAGAACAATGGAAGTTAGGGGAGTGGGGGAGGAATGGGATGTATTTAGGGAATCAGTGATGGATTGCGCAAAAGATGCTTGTGGCATGAGAAGAGTGGGAGGTGGGTTGATTAGAAAGGGTAGTGAGTGGTGGGATGAAGAAGTAAGAGTATTAGTGAAAGATAAGAGAGAGGCATTTGGACGATTTTTGCAGGGAAAAAATGCAATTGAGTGGGAGATGTATAAAAGAAAGAGACAGGAGGTCAAGAGAAAGGTGCAAGAGGTGAAAAAAAGGGCAAATGAGAGTTGGGGTGAGAGAGTATCATTAAATTTTAGGGAGAATAAAAAGATGTTCTGGAAGGAGGTAAATAAAGTGCGTAAGACAAGGGAGCAAATGGGAACTTCGGTGAAGGGCGCAAGTGGGGAGGTGATAACAAGTAGTGGTGATGTGAGAAGGAGATGGAGTGAGTATTTTGAAGGTTTGTTGAATGTGTTTGATGATAGAGTGGCAGATATAGGGTGTTTTGGTCGAGGTGGTGTGCAAAGTGAGAGGGTTAGGGAAAATGATTTGGTAAACAGAGAAGAGGTAGTGAAAGCTTTGCGGAAGATGAAAGCCGGCAAGGCAGCGGGTTTGGATGGTATTGCAGTGGAATTTATTAAAAAAGGGGGTGACTGTATTGTTGACTGGTTGGTAAGGTTATTTAATGTATGTATGACTCATGGTGAGGTGCCTGAGGATTGGCGGAATGCGTGCATAGTGCCATTGTACAAAGGCAAAGGGGATAAGAGTGAGTGCTCAAATTACAGAGGTATAAGTTTGTTGAGTATTCCTGGTAAATTATATGGGAGGGTATTGATTGAGAGGGTGAAGGCATGTACAGAGCATCAGATTGGGGAAGAGCAGTGTGGTTTCAGAAGTGGTAGAGGATGTGTTGATCAGGTGTTTGCTTTGAAGAATGTATGTGAGAAATACTTAGAAAAGCAAATGGATTTGTATGTAGCATTTATGGATCTGGAGAAGGCATATGATAGAGTTGATAGAGATGCTCTGTGGAAGGTATTAAGAATATATGGTGTGGGAGG
Organism: Panulirus ornatus; assembly: GCF_036320965.1. Taxonomy (NCBI): domain Eukaryota; kingdom Metazoa; phylum Arthropoda; class Malacostraca; order Decapoda; family Palinuridae; genus Panulirus; species Panulirus ornatus. The sequence continues at coordinate 46,979,369 of NC_092224.1, forward strand.
AAAGTTGGTAGAAGCAGTGAAAAGTTTTTATCGAGGATGTAAGGCATGTGTACGTGTAGGAAGAGAGGAAAGTGATTGGTTCTCAGTGAATGTAGGTTTGCGGCAGGGGTGTGTGATGTCTCCATGGTTGTTTAATTTGTTTATGGATGGGGTTGTTAGGGAGGTAAATGCAAGAGTTTTGGAAAGAGGGGCAAGTATGAAGTCTGTTGGGGATGAGAGAGCTTGGGAAGTGAGTCAGTTGTTGTTCGCTGATGATACAGCGCTGGTGGCTGATTCATGTGAGAAACTGCAGAAGCTGGTGACTGAGTTTGGAAAAGTGTGTGGAAGAAGAAAGTTAAGAGTAAATGTGAATAAGAGCAAGGTTATTAGGTACAGTAGGGTTGAGGGTCAAGTCAATTGGGAGGTGAGTTTGAATGGAGAAAAACTGGAGGAAGTGAAGTGTTTTAGATATCTGGGAGTGGATCTGGCAGCGGATGGAACCATGGAAGCGGAAGTGGATCATAGGGTGGGTGGAGGGGGCGAAAATCCTGGGGCCTTGAAGAATGTGTGGAAGTCGAGAACATTATCTCGGAAAGCAAAAATGGGTATGTTTGAAGGAATAGTGGTTCCAACAATGTTGTATGGTTGCGAGGCGTGGGCTATGGATAGAGTTGTGCGCAGGAGGATGGATGTGCTGGAAATGAGATGTTTGAGGACAATGTGTGGTGTGAGGTGGTTTGATCGAGTGAGTAACGTAAGGGTAAGAGAGATGTGTGGAAATAAAAATAGCGTGGTTGAGAGAGCAGAAGAGGGTGTTTTGAAGTGGTTTGGGCACATGGAGAGAATGAGTGAGGAAAGATTGACCAAGAGGATATATGTGTCGGAGGTGGAGGGAACGAGGAGAAGAGGGAGACCAAATTGGAGGTGGAAAGATGGAGTGAAAAAGATTTTGTGTGATCGGGGCCTGAACATGCAGGAGGGTGAAAGGAGGGCAAGGAATAGAGTGAATTGGAGCGATGTGGTATACCGGGGTTGACGTGCTGTCAGTGGATTGAAGCAGGGCATGTGAAGCGTCTGGGGTAAACCATGGAAAGCTGTGTAGGTATGTATATTTGCGTGTGTGGACGTATGTATATACATGTGAATGGGGGGGGGTTGGGCCATTTCTTTCGTCTGTTTCCTTGCGCTACCTCGCAAACGCGGGAGACAGCGACAAAGTATAATAAAAAATAAATATATATATATATATATATATATATATATATATATATATATATATATATATATATATATATATATATATACATATATATATATACATATATATATATATATATATATATATATATATATATATATATATATATATATATATATATATATATATATATATATATATATATATATATATATATATATATATATATATATATATATATATATATATATATATATATATATGTATAAATATATATATATATATATATACATATATATGGTATAGGTGAAGATTTGTAGGGGTTTTCAGAAAAGAAGAGAGAATGTTGGGGTGAAGAGAGTGGTGAGAGAAAGTGAGCTTGGGAAGGAGATTTGTGTGAGGAAGTACCACGAGAGACTGAGTACAGAATGGAAAAAGGTGAGAACAAAGGAGGTAAGGGGAGTGGGGGAGGAATGGAATGTATTTAGGGTAGCAGTGATGGCTTGCGCAAAAGATGCGTGTGGCATGAGAAGCGTGGGAGGTGGGTTGATTAGAAAGGGTAGTGAGTGGTGGGACGAAGAAGTAAGATTATTAGTGAAAGAGAAGAGAGAGGCATTTGGACGATTTCTGCAGGGAAAAATGGAAATGAGTAGGAGATGTATAAAAAAAGAGGCAGGAGGTCAAGAGAAAGGTGCAAGAGGCGAAAAAGAGGGCAAATGAGAGTTGGTGTGAGAGAATAAAAAGATGTTTTGGAAGGAGGTAAATAAAGTCCGTAAGACAAGGGAGCAAATGGGAACTTCAGTGAAGGGGGCTAATGGGGAGGTGGTGACAAGTGGTGGTGATGTCAGAAGGAGATGGAATGAGTATTTTTAGGGTTTGTTGAATGTGTTTGATGATAGAGTGGCAGATATAGGATGTTTTGGTCGAGGTGGTGTGCAAAGTGAGAGGTTTAGGGAAAATGATTTTGTAAACAGAGAAGAGGTAGTAAAAGCTTTGCGGAAGATGAAAGCCGGCAAGGCAGCAGGTTTGGATGGTATTGTAGTGGAATTTATTAAAAACGGGGGTGACTGTATTGTTGACTGGTTGGTAAGGTTATTTAATGTATGTATGATCCATGGTGAGGTGCCTGAGGATTGGCGGAATGCGTGCATAGTGCCATTGTACAAAGGCAAAGGGGATAAGAGTGAGTGCTCAAATTACAGAGGTATAAGTTTGTTGAGTATTCCTGGTAAATTACATGGGAGGGTATTGATTGAGAGGGTGAAGCAAAGTACAGAGCATCAGATTGGGGAAGCGCAGTGTGGTTTCAGAAGTGGTAGAGGATGTGTGGATCAGGTGTTTGCTTTGAAGAATGCATATGAGATATACTTAGAAAAGCAAATGGATTTGTATATAGCCTTTATGGATCTGGAGAAGGCATATGAGAGAGTTGATAGAGATGCTCTGTGGAAGGTATCAAGAATATATGGTGTGGGAGGCAAGTTGTTAGAAGCAGTGAAAAGTTTTTATCGAGGATGTAAGGCATGTGTACGTGTAGGAAGAGAGGATAGTGATTGGTTCTCAGTGAATGTAGGTTTGCGGTAGGGGTGTGTGATGTCTCCATGGTTGTTTAATTTGTTTATGGATGGGGTTGTTAGGGAGGTGAATACAAGACTTTTGGAAAGAGGGGCAAGTATAGAGTCCCTTGTGGATGAGAGAGCTTGGGAAGTGAGTCAGTTGTTGTTTGCTGATGATACAGCGCTGGTGGCTGATTGATGTGAGAAATTGCAGAAGCTGGTGACTGAGTTTTGTAAAGTGTGTGAAAGAAGAAAGTTAAGAGTAAATGTGAATAAGAGCAAGGTTATTAGGTACAGTAGAGTTGAGGGTCAAGTCAATTGGGAGGTAAGTTTGAATGGAGAAAAACTGGAGGAAGTAGAGTGTTTTAGATATCTGGGAGTGGATCTGGCAGCGGATGGAACCATGGAAGCGGAAGTGAATCGTAGGGTGGGGGAGGGGGCGAAAATTCTTGGAGCCTTGGAGAATGCTTGGAAGTCGAGAACATTATCTCGGAAAGGAAAAACTGGTATGTTTGAGGAAATAGTGGTTCCAACAATGTTGTATGGTTGCGAGGCGTGGGCTATGGATAGAGTTGTGCGCAGGAGGGTGGATGTGCTGGAAATGAGATGTTTGAGGACAATTTGTGGTGTGAGGTGCTTTGATCGAGTAAGTAATGTAAGGTTAAGAGAGATGTGTGAAAATGAAAAGATTGTGGTTGAGAGAGCAGAATAGGGTGTTTTGAAATGGTTTGGTCATATGGAGAGAATGAGTGAGGAAAGATTGACCAATAGGATATATGTGTCAGAGGTGGAGGGAACGAGAAGTGGGAGATCAAATTGGAGGTGGAAAGGTGGAGTGAAAAAGATTTTGAGTGATTGGGGCCTAAACATCCAGGAGAGTGGAAGGCGTGCAAGCTATAGAGTGAATTGGAACGATGTGGTATACCGGGGTCGACTTGCTGTCAATGGATTGAACCAGGGCATGTGAAGCGTCTGGGGCAAACCATGGAAAGTTGTGTGGTGCCTGGATGTGGAAAGGGAGCTGTGGTTTCTAGCATTATTACATGACAGCTAGAGACTGAGTGTGAACGAATGGGCCTTTATTGTCTTTTCCTAGCGCTACCCCGCACACATGAGGGGGAGGGGGTTGTTATTCCATGTGTGGCGAGGTGGCGATGGGAATAAAGGCAGACAGTATGAATTATGTACATGTGTATATATGTATTGTATATGTCTGTGTATGTATATATTTGTGTACATTGATATGTATAGGTATGTATATTTGCGTGTGTGGACGTGTATGTATATACATGTGTATGTGGGTGGGTTGGGCCATTCTTTCGTCTGTTTCCTTGCACAACCTCATGCATAATGCACCGATACGAAAGCTACCTTTCCACATCCAGGCCCCTTAAAACTTTCCATGGTTTACCCCAGAGGCTTCACATACCCTGGTTCAGTCCATGGACAGCATGTTGATCCTGGTATACCACATCGTTTCAATTTACTCTATTCCTTTGCACGCCTTTCACCCTCCTGCATGTTCAGGCTCCGATGACTCAAAATGTTTTTCACTCCATCTTTCCACCTCGAATTTGGTCTCCCACTTCTCTTCGTTCCAGCCACCTCTGACACATATATACTCTTTGTCAATCTTTCCTCACTCATTCTCTCCATGTGACCAAACCATTTCAAAACACCCTCTTCTGCTCTCTCAACCACACTCTTTTTATTACCACACATCTCTCTTACCCTATTATTACTAATACTCGATCAAACCACCTCACACGACATATTGTCCTTAGACATCTCATTTCCAGCACATCCACCCTCCTCCGCACAACTCTATCTATAGCCCACGCCTCGCAACCATATATCATTAATGGAACCACTATATCTTCAAACACACCCATTATTTCTTTCCAAGATAACGTTATCGACTTCCACATCCTTTTCAACGCTCTCAGAACTTTTGCCCCCTCCCCCACCCCTGTGATTTACTTCCAGTTCTATGGTTCCATCCGCTGCCAAATCCACTCCTAGATATCTAAAAACTTTACTTCCTCCAGTTTTTCTCCATTCAAACTTACCTCCCAATTGACTTGTCTCTCAACCCTACTGTACCTAAAAACCTTTCTCTTATTCATATTCACTCTCAGCTTGCTTCTTTCAACACTTTACGAAACACAGTCACCAGCTTCTGCAGTTTCTTACCCGAATCAGCCACTAGCGCTGTATCATCAGTTTCTTAACAGTATCAGCCATCAACACTGTACTGTTAGCGAACAACAACTGACTCACTTCCCAAGCTCTCTCATCCACAACATACTTGCCCCTTTTTCCAAAACTCTTACATTCAATTTCCTAACAACAACATCCATAAACAAATTAACAACCATGGAGACATCACACACCCCTGCAGCAAGCCAACATTCACTGAGAACCAATCAATTTCCTCTCCTCCTACACGTACACATGCCTTACATTCTCCATAAAAACTTTTCACTGCTTCTAACAAATTGCCTCCCACACCATATATTCTTAATACCTTCGACAGAGCATCTCTAACAACTCTATCATATGCCTTCTCCAGATCCATAAATGCTGCATACAAATCTATTTGCTTTTCTAAGTATTTCTCACATACATTCTTCGAGGCAAACACCTGATCAACGCGTCCTCTATCACTTCTGAAACCGCACTGCTCTTCCCCAATCTGATGCTCTGTACATGCCTTCACCCACTTAATCAAAATCCTCCCATATAATTTCCCAGGAATACTCAACAAACTTATATCTCTGTACTTTGAGCATTCAATTTTATCCCCTTTTCCTTAGTACATTGGTACTATGCAAGCATTCTGCCAATCCTCCGGCACCTCACCATGAATCAAACATACATTGAATAACCTTACCAACCAGTCAACAATACAGTCAACCCTTTTTCTAATGAATTCCACTGCAATACCATCGAAACCCGCTGCCTTACCGGCTTCCGTCTTCCGCAGAGCTTTTACTACCTCTACTCTGTTTACTAAATCATTCTCCCAAACCCTCTCACTTTGCATACCACTTCGAGAAAAACACTTTATATCTACCACTCTATCATCAAACACATTCATCAAGCCTTCAAAACGCTCATTCCATCTCCTTCTCACATCACCACTACTCGTTATCACCTCCCCATTAGCCCCCTTCACTGAAGTTCCCATTTGTTCCATTGCCTTACGCAATCTATTTACCTCCTTCCAAAACATCTTTTTATTCTCCCAAATATTTAATGATACTCTCTCACTCCAACTCTTTTTTGCCCTCTTTTTCACCTCCTGCACCATTCTCTTGACCTCCTGCCTCTTTCTTTCATACATCTTCCAGGCATTTGCATTTTTTTTCCTGCAAAAATCGTCCAAATGCCTCTGTCTTTTCTTTCTTTAATAATCTTATTTCTTCATCCCGGCACTGACTACCCTTTCTAATCTGCCCATCTCCCACCTCTCTCATGCCACAAGCATCTTTTGCGCAAGTCATCACTGCTTCCCTAAATACATTCCATTCCTCCCCCAGTCCCCTTACGTCCTTTTCTCACACCTTAATCCATTCTGTACTCAGTCTCGCCTGGTAAACCTCACACAGGTCTCCTTCCCAAGCTCACTTACTCTCATCACTCTTTTCACCCCAACATTCTCTCTTCTTTTCTGAAAACCTATACAAATCTTCACCTTCGCCTCCGCAAGATAATGATCAGACATCCCTCCATTTGTACCTCTCAGCACATAAATATCCAAAAGTGTCTCTTTCGCGTGCCTATCAATCAACACGTAATCCAATAACGCTCTCTGGCCATCTCTCCTACTTACATAAGTATACTTATGTATATCTCGCTTTTTAAACCAGGTATTCCCAATCACCAGTCCCTTCTCAGCACACAAATCTACAAGCTCTTCACCATTTCCATTTACGACACTGAACACCCCATGTATACCAATTATTCCCTCAACTGCCACATTACTCACCTTTGCATTCAAATCACCTATCACTATAACCCGGTCTGTGTATCAAAACCACTAACACACTCATTCAGCTGCTCCCAAAACACTTGCCTCTTGTATGTTTTGGACAATCATATGTTTACCAAATGGCGTCCTAGCTTCGTCTCTTCGATGTAAATCAGCTGACTGTTATATTTCTCTCTTATGTCTCCTCTGATGATATGATTATTACACGAAAGTGCACTTGGGAACTTTTCGTGTTTCATTTTCCCCGTGGACTCATAGGAATATCTTGATCACGCGCAAAATTGTGATCCTTTCCAATATACATATATATATATATATATATATATATATATATATATATATATATATATATATATATATATATATATATATATATATATATATATATTCTTTCTTTTCTTTCAAACTATTCGCCATTTCCCGCATTAGCGAGGTAGCGTTAAGAACAGATGACTGGGCCTTTGAGGGACTACCCTCACCTGGCCCAATTCTCTGTTCCTTCTTATGGAAAAAAAAAAAAGGTTATTTAACGTATGTATGATTCATGGTGAGGTGCCTGAGGATTGGCGGAATGCGTGCATAGTGCCATTGTACAAAGGCAAAGGGGATAAGAGTGAGTGCTCAAATTACAGAGGTATACTTTACATATGATTTACCAGGAAAACTAAACTTTGTTGAGTATTCCTGGTAAATTATATGGGAGGGTATTGATTGAGAAGGTGAAGGAGTGTGCAGAGCATCAGATTGGGGAAGAGCAGTGTGGTTTTAGAAGTGGTAGAGAATGTATGGATCAGGTGTTTGCTTTGAAGAATGTATGTGAAAAATACTTAGAAAAGCAAATGGATTTGTATGTAGCATTTATGGATCTGGAGAAGGCATATGATAGAGTTGATAGAGATGCTCTGTGGAAGGTATCAGGAATGTATGGTGTGGGAGGCAAGTTGTTAGAAGCAGTGAAAAGTTTTTGTCGAGGATGTTAGGCATGTGTACGTGTAGGAAGAGAGGAAAGTGATTGGTTCTCAGTGAATGTAGGTTTGCGGCAGGGGTGTGTGATGTCTCCATGGTTGTTTAATTTGTTTATGGATGGGGTTGTTAGGGAGGTGAATGCAAGCCTTTTGGAAGAGGGGCAAGTATGCAGTCAGTTGTTGTTCGATGATGATACAGCGCTGGTGGCTGATTCATGGGAGAAACTGCAGAAGCTGGTGACTGAATTTGGTAAAGTATATGAAAGAAGAAAGTTAAGAGTATATGTGAATAAGAGCAAGGTTATTGGATACAGTAGGGTTGAGGGTCAAGTCAATTGGGAGGTAATTTTGAATGGAGAAAAACTGGAGGAAGTAAAGTGTTTTAGATATCTGGGAGTGGATCTGGCAGCGGATGGAACCATGGAAGCGGAAGTGAATCATAGGGTGGGGGAGGGGGCGAAAATCCTGGGAGCCTTGAAGGATGTTTGGAAGTCGAGAACATTATCTCGGAAACCAAAATGGGTATGTTTGAAGGAATAGTGGTTCCAAGAATGTTGTATGGTTGCGAGGCGTGGGCTATGAATAGAATTGTGCGCAGGAGCGTGAATGTGCTGGAAATGAGACATTTGAGGACAATATGTGGTGTGAGGTGGCTTGATCGAGTAGGTAATGTAAGGGTAAGAGAGATGTGTGGAAATAAAAAGAGCGTGGTTGAGAGAGCAGAAGAGGGTGTTTTGAAATGGTTTGGGCACATGAAGAGAATGAGTGAGGAAAGATTGACCAAGAGGATATATGTGTCGGAGGTGGAGGGAACGAGGAGAAGTGGGAGACCAAATTGGAGGTGGAAAGATGGAATGGAAAAGATTTTGAGTGATCGGGGCCTGAACATGTAGGAGGGTGAAAGTTGGGTAAGGAATAGAGTGAATTGGATCGATGTGGTATACCGGGGTCGACGTGCTGTTAATGGATTTAGTCAGGGCATGTGAAGGGCCTGGGGTAAACCATGGAAAGTTGCGTGGGGCTTGTATGTGGAAAGGGAGCTGTGGTTTCGGGCATTATTGCATGACAGCTAGAGACTGAGTGTGAACCAATGGGGCCTTTGTTGTCTTTTCCTAGCGCTCCATCGCACACATGAGGGGGGAGGGGGATGTTATTCCATGTGTGGCGAGGTGGTGATGGGAATGAATAAAGGGAGATAGTGTGAATTGTGTGCATGTGTATATAGGTATATGTCTGTGTGTGTATATATATGTGTACATTGATATGTATGGGTATGTATATTTGCGTGTGAGGACGTGTATGTTTATACATTTGTATGGGGGTGGGTTAGGCCATTTCTTTCGTCTGTTTCCTTGCGCTACCTCGCAAACACGTGAGACAACGACAAAGCCATATATATATATATATATATATATATATATATATATATATATATATATATATATATATATATATATATATATATATATATATATATATATATATATATATATATATTTATTTATTTATTCTATTATACTTTGTCGCTGTCTCCCACCTTAGTGAGGTAGCACAAGGAAACAGATGAAAGAATGGCATAACCCATCCACATACACGTCCACACACGAACATATACATACCTATACATTCCAACGTATACATATATATATATAAACATCACAGGCATATACATATATACACATGTAAATAATTCATATTGTCCGCCCTTTTTCATTCCCGTTGCCACCCATGAAATGAAAACATCACCCGCCACATGTGCGCGAGGTAGCGCTAGGAAAAGACAACAAAGACCACATTCGTTCAAACTCAGTCTCTAGCTGTCATGTATAATGCACCGAAACCATAGTTCCCTATCCACATCTAGGCCCCACAGAACTTTCCATGTTTTATCCCAGACGCTTCACATGCCCTGGTTCAATCCACTGACAGCAAGTCGACCCCTGTTTACCACATCGTTCCAATTCACTCTATTCCTTGCACGCCTTTCACCCTCCTGCATGTTCACGCCCCGATCACTCAAAATCTTTTTCACTCCATCCTTCCACCCCCAATTTAGTCTCCCACTTCTCTTCGTTCCCTCCACCTCTGACACATATATCCTCTTTGTCAATCTCTCCTCACTCATTCTCTCCATGTGCCCAAACCATATCAAAACACCCTCTTCTGCTCTCTCAACCACACTCTTTTTATTACCACACATCTCTCTTACCCTTACATTACTTACTGGATCAAACCACCTCACACCACATATTGTCCTCAAACATCCACATCCACCCTCCTCAACACAACTCTATCCATAGCCCACGCCTCGCAACCATACAACATTGTTGGAACCACTATTCCTGCAAACAATCCCATTTTCGCTTTCCAAGACAATGTTCTCGACTTCCACACATTCTTCAACTCTCCTAGAACTTTCGCCCCCTCCCCCATCCTGTGATTCACTTCCGCTTCCATGGTTCCATCCGCTGCCAAATCCACTCCCAGATATCTAAAACACTTCACTTCCTCCAGTTTTTCTCCATTCAAACTTACCTTCCGATTTACTTGTTCCTCAACCCTACTGTACCTAATAACCTTGCTCTTATTCACATTTACTCTCAGCTTTCTTCTTTCACACACTTTACGAATCTCAGTCACCAGCTTCTGCAGTTTCTCACACAAATCAACCACCAGCGTTGTATCATCAGCGAACAACAACTGACTCACTTCCCAAACTTTCTCATCCACAACAGACTGCACACTTGGCCCCTCTTTCCAAAATTCTTGCATTCACCTCCTTACAACCCCATCCATAAACAAATTAAACAACCATGGAGACATCATGCACCCCTGCCGCAAACCTACATTCACGGAGAACGAATCACTATCCTCTCTTCCTACACGTACACATGCCTTACATCCTTGATAAAGACTTTTCACTGCTTCTAACAACTTGCCTCCCACAACATATATTCTTAATACCTTCCACAGAGCATCTCTATCAACTCTATCATATGCCTTCTCCAGATCCATAAATGCTACATACAAATCCATTTGCTTTTCTAAGTATTTCTCACATACATTCTTCAAAGCAAACACCTGATCCACACATCCTCTACCATTTCTGAAACCACACTGCTCTTCTCCAATCTGATGCTCTGTACATGCCTTCACCCTCTCAGTCAATACCTTCCCATATAATTTCCTAGGAATACTCAACAAATCTATACCTCTGTAATTTGAGCACTCACTTTTATCCCCTCTGCCTTTGTACAATGGCACTATGCACGCATTCCGCCAATCCTCAGGCACCTCACCATGAGTCATACATACATTAAATAATCTTACCAACCAGTCAACAATACAGTCACCCCCTTTTTTAATAAATTCCACTGCAATACCATCCAAAGCTGCTGCCTTGCCGACTTTCATCTTCCGCAACGCTTTTGCTACCTCTTCTCTGTTTACCAAATCATTTTCCCTTACCCTCTCATTTTGCACACCACCTCGACCAAAACACCCTATATCTGCCACTCTATCATCAAACACATTCAGCAAACCTTAAAATACTCACTCCATCTCCTTCTCACATCACCACTAGTTGTTATCACCTCCCCATTAGCTCCCTTCTCTGAAGTTCCCATTTGCTTCCTTGTCTTACGCACTTTATTTACCTCCTTCCAAAACATCTTTCTATTCTCCCTAAAATTTAATGATACTCTCTCACTCCAATTCTCATCTGCCCTCTTCTTCACCTTTTGCACCTTTCTCTTGACCTTCTGCCTCTTTCTTTTATACATGTCCCACTCATTTGCATTATTTCCCTGCAAAAATCGTCCAAATGCCTCTCTCTTCTCTTTCACTAATAATCTTACTTCTTCATTCCACCACTCACTACCCTTTTCAGTCTACCCTTCTCATGCCACAAGCATCTTTTGCGCAAGCCATCACTGCTTCCCTAAATACATCCCATTCCTCCCCAACTCCCCTTACCTCCTTCTCTCTCACCCTTTTCCATTCTGTACTCAGTCTTTCCTGGTACTTCCTCCCACAAGTCTCCTTCCCAAGCTCACTTAATCTCCCCACTCTTTCCACCCCAACACTCACTTTTCTTTTCTGAAAACCTCCACAAATCTTCATCTTTGCATCCACAAGACAATGATCAGACATCCCTGCAGTTGCACCTCTCAGCGCACTAATACCCAAAAGTCTCTCTTTCGCGCGCCTATCAATTAACATGTAATCCAATAACACTCTCTGGCCATCTCTCCTACTTACATATATATTTTTTTTATTATTTTCCTTTGTCGCTGTCTCCCGCGTTTGCGAGGTAGCGCAAGGAAACAGACGAAAGAAATGGCCCAACCCACCCCCATACACATGTATATACACACACGTACACACACGCAAATATACATACCTATACATCTCAATGTACACATATATATTACACACACAGAGACATACATATATACCAATGCACACAATTCACGCTGTCTGCCTTTATTCATTCCCATCGCCACCTCGCCACACATGGAATACCATCCCCCTCCCCCCTCATGTGTGCGAGGTAGCCCTAGGAAAAGACAACAAAGACCACATTCGTTCAAACTCAGTCTCTAGCTGTCATGTATAATGCACCGAAACCATAGCTCCCTTTCCACATCTAGGCCCCACAGAACTTTCCATGTTTTATCCCAGACGCTTCACATGCCCTGGTTCAATCCACTGACAGCAAGTCGACCCCTGTTTACCACATCGTTCCAATTCACTCTATTCCTTGCTCGCCTTTCACCCTCCTGCATGTTCAGGCCCCGATCACTCAAAATCTTTTTCACTCCATCCTTCCACCCCCAATTTAGTCTCCCACTTCTCTTCGTTCCCTCCACCTCTGACACATATATCCTCTTTGTCAATCTCTCCTCACTCATTCTCTCCATGTGCCCAAACCATTTCAAAACACCCTCTTCAACTCTCTCAACCACACTCTTTTTATTACCACACATCTCTCTTACCCTTACATTACTTACTGGATCAAACCACCTCACACCACATATTGTCCTCAAACATCTCATTTCCAGCACATCCACCCTCCTCCACACAACTCTATCCATAGCCCACGCCTCGCAACCATACAACATTGTTGGAACCACTATTCCTGCAAACAATCCCATTTTCGCTTTCCAAGACAATGTTCTCGACTTCCACACATTCTTCAACTCTCCTAGAACTTTCGCCCCCTCTCCCATCCTGTGATTCACTTCCGCTTCCATGGTTCCATCCGCTGCCAGATCCACTCCCAGATATCTAAAACACTTTACTTCCTCCAGATTTTCTCCACTCAAACTTACCTCCCAATTGACTTGATCCTCAACCCTACTGTACCTAAAAACCTTGCTCTTATTCACATTTACTCTTAACTTTCTTTTTTCACACACTTTACCAAACTCAGTCACCAGCTTCTGCAGTTTCTCACACAAATCAACCACCAGCGTTGTATCATCAGCGAACAACAACTGACTCACTTCCAAAGCTTTCTCATCCACAACAGACTGCACACTTGCCCCTCTTTCCAAAATTCTTGCATTCACCTCCTTACAACCCCATCCATAAACAAATTAAACAACCATGGAGACATCACGCACCCCTGCCGCAAACCTACATTCACGGAGAACGAATCACTATCCTCTCTTCCTACACGTACACATGCCTTACATCCTTGATAAAGACTTTTCACTGCTTCTAACAACTTGCCTCCCACAACATATATTCTTAATACCTTCCACAGAGCATCTCTATCAACTCTATCATATGCCTTCTCCAGATCCATAAATGCTACATACAAATCCATTTGCTTTTCTAAGTATTTCTCACATACATTCTTCAAAGCAAACACCTGATCCACACATCCTCTACCATTTCTGAAACCACACTGCTCTTCTCCAATCTGATGCTCTGTACATGCCTTCACCCTCTCAGTCAATACCTTCCCATATAATTTCCCAGGAATACTCAACAAATCTATACCTCTGTAATTTGAGCACTCACTTTTATCCCCTCTGCCTTTGTACAATGGTACTATGCACGCATTCCGCCAATCCTCAGGCATCACACCATGCGTCATACATACATTAAATAACCTTACCAACCAGTCAACAATACAGTCACACCCTTTTTTAGTAAATTCCACTGCAATACCATCCAAACCTGCTGCCTTGACGGCTTTCATCTTCCGCAACGCTTTTGCTACCTCTTCTCTGTTTACCAAATCATTTTCCCTAACCCTCTCATTTTGCACACCACCTCGACCGAAACACCCTATATCTGCCACTCTATCATCAAACACATTCAGCAAACCTTAAAATACTCACTCCATCTCCTTCTCACATCACCACTAGTTGTTATCACCTCCCCATTAGCCCCCTTCACTGAAGTTCCCATTTGCTTCCTTGTCTTACGCACTTTATTTACCTCCTTCCAAAACATCTTTCTATTCTCCCTAAAATTTAATGATACTCTCTCACCCCAATTCTCATCTGCCCTCTTCTTCACCTTTTGCACCTTTCTCTTGACCTTCTGCCTCTTTCTTTTATACATGTCCCACTCATTTGCATTATTTCCCTGCAAAAATCGTCCAAATGCCTCTCTCTTCTCTTTCACTAATAATCTTACTTCTTCCCACCACTCACTACCCTTTTCAGTCTACCCTTCTCATGCCACAAGCATCTTTTGCGCAAGCCATCACTGCTTCCCTAAATACATCCCATTCCTCCCCAACTCCCCTTACCTCCTTCTCTCTCACCCTTTTCCATTCTGTACTCAGTCTTTCCTGGTACTTCCGCACACAAGTCTCCTTCCCAAGCTCACTTAATCTCCCCACTCTTTCCACCCCAACACTCTCTTTTCTTTTCTGAAATCCTCCACAAATCTTCATCTTTGCATCCACAAGATAATGATCAGACATTCCTCCAGTTATACCTCTCAGCACACTAATACCCAAAAGTCTCTCTTTCGCGCGCCTATCAATTAACATGTAATCCAATAACACTCTCTGGCCATCTCTCCTACTTACATATATTTTTTTTTTATTATTTTTCTTTGTCGCTGTCTCCCGCGTTTGCGAGGTAGCGCAAGGAAACAGACGAAAGAAATGGCCCAACCTACCCCCATACACATGTATATACACACACGTCCACACACGCAAATATACATGCGTATACATCTCAATGTACACATATATATTACACACACAGACACATACATATATACCAATGCACACAATTCACGCTGTCTGCCTTTATTCATTCCTATCGCCACCTCGCCACACATGGAATACCATCCCCCTCCCCCCTCATATGTGCGGGGTAGCGCTAGGAAAAGACAACAAAGGCCTCATTCGTTCACACTCAGTCCCTAGCTGTCATGCAAGAATGCCCGAAACCACAGCTCCCTTTCCACATCCACGCCCCACACAGCTTTCCATGGTTTACCCCAGACGCTTCACATGCCCTGATTCAGTCCACTGACAGCCCGTCAACCCCGGTATACCACATCGATCCAATTCACTCTATTCCTTGCCCGCCTTTCACCCTCCTGCATGTTCAGGCCCCGATCACTCAAAATCTTTTTCACTCCATCTTTCCACCTCCAATTTGGTCTCCCACTTCTCCTCGTTCCCTCCACCTCCGACACATATATCTTCTTGGTCAATCTTTCCTCACTCATTCTCTCCATATGCCCAAACCATTTCAAAACACCTTCTTCTGCTCTCTCAACCACGCTCTTTTTATTTCCACAAATCTCTCTTACCCTTACATTACTCGATCAAACCACCTCACACCACACATTGTCCTCAAACATCTCATTTCTAGCACATCCACCCTCCTCCACACAACTCTATCCATAGCCCACGCCTCGCAAGCATACAACATTGTTGGAACCGCTATTCCTTCAAACATACCCATTTTTGCTTTCCGAGATAATGTTCTCGACTTCCACACATTCTTCAAGGCTCCCAGGATTTTTGCCCCCTCCCCCACCCTATGATTCACTTACGCTTCCATGGTTCCATCCGCTGCCAGATCCACTCCCAGATATCTGAAACACTTTACTTCCTCCAGTTTTTCTCCACTCAAACTTACCTCCCAATTGACTTGATCCTCAACCCTACTGTACCTAAAAACCTTGCTCTTATTCACATTTACTCTTAACTTTCTTCTTTCACACACTTTACCAAACTCAGTCACCAGCTTCTGCAGTTTCTCACATGAATCATCCACCAGCGCTGTATCATCAGCGAACAACAACTGACTCACTTCCGAAGCTCTCTCATCCACAACAGACTTCATACTTGCCCCTCTTTCCAAAACTCTTGCATTCACCTCCCTAACAACCCCATCCATAAACAAATTAAACAACCATGGAGACATCACACACCCCTGCCACAAACCTACATTCACTGAGAACCAATCACTTTCCTCTCTTCCTACACGTACACATGCCTTACATCCTCGATAAAAACTTTTCACTGCTTCTAACAACTTGCCTCCCACAACATATATTCTTAATACCTTCCACAGAGTATCTCTATCAACTCTATCATATGCCTTCTCCAGATCCATAAATGCTACATGCAAATCCATTTGCTTTTCTAAGTATTTCTCACATACATTCTTCAAAGCAAACACCTGATCCACACATCCTCTACCACTTCTGAAACCACACTGCTCTTCCCCAATCTGATGCTCTGTACATGCCTTCACCCTCTCAATCAATACCCTCCCATATAATTTACCAGGAATACTCAACAAACTTTTATCTCTGTAATTTGAGCACTCACTCTTATCCCCTTTGCCTTTGCACAATGGCACTATGCACGCATTCCGCCAATCCTCAGGCACCTCACCATGAGTCATACATACATTAAATAACCTTACCAACCAGTCAACAATACAGTCACCCCCCTTTTTAATAGATTCCACTGCAATACCATCCAAACCTGCTGCCTTGCTGGCTTTCATCTTCCGCAAAGCTTTTACTACCTTTGTATATATATATATATATATATATATATATCCCTCGGGATAGGGGAGAAAGAATGCTTCCCACGTATTCCCTGCGTGTCGTAGAAGGCGACTAAAAGGGGAGGGAGCGGGTGGCTGGAAATCCTCCCCTCTCGTTTTTTTTTTAATTTTCCAAAAGAAGGAACAGAGAAGGGGGTCAGGTGAGGATATTCCCTCTAAGGCCCAGTCCTCTGTTCTTAACGCTACCTCGCTAATGCGGGAAATGGCGAATAGTATGAAAGAAGAAAAAGATATATATATATATATATATATATATATATATATATATATATATATATATATATATATATATATATATATATATGCATATATATCCCTGGGGGATAATGGAGAACGAATACTTCCCACGCATTCCTCACGTGCTGTAGAAGGCGACTATAGGGGACGGGAGCGAGGGGTGGAAATGCTCCCCTCCTTGTATTCTAACGTTCTTAAACGGGAAACAGAAGGAGTGACGCCGGGAGTGGTTTTCCTCCTCGATGGCTCTGATTGGGGTGTCTAAATGTGTGTGGATGTAACTAATATAAGAAAAAATGTGAGATAGGTAGTATGTTTGAGGAAAGGAACCTGGATGTTTTGGCTCTCAGTGAAACGAAGCTCAAGGGTAAAGGGGAAGAGTGGTTTGGAAATGTGTTGGGAGTAAAGTCAGGGCTTAGTGAGAGGACAAGAGCAAGGGAAGGAGTAGCACTACTCCTGAAACTGGAGTGGCTGGAGTATGTGATAAGGTGTAAGGAAGTAAATTCTAGATTGAAATGGTTAAAACTGAAAGTGGATGGAGAGAGATGGGTGATTATTGGTGCATATGCACCTTGGCATGAGAAGAAAGATCACGAGAGGCAAGTGTTTTGGGAGCAGCTGAATGAGTGTTGGTTGTTTTGATGCACGAGACCGGGTTAAAGTGAGGGGTGATTTAAATGCAAAGGTGAGTAATGTGGCAGTTTAGGGATAAATAGGTGTACATTCGGTGTTCAGTGTTGTAAATGGAAATGGTGAAGTGCTTATAGATTTATATGCTGAAAATGGACTGGTGAATAGGAATACCTGGTTTAAAATGAGAGATATACATAAGTATACGTATGTAAGTAGGAGAGATGGCCAGAGAGCGTTATTGGATTACGTGTTAATTGATAAGCACGCGAAAAAGAGACCTTCGGATGTTAATGTGCTGAGAATGCAACTGGACGGACGTCTGATCATTATCTTGTGGAGGCGAAGGTGAAGATTTGTAGAGGTTTTCAGTAAAGAAGAGAGAATGTTGGGGTGAAAAGAGTGGTGAGAGTAAGTGAGTTTGGGAAGGAGACCTGTGTGAGGAATTACCAGGAGAGACTGAGTACAGAATGGAAAAATGTGTGAAGAAAGGACGTAAGGGAAGTAGGGAGGAATGGGATGCATTTAGAGAAGCAGTGATGGCTTGCGCAAAAGATGCTTGTGGCATGAGAAGCGTGGGAGGTGGGCAGATTAGTAAGTGGTGGGTTGAAGAAGAAAGATTAGTAGTGAATGAGAAAAGAGAGGCATTTGGACGATTTGTGCAGGGAAATAATGGAAATGACTGGGAGATGTATAAAAATAAGAGGCAGGAGGTCAAGAGAGGTCAAAAGAGGGCAAATGAGAGTAGGGGTGAGAGGGTATCATTAAATATTAGGGAAAATAAAAAGATATTTTGGAAGGAGGTAAATAAAGTGCGTAAGACAGGGGAACAAATGGGAACTTCAATAAAGGGGGCAAACGGGGAGGTGATAACAAGTAGTGGTGATGTTAGAAGGAGATGGAGTGAGTATTTTCAAGGTTTGTTAAATGTGTTTGATGATAGGGTGGCAGATATAGGGTGTTTTGGTCGAGGTGGTGTGCAAAGTGAGAGGGTTAGCGAAAATAATTTGGTAAACAGAGAAGAGGTAGTGAAAGCTTTGCAGAAGATGAAAGCCGGAAAGGCAGCGGGTTTGGATGGTATTTGCAGTGGAATCTATTAAAAAAAGGGGTGACTGTATTGTTGATTGGTTGGTAAGGTTATTTAATGTATGTATGACTCATGGTGAGGTGCCTGAGGATTGGCGGAATGCGTGCATAATGCCATTGTGCAAAGACAAAGGGGATAAAATTGATTGCTTAAATTACAGAGGTATAAGTTTATTTAGAATTCCTGGGAAATTATATGTGAGGATTTTCATTGAGAGGGTGAAGGTATGTACAGAGCATCAGATTGGGGAAGAGCAGTGTGGTTTCAGAAGTGGTAGAGAATGTATGGATCAGGTGTTTGTTCTGAAGAATGTATATGAGAAATACTTAGAAAAGCAAATGGATTTGTATGTAGCATTTATGGATCTGGAGAAGGCATATGATAGAGTTGATAGAGATGCTCTGTGGAAGGTATTGAGAATATATGGTGTGGGAGGCAAGTTGTTAGAAGCAGTGAATCGAGGATGTAAGTCTTGTGTACGTGTTGGAAGAGAGGTAAGTGATTGGTTGTCAGTGAATGTAGGTTTGCGGCAGGGGTTTGTGATGTCTCCATGTTTTAATTTGTTTATGGCTGGGGATGTTAGGGAATTGAATGCAAGTGTTTTGAAGAGTGGGGCAAGTATACAGTCTGTTGTGGATGAGAGAGCTTGGGAAATGAGTCAGTTGTTGTTCGCTGATGATACAGTGCTGTTGGCTGATTCATGTGAGAAACTGCAGAAGCTGGTGACTGAGTTTGGTAAAGTGTGTGGAAGAAGACAGCTGAGAGTAAATGTGAATAAGAGCAAGGTTATTAGGTACAGTGGGGTTGAGGGACAAGTCAACTGGGAGGTAAGTTTGAATGGAGAAAACCTGGAGGATGTAAAGTGTTTTAGATATCTGGAAATGGATTTGGCAGCGGATGAATCCATGGAAGCGGGAGTGAATCATAGGGTGGGGGAAGGGGCGAAAGTTCTGGGAGCGTTGAAGAATGTGTGGAAGTCGAGAACATTATCTCGGAAAGCAAAAATGGGTATGTTTGAAGGAATATTGGCTCCAACTATGTTATATGGTTGCGAGGCGTGGGCTCTGGATAGAGTTGTGTCGAGGAGGGTGGATGTGCTAGTAATGAGATGATTGAGGACAATATGTGGTGTGAGGTGGTTTGATCGATTAAGTAATAATAGGGTAAGAGAGATGTGTGGTAATAAAAAGAGTGGGGTTGAGAGAGTAGAAGAGGGTGTTTTGAAGTGGTTTGGTCACATGGAGAGAATGAGTGAGGAAAGATTGACCAAGAGGATATATGTGTCATAAGTGGAGGGAATGAGGAGAAGTGGGAGACCAAATTGGAGGTGGAATGATGGAGTGAAAAAGATTTTGAGTGATCGGGGCCTGATCAAATATACATATACATATACATATTTATTTATTCATTTATTTTACTTTGTCGCTGTCTACCGGGTTTGCGAGGTAGCGCAAGGAAACAGACGAAAGAAATGGCCCAACCAACCGCCATACACATGTATATACATACATGTCCACACACGCAAATATACATACCCATACATCACAATGTACACATATATACATATATACACATGCACACAATTGACTCTGTCTGCCTTTATTCATTCCCATCACCACCTCGCCACACATGGAATAACATCCCCCTTCCCTCTCATGTGTGCGAGGTAGCGCTAGGAAAAGAAAACAAAGGCCCCATTCGTTCACACTCAGTCTCTAGTTGTCATGCAATAATGCCCGAAACCACAGCTCCCTTTCCACATCCAGGCCCCACACAACTTTCCATGGTTTACCCCAGACGCTTCACATGCCCTGATTCACTCCATTGACAGAACGTCGACCCCGGTATACCACATCGATCCAAATCACTCTATTCCTTACCCAACTTTCACAATCCTGCATGTTCAGGCCCCGATCACTCAAAATCGTTTTTCACTCCATCTTTCCAACTCCAATTTGGTCTCCCACAATTCCTCGTTCCCTCCACCTCCAATACATATATCCTGTTGGTCAATCTTTCCTCACTTATTCTCTCCATGTGCTCAAACCATTTCAAAACACCCTCTTCTGCTCTCTCGACCACGCTTTTCTTATTTCCACTCATCTCTCTTACCCTTACATTACTTACTCAATCAAACCACCTCACACCACATATTGTCCTCAAACGTCTCATTTCCAGCACAGTTCAGGGAATAATTGGTATACATGAGGTGTTCAATGTTGTAAATGGAAATGGTGAAGAGCTTGTAGATTTATGTACTGAAAAAGGACTCGTGATTGGGAACACCTGGTTTAGAAAGCGCGATATACATCAGTATACGTATGTAAGTAGGAGAGATGGCCAAAGAGCGTTATAGGATCACGTGTTAATTGACAGGCTCGCAAAAGAGAGGCTTTTGGATGTTAATGTGTTGAGAGGTGCAACTGGAGGGATGTCTGATCATTATCTTGTGGAGGCGAAGGTGAAGATTTGTATGGGTTTTCAGAAAAGAAGAGAGAATGTTGGGGTGAAGAGGGTGGTGAGAGTAAGTGAGCTTGGGAAGGAGACTTGTGTGAGGAAGTACCAGGAGAGTGAGTACAGAATGGAAAAAGGTGAGAACAAAGGATGTAAGGGGAGTGGGGGAGGAATGGGATGTATTTAGGGAAGCAGTGATGGCTTGCGCAAAAGATGCTTGTGGCATGAGAAGCGTGGGAGGTGGGTTGATTAGAAAGGGTAGTGAGTGGTGGGAAGAAGAAGTAAGATTATTAGTGAAAGAGAAGAGAGAGGCATTTGGACGATGTTTGCAGGGAAAAAATGTAAATGACTGGGAGATGTATAAAAGAAAGAGACAGGAGGTCAAGAGAAAGGTGCAAGAGGTGAAAAAGAGGGCATATGAGAGTTGGGGTGAGAGAGTATCATTAAATTTCAAGGAGAATAAAAAGATGTTTTGGAAAGAGGTAAATAAAGTGCGTATGACAAGGGAGCAAATGGGAACTTCAGTGAAGGGCGCAAATGGGAAGGTGATAACAAGTAGTGGTGATGTGAGAAGGAGATGGAGTGAGTATTTTGAGGGTTTGTTGAATATCTTTCATGATAGAGTGGCAGATACAGGGTGTTTTGGTCGAGGTGGTGTGCAAAATCAGAGGGTTAGGGAAGATAATTTGGTAAACAAAGAAGAGGTAGTAAAAGCTTTGCGGGAGATGAATGCCCGCAAGGCAGCAGGTTTGGATGGTATTGCAGAAGAATTTATTAAAAAAGGGAGTGACTGTATTGTTGACTGGTTGGTAAGGTTATTTAATGTTTGTATGACTCATGGTGAGGTGCCTGAGGATTGGCGGAATGCGTGCATAGTGCCATTGTACAAAGGCAAAGGGGTAAGATTGAGTGCTCTAATTACAGAGGTATAAGTTTGTTGAGTATTCCTGTTAAATTATATGGGAGGGTATTGATTGAGAGGGTGAAGACATGTACAGAGCTTCAGATTGGGGAAGAGCAGTGTGGTTTCAGAAGTGGTAGAGGATGTGTGGATCAGGTGTTTGCTTTGAAGAATGTATGTGAGAAATACTTAGAAAAGGAAATGGATTTGTATGTAGCATTTATGGATCTGGAGAAGGCATATGATAGAGTTGATAGAGATGCTCTGTGGAAGGTACTAAGAATATATGATGTTGGAGGCAAGTTGTTAGAACCAGTGAAAAGTCTTTATCGAGGATGTAAGGCACGTTTACGTGTAGGAAGAGAGGAAATTGATTGGTTCTCAGTGAATGTAGGTTTACGGCAGGGGTGTGTGATGTCTCCATGGTTGTTTAATTTGTTTTTGGATGGGGTTGTTAGGGAGGTGAATGCAAGAGTTTTGGAAAGAGGGGCAGGTATGAAGTCTGTTAGGGATGAGAGAGCTTGGGAAATGAGTCAGTTGTTGTTTGCTGATGATACAGCGCTGGTGGCTGATTCATGTGAGAAACTGCAGAAGCTGGTGACTGAGTTTGGTAAAGTGTGTTAAAGAAGAAAGTTAAGAGTAAATGTGAATAAGAGCAAGGTTATTAGGTTCAGTAGGGTTGAGGGTCAAGTCAATTGGGAGGTAAGGTTGAATGGAGAAAAACCGGAGGAAGTGAAGTGTTTTAGATATATGGGAGTGGATCTGGCAGTGGATGGAACCATGGAAGCGGAAGTGAATCATAGGGTGGGGGAGGGGGCGAAAATCCTGGGAGCCTTGAAGAATGTGTGGAAGTCGAGAACATTATCTCGGAAAGCAAAAAGGGTACGTTTGAAGGAATAGTGGTTCCAACAATGTTGTATGGTTGCGAGGCGTGGGCTATGGATAGAGTTGTGCGCAGGAGGGAGGATGTGCTGGAAATGAGATGTTTGAGGACATTATGTGGTGTGAGGTGGTTTGATAGAGTAAGTAATGTAAGGTTAAGAGAAATTTGTGGAAATAAAAAGAGCGTGGTTGAGAGAGCAGAAGAGGGTGTTTTGAAATGGTTTGGTCACATGGAGAGAATGAGTGAGGAAAGATTGACCAAGAGAATATATATGTCGGATGTGGAGGGAACGAGGAGAAGTGGGAGACCAAATTGGAGGTGGAAAGATGGAGTGAAAAAGATTTTGAGTGATCGGGGCCTGAACATTCAGGAGGGTGATAGGCGGGCAAGGAATAGAGTGAATTGGATCGATGTGGTGTACCGTGGTCGACATGCTGTCAATGGAGTGAATCAGGGCACGTGAAGCGTCTGAGGTAAACCGTGGAAAGTTCTGTGGGGCCTGGATGTGGAAAGGGATCTGTGGTTTCGGGTATTATTGCATGACACCTAGAGGCTGAGTGTGAACGAATGGGGCCTTTGTTGTCTTTTCCTAGCGCTACCTCGCACACATGAGGGGGGAGGGGGATGTTATTCCATGTGTGGCGAGGTGGCGATGGGGATGAATAAAGGCAGGAAGTGTGAAATGTGTGCATGTGTATACACATATGTGACTGTGTGTGTATATATATGTGTACATTGAGATGTATAGGTATGTATATTTGCGTGTGTGGATGTGTATGTATATACATGTGTTTGGGGGTGGGCTAGGCCATTTATTTCGTCTGTTTCTTTGCGCTACCTCGCAAACGCGGGAGACAGCGACAAAGCAAAATAAATAAAGAATATATATATATATATATATATATATATATATATATATATATATATATATATATATATATATTTTTTTTTTTTTTTTCTTTTTTTTTATACTATTCGCCATTTCCCGCTATAGCGAGGTAGCGTTACGAACAGAGGACTGGGCCTTTGAGG
Organism: Panulirus ornatus; assembly: GCF_036320965.1. Taxonomy (NCBI): domain Eukaryota; kingdom Metazoa; phylum Arthropoda; class Malacostraca; order Decapoda; family Palinuridae; genus Panulirus; species Panulirus ornatus. The sequence continues at coordinate 47,003,350 of NC_092224.1, forward strand.
GAATACCCTCACCTGGCCCCCTTCTCTGTTCCTTCTTTTGGAAAATTGAAAAAAAAAAAACCGAGAGGGGAGGATTTCCAGCCCCCCGCTCCCTTCCCTAAAAGTCGCCTTCTACGACACGCAGGGAATACGTGGGAAGTATTCTTTCTCCCCTATCCCCAGGGATAATATATATATATATATATATATATGTATATATATATATATATATATATATATATATATATATATATATATATATATATATATATATATATATATATATATATATATATATATATATATATGTGTGTGTATGTATGTATCCCTGGGGATAGGGGAGAAAGAATACTTCCCACGTATTTCCTGCGTGTCGTAGAAGGCGACTAAAAGGGGAGAAAGCGGGGGGCTGGAAATCCTCCCTCTCATTTTGTTTTTTTTTTCCCAAAAGAAGGAACAGAGAAGGGGGCCAGGTGACGATATTCCCTCAAAGGCCCAGTCCTCTGTTCTTGACGCTACCTCGCTAATGCGGGAAATGACGATTAGTAGGAAAGAAAAGATGTATATATTTATATATATATATATATATATATATATATATATATATATATATATATATATATATATATATATATATATATATATATATATATATATATATATATATATATATATATATATATATATATATATATATATATATATATTGGTGGGTTGGGCCATTCTTTCCTTTGTTTCCTTGCGCTACCTCGCTGACGCGGGAGACAGCGACAAAGCAAAATAAATATAAATAATAATGATATAGCAGTGGAACTTATTAAAAAACATCGTGACTGTGTTTTTGATTGGTTGGGAAGGATATTTATCGTATGTATATTATATGGTAAAGTGTCTACGGAATGGCGGAACGCATGCATAGTGCCATTGTACAAAGGCAAAGGGGAGAAGAGTGAGTGCCCAAATTACAGAGGTATAAGTTTGTTGAGTATTCCTGGTAAATTATATGGGAGGGTATTGATTGAGAGGGAGAAGGTATGTACAGAGCTTCAGATTGGGGAAGAACAGTGTGGTTTCAGAAGTGGTAGAGGATGTGTGGATCAGGTGTTTGCATTGAAGAATGTTTGTGAGAAATACCTAGAAAAGCAAATGGATTTGGACGTAGCATTTATGGATCAGGAGAAGGCATATGATAGAGTTGATAGAGATGCTCTGTGGAAGGTACTAAAAATATATGGTGTTGGAGGCAAGTTGTTAGAACCAGTGAAATGTTTTTATCGAGGATGCAAGGCTTGTGTACGTGTAGGAAGAGAGGAAAGTGATTGGTTCTCCGTGAATGTAGGTTTGCGGTAGGGGTGTGTGATGTGTCCATGGTTGTTTAATTTGTTTATGGATGGGGTTGTTAGGGTGGTGAATGCAAGAGTTTTGGAAAGAGGGGCAAGTATGAAGTATGTTGTGGATGAGAGAGCTTGGGAAGTGAGTCAGTTGTTGTTTGCTGATGATACAGCGCTGGTGGCTGATTCATGTGAGAAACTGCAGAAGGTGGTGACTGAGTTTAGTAAAGTGTGTGAAAGAAGAAAGTTAAGAGTAAATGTGAATAAGAGCAAGGAGCAGGGCGTGAATGTGCTGGAAATGAGACGTTTGAGGACAATATGTGGTGTGAGGTGGCTTGATCGAGTAGGTAATGTAAGGGTAAGAGAGATGTGTGGAAATAAAAAGAGCGTGTTTGAGAGAGCAGAAGAGGGTGTTTTGAAATGGTTTGGGCACATGAAGAGAATGAGTGAGGAAAGATTGACCAAGAGGATATATGTGTCGGATGTGGAGGGAACGAGGAGAAGTGGAAAGATGGAGTGAAAAAGATTTTGAGTGATCGGGGCCCGAACATTCAGGAGGGTGACAGGCGGGCAAGGAAGAAAGTGAATTGGATCGATATGGTATACCGGGGTTGACGTGCTGTCAATGGAGTGAATCAGGACATGTGAAGCATCTGAAGTAAATCGTGTAAAGTTGTGTGGGGGCCTGGATGTGGAAAGGGAGCTGTGGTTTCGGGCATTATTGCATGACAGCTAGAAACTGAATATGAACGAATGTGGCCTTTGTTGTCTTTTCCTAGCGCTACCTCGCACACATGAGGGGGTAGGGGGATGTTATTCCATGTGTGGCGAGGTGGCGATGGGGATGAATAAAGGCAGATAGTGTGAAATGTGTGCATGTGTATATATGTATGTGACTGTGTGAGTATATATATGTATACATTGAGATGTATGGGTATGTTTATTTGCGTGTGTGGATGTGTATGTATATACATGTGTATGGGGGTGGGCTGGGCCATTTCTTTCGTCTGTTTCTTTGCGGTACCTCGCAAACTCTGGAGACAGCGACAAAGCAAAATAAATAAAGAATATATATATATATATATATATATATATATATATATATATATATATATATATATATATATATATATTTTTTTTTTTTTTTTTTCCTTTCTAAGTATTTCTCACATACATTCTTCAAAGCAAACACCTGATCCACACATCCTCTACCACTTCTGAAACCACACTGCTCTTCCCCAATCTGATGCTCTGTACATGCCTTCACCCTCTCAATCGATATCCTCCCATATAATTTACCAGGAATACTCAACAAACTTATACCTCTGTAATTTGAGCACTCACTCTTATCCCCTTTGCCTTTGTACAATGGCACTATGCACGCATTCCACCAATCCTTAGGCACCTCACCATGAGTCATACATACATTAAATAACCTTACCAACCAGTCAACAATACAGTCACCCCCTTTTTTAGTAAATTCCACTGCAATACCATCCAAACCTGCTGCCTTGCCGGCTTTCATCTTCCGCAAAGCTTTTACTACCCTTCTCTATTTGCCAAATCATTTTCCCTAACCCTCTCACTTTTCACACCACCTCGACCAAAACACCCTATATCTGTACCCTATATATATATATATATATATATATATATATATATATATATATATATATATATATATATATATATATATATATATATATATATATATATATATATATATATATGAGAAACTGCAGAAGCTGGTGACTGAGTTTGGTAAAGTGTGTGAAAGAAGAAAGTTAAGAGTAAATGTGAATAAGAGCAAGGTTATTAGGTACAGTAGGGTTGAGGGTCAATTCAATTGGGAGGTGAGTTTGAATGGAGAAAAACTGGAGGAAGTGAAGTGTTTTAGATATCTGGGAGTGGATCTGGCAGCGGATGGAACCATGGAAGCGGAAGTGGATCATAGGGTGGGGGAGGGGGCGAAAATTCTGGGAGCCTTGAAGAATGTGTGGAAGTCGAGAACATTATCTCGGAAAGCAAAAATGTGTATGTTTGAAGGAATAGTGGTTCCAACAATGTTGTATGGTTGCGAGGCGTGGGCTATGGATAGAGTGGTGCGCAGGAGGATGGATGTGCTGGAAATGAGATGTTTGAGGACAATGTGTGGTGTGAGGTGGTTTGATCGAGTAAGTAACGTAAGGGTAAGAGAGATGTGTGGAAATAAAAAGAGCGTGGTTGAGAGAGCAGAAGAGGGTGTTTTGAAATGGTTTGGGCACATGGAGAGAATGAGTGAGGAAAGATTGACCAAGAGGATATATGTGTCGGAGGTGGAGGGAACTAGTAGAAGAGGGAGACCAAATTGGAGGTGGAAAGATGGAGTGAAGAAGATTTTGTGTGATCGGGGCCTGAACATGCAGGAGGGTGAAAGGAGGGCAAGGAATAGAGTGAATTGGAACGATGTGGTATACCGGGGTTGACGTGCTGTCAGTGGATTGAATCAGGGCATGTGAAGCGTCTGGGGTAAACCATGGAAAGCTGTGTAGGTATGTATATTTGCGTGTGTGGACGTATGTATATACATGTATATGGGGGTGGGTTGGGCCATTTCTTTCGTCTGTTTCCTTGCGCTACCTCGCAAACGCGGGAGACAGCGACAAAGTATAATAAAAAAAAAAAAATAAATAAAAAAATATATATATATATATATATATATATATATATATATATATATATATATATATTATACTTAGTCGCTGTCTCCCGCGTTAGCGAGGTATATACATTACAATGCAGTACATTACACTACAATACAATACACAATGATACAAGCGAGTACCGTGCAATATATCGTAAAATACAGTGTACTGCAGTACACTACAGCGAGATTACATTACATAACACGAGCTGAATAGATCATAAGTACAGCATTAATGTACTGTGCCCCCTATGATGTAATCATATAAATGATGTGATTATATAAATTCTCTGATTACGATCAGGCAGGAGCTATACTTATATTTATCATTTATTCATAATGCTTGATCGCCGCTTCCCGCGCCAGTGGGGTAGCGCCAGGTCAGTGAGGGAGACTTCTATTCATAGACTATACTGAAAGGCAGAAGGTAGAGTGAGGGAAGACTTCTGCACCTCCATCGGAAAACCACACTGAGGGAGACACACACACACACACACACACACACACACACACACACACACACACACGTACACACACACACACACGTACACACACACACACACACACACACACACACACACACACACGTACACACACACACACACACACACACACACACACACACACACACACACGTACACACACACACACACACACACACAGACACACACACACACACACACACACATATGTAGACTCCATCTGTAGGTTACAATGATGGAAACTGGGGTGGGGGTGAAAGGGGGGTTCAAAGGGGGGGCGGAAATGTAAACTGCTGACCCCCCGTCGGCAGTCTACACAACACAAAGAGACAATAGGGAATTCTTACGTAAACCGCCAGGAGGAAAGGGTAGGGACTGGGGGGGGGGGGGGGAGAGATGGGGAAGGAGGGAAGGGGGTGTGGAGAGGAGGGGGAGGGGGAGGTGTGAGTTTACAGTGTAGGTGATATCCCTTATGTAAACTCCTGCCCAGCGGGAGGAGGAGGTGGAGGAGGTGCAGCGTTACCATGACAACTTACCCCCCCTCCCCTCCCCTCCCCTCCCCTCCCCTTCCCCTCCTCCCCCAGTTTCCACCCGCTCACCCCCCCTACCCCCCATCTTGCTACCCCTCCCCCTCCCTTCCCTCCCCCGGCACCATCCTTGTCCCGTCAGAACAAAATTCTTGTGTGGCTGACAGGCTATACATTTTTCTTTCTTTAAAACTGTTCGCCATTTCCCGCATTAGCGAGGTAGCGTTAAGAACAGATGACTGGGCCTTTGAGGGAATATCCTCACTTGGCCCCGGTCTCTGTTCCTTCTTTTGGAAAAAGAAAAAAAAAACGAGAGGGGAGGATTTCCAGCCCCCGCTCCCTCCCCTTTTAGTCGCCTTCTACGACACGCAGGGAATATGTGGGAAGTATTCTTTCTCCCCTATCCCCAGGGATATTTTTTTTTCTTTTTTTGCTTTGTCGCTGCCTCCCGCGTTTGCGAGGTAGCGCAAGGAAACAAACGAAAGAAATGGCCCAACCCACCCCCATACACATGTATATACATACGTCCACACACGCAAATATACATACCTACACAGCTTTCCATGGTTTACCCCAGACGCTTCACATACCCAGATTCAATCCACTGACAGCACGTCAACCCCGGTATACCACATCGATCCAATTCACTCTATTCCTTGCCCTCCTTTCACCCTCCTGCATGTTCAGGCCCCGATCACACAAAATCTTTTTCACTCCATCTTTCCACCTCCAATTTGGTCTCCCACTTCTCCTCGTTCCCTTCACCTCAGACACATATATCCTCTTGGTCAATTTTTCCTCACTCATTCTCTCCATGTGCCCAAACCATTTCAAAACACCCTCTTCTGCTCTCCCAACCACGCTCTTTTTATTTCCATACATCTCTCTCACCCTTACGTTACTTACTCGATCAAACCACCTCACACCACACATTGCCCTCAAACATCTCATTTCCAGCACATCCATCCTCCTGCGCACAACTCTATCCATAGCGCACGCCTCGCAACCATACAACATTGTTGGAACCACTATTCCTTCAAACATACCCATTTTTGCTTTCCGAGATAATGTTCTCGACTTCCACACATTTTTCAAGGCTCCCAGGATTTTCGCCCCCTCCCGCACCCTATGATCCACTTTCGCTTCCATGGTTCCATCCGCTGCCAGATCCACTCCCAGATATCTAAAACACTTTACTTTCTCGTTTTTCTCCATTCAAACTTACCTCCCAATTGACTTGACCCTCAACCCTACTGTACCTATTTACCTTGCTCTTATTCACATTTACTCTTAACTTTCTTCTTTCACACATTTTACCAGACTCAGTCACCAGCTTCTGCAGTTTCTCACATGAATCAACCACCAGCGCTGTAGCATCAGCGAACAACAACTGACTCACTTCCCAAGATCTCTCATCCATAACAGACTTCATACTTGCCCCTCTTTCCAAAACTCTTGCATTCACCTCCCTAACAACCTCATCCATAAACAAATTAATCAGCCATGGAGACATCACACACCCCTGCCGCAAACTTACATTCACTGAAAACCAATCACTTTCCCCTCTTCCTACACGTACACATGCCTTACATCCTCGATAAAAACTTTTCACTGCTTCTAACAACTTGCCTCCCACACCATATATTCTTAATACCTTCCACAGAGCATCTCTATCAACTCTATCATATGCCTTCTCCAGATCCATATATGCTACATACAAATCCATTTGCTTTTCTAAGTATTTCTCACATACATTCTTCAAAGCAAACACCTGATCCACACATCCTCTACCACTTCTGAAACCACACTGCTCTTCCCCAGTCTGATGCTATGTACATGCCTTCACCCTCTCAATCAATACCCTCCCATATAATTTACCAGGAATACTCAACAAACTTATTCCTCTGTAATTTGAGCACTCACTCTTATCCCCTTTGCCTTTGTACAATGGCACTATGCACGCATTCCGCCAATCCTCAGGCACCTCACTATGAGTCATATATACATTAAATAACCTTACCAACCAGTCAATAATACAGGCACCCGCTTTTTTAATAAATTCCACTGCAATACCATCCAAACCTGCTGCTTTGCCGGCTTTCATCTTCCGCAAAGCTTTTACTACCTCTTCTCTGTTTACCAAATCATTTTCCCTAACCCTCTCACTTTGCACACCACCTCGACCAAAACACCCTATATCTGCCACTCTATCATCAAACACATTCAACAAACCTTCAAAATACTCACTCCATCTCCTTCTCACATCACCACTACTTGTTATCACCTCCCCATTTGCGCCCTTCACTGAAGTTCCCATTTGCTACCTTGTCTTACGCACTTTATTTACCTCCTTCCAGAACATTTATTCTCCCTAAAATTTAATGATACTCTCTCACCCCAACTCTCATTTGCCCTCTTTTTCACCTCTTGCACCTTTCTCTTGACCTCCTGTCTCTTTCTTTTATACATCTCCTACTCAATTGCATTTTTTCCCTGCAAAAATCGTCCAAATGCCTCTCTCTTCTCTTTCACTAATAATCTTATTTCTTCATCCCACCACTCAATACCCTTTCTATTCAACCCAACTCCCACTCTTCTCATGCCACAAGCATATTTTGCGCAATCCATCACTGATTCCATAAATACATCCCATTCCTCCCCCACTCCCCTTACTTCCATTGTATGTGATAGAATGTAAGAAAGTAAGTTCTCGATTAATATGGGTAAAACTGAAAGTTGATGGAGAGAGATGGGTGATTATTGGTGCATATGCACCTGGGCATGAGAAGAAAGATCATGAGAGGCAAGTGTTTTGGGAGCAGCTGTATATAATTTACCAGGAATACTCAACAAACTTATAACTCTGTAATTTGAGCACTCACTCTTATCCCCTTTACCTTTGTACAATGACACTATGCATGCATTCCGCCGATCCGCAGGCACTTTACCATAAAACATACATACAATGAATATCCTTCCCAACCAATCAAAAACACAGTCACGATCTTTTTTAATAAGTTCCACTGCTATATCATTATTATTTATTTTTGTTTTGCTTTATCGCTGTCTCCCGCGTAAGCGAAGTAGCGCAGGGAAACAAACGAAAGAATGGCCCAACCCACCAATATACACAAGCATATACATATACATACATATATATATGTATGTATATATATATATATATATATATATATATATATATATATATATATATATATATATATATATATATATATATATATATATATATATATATATATATTCATTTTTTTCATTCATTTCAAGCTAAAAGTTTGTTTTATAAATTGTTTCTTACATTTTTCATATGTATATATATGTATGTGTGTGTGTGTGTGTGTATGTGCGTATGTATGTGTATGTGTGTGTGTGTGTATATGTATATATATATGTATATTATCCCTGGGGATAGGGGTGAAAGAATACTTCCCACGTATTCCTCGCGTGTCGTAGAAAGCGACTAGAGGGGACGGGAGCGGGGGGCCGGAAATCCTCCCCTCCTTGTATTAACTTTCTAAAATGGGAAACAGAAGAAGGAGTCACGCGGGGAGTGATCATCCTCCTCGAAGGCTCAGAGTGGGATGCCTAAATGTGTGTGGATGTAACCAAGATGTGAAAAAAGGAGAGATAGGTAGTATGTTTGAGGAAAGGAACCTGGATGTTTTGGCTCTGAGTGAAACGAAGCTCAAGGGTAAAGGGGAAGAGTGGTTTGGAAATGTCTGGGGAGTGAAGTCAGGGGTTAGTGAGAGGACAAGAGCAAGGGAAGGAGTAGCAATACTCCTGAAACAGGAGTTGTGGGAGTATGTGATAGAATGCAAGAAAGTAAATTCTCGATTAATATGGGTAAAACTGAAAGTTGATGGAGAGAGGTGGGTGATTATTGGTGCATATGCACCTGGGCATGAGAAGAAAGATCATGAGAGGCAAGTGTTTTGGGAGCAGCTAAATGAGTGTGTTAGCGGTTTTGATGCACGAGACCGGGTTATAGTGATGGGTGATTTGAATGCAAAGGTGAGTAATGTGGCAGTTGAGGGAATAATTGGTATGCATGGGGTGTTCAGTGTTGTAAATGGAAATGGTGAAGAGCTTGTAGATTTATGTGCTGAAAAAGGACTGATGATTGGGAATACCTGGTTTAAAAAGCGAGATATACATAAGTATACTTATGTAAGTAGGAGAGATGGCCAGAGAGCGTTATTGGATTACGTGTTAATTGACAGGCGCGCGAAAGAGAGACTTTTGGATGTTAATGTGCTGAGAGGTGCAACTGGAGGGATGTCTGATCATTATCTTGTGGAGGCTAAGGTGAAGATTAGTATGGGTTTTCAGAAAAGAGGAGTGAATGTTGGGGTGAAGAAGGTGGTGAGAGTAAGTGAGCTTGGGAAGGAGACCTGTGTGGGGAAGTACCAGGAGAGACTGTGTACAGAATGGAAAAAGGTGAGAACAATGGAAGTAAGGGGAGTGGGGGAGGAATGGGATGTATTTAGGGAATCAGTGATGGATTGCGCAAAAGATGCTTGTGGCATGAGAAGAGTGGGAGGTGGGCTGTTTAGAAAGGGTAGTGAGTGGTGGGATGAAGAAGTAAGAGTATTAGTGAAAGAGAAGAGAGAGGCATTTGGACGATTTTTGCAGGGAAAAAATGCAATTGAGTGGGAGAAGTATAAAAGAAAGAGACAGGAGGTCAAGAGAAAGGTGCAAGAGGTGAAAAAAAGGGCAAATGAGAGTTGGGGTGAGAGACTATCAGTAAATTTTAGGGAGAATAAAAAGATGTTCTGGAAGGAGGTAAATAGGGTGCGTAAGACAAGGGAGCAAATGGGAACTTCAGTGAAGGGCGCAAATGGGGAGGTGATAACAAGTAGCGGTGATGTGAGAAGGAGATGGAATGAGTATTTTGAAGGTTTGTTGAATGTGTCTGATGACAGAGTGGCAGATATAGGGTGTTTTGGTCGAGGTGGTGTGCAAAGTGAGAGGGTTAGGGAAAATGATTTGGTAAACAGAGAAGAGGTAGTAAAAGCTTTGCGGAAGATGAAAGCCGGCAAGGCAGCAGGTTTGGATGGTATTGCAGTGGAATGTATTAAAAAAGGGGGTGACTGTATTGTTGACTGGTTGGTAAGGTTATTTAATGTATGTATGACTCATGGTGAGGTGCCTGAGGATTGGCGGAATGCGTGCATAGTGCCATTGTACAAAGGCAAAGGGGATAAGAGTGAGTGCTCAAATTACAGAGGTATAAGTTTGTTGAGTATTCCTGGTAAATTATATGGGAGGGTATTGATCGAGAGGGTGAAGGCATGTACAGAGCATCAGATTGGGGAAGAGCAGTGCGGTTTCAGAAGTGGTAGAGGATGTGTGGATCAGGTGTTTGCTTTGAAGAATGTATGTGAGAAATACTTAGAAAAGCAAATGGATTTGTATGTAGCATTTATGGATCTGGAGAAGGCATATGATAGAGTTGATAGAGATGCTCTGTGGAAGGTATTAAGAATATATGGTGTGGGAGGCAAGTTGTTAGAAGCAGTGAAAAGTTTTTATCGAGGATGTAAGGCATGTGTACGTGTAGGAAGAGAGGAAAGTGATTGGTTCTCAGTGAATGTAGGTTTGCGGCAGGGGTGTGTGATGTCTCCATGGTTGTTTAATTTGTTTATGGATGGGGTTGTAAGGGAGGTAAATGCAAGAGTCCTGGAAAGAGGGGCAAGTATGAAGTCTGTTGGGGATGAGAGAGCTTGGGAAGTGAGTCAGTTGTTGTTCGCTGATGATACAGCGCTGGTGGCTGATTCATGTGAGAAACTGCAGAAGCTGGTGACTGAGTTTGGTAAAGTGTGTGGAAGAAGAAAGTTGAGAGTAAATGTGAATAAGAGCAAGGTTATTAGGTACAGTAGGGGTGAGGGTCAAGTCAATTGGGAGGTGAGTTTGAATGGAGAAAAACTGGAGGAAGTGAAGTGTTTTAGATATCTGGGAGTGGATCTGTCAGCGGATGGAACCATGGAAGCGGAAGTGGATCATAGGGTGGGGGAGGGGGCGAAAATTTTGGGAGCCTTGAAAAATGTGTGGAAGTCGAGAACATTATCTCGGAAAGCGAAAATGGGTATGTTTGAGGGAATAGTGGTTCCAACAATGTTGTATGGTTGCGAGGCGTGGGCTATGGATAGAGATGTGCGCAGGAGGATGGATGTGCTGGAAATGAGATGTTTGAGGACAATGTGTGGTGTGAGGTGGTTTGATCGAGTAAGTAACGTAAGGGTAAGAGAGATGTGTGGAAATAAAAAGAGCGTGGTTGAGAGAGCAGAAGAGGGTGTTTTGAAATGGTTTGGGCACATGGAGAGAATGAGTGAGGAGAGATTGACCAAGAGGATATATGTGTCGGAGGTGGAGGGAACGAGGAGAAGAGGGAGACCAAATTGGAGGTGGAAAGATGGAGTGAAAAAGATTTTGTGTGATCGGGGCCTGAACATGCAGGAGGGTGAAAGGAGGGCAAGGAATAGAGTGAATTGGAGTCATGTGGTATACAGGGGTTGACGTGCTGTCAGTGGATTGAATCAAGGCATGTGAAGCGTCTGGGGTAAACCATGGAAAGCTGTGTAGGTATGTATATTTGCGTGTGTGGACGTGTGTATGTACATGTGTATGGGGGGGGGGGGGGGTTGGGCCATTTCTTTCGTCTGTTTCCTTGCGCTACCTCGCAAACGCGGGAGACAGCGACAAAGTATAAAAAAAAAAAAAAAAAAAAATATATATATATATATATACATATATATATATATATATATATATATATATGTATATATATATATATATATATATATATATATATATATATATATATATATATATATATATATATATATATATATATATATATATATATATATATATACATATATATATATATACATATATATATATATATATATATATATATATATATATATATATATATATATATATATTTATATATATACATATATATATATATATATATATATATATATATATATGTAATCCCCTGGGGGATTACATATATATATATATATGTAATCCCCTATCCCTGGGGATAGGGGATTAAGAATACTTCCCACGTATTCCCTGCGTGTCGTAGAAGGCGACTAAAAGGGGAGGGAGCGGGGGGCTGGAAATCCTCCCCTCTTTTTTTTTTTTTTTTTTTTTTTTTTTTTTTTTTTCCAAAAGAAGGAACAGAGGGGGCCAGGTGAGGATATTCCAAAAAAGGCCCAATCCTCTGTTCTTAACGCTACCTCGCTATCGCGGGAAACGGCGAATAGTATGAAAAAAAAAAAAAAAAAAAAAAATATATATATATATATATATATATATATATATATATATATATATATATATATATATATCCCTGGGGTTAGGGGAGAAAGAATACTTCCCACGTATTCCCTGCGTGTCGTAGAAGGCGACTAAAAGGGGAGGGAGCGGGTGGCTGGAAATCCTCCCCTCTCTTTTTTTTTTCCAAAAGAAGGAACAGAGAAGGGGGCCAGGTTAGGATGTTCCCTCAAAGGCCCAGTCCTCTGTTCTTAACGCTACCTCACTAACGCGGGAAATGGCGAATAGTTTGAAAAAAAAAAAAAAAAAAAAAAAAAAAATATATATATATATATATATATATATATATATATATATATATATATATATATATATATATATATATATATATATATATATATGTATATGTATATGCTTGTGTATATTGGTGGGTTGGGCCATTCTTTCGTTTGTTTCCTTGCGCTACTTCGCTTCCGCGGGAGACAGCGATAAAGCAAAACAAATATAAATAATAATGATATAGCAGTGGAACTTATTAAAAAAGATCGTGACTGTGTTTTTGATTGGTTGGGAAGGATATTCATTGTATGTATGTTTTATGGTAAAGTGCCTGAGGATTGGCGGAATGCGTGCATAGTGCCATTGTACAAAGGCAAAGGGGGTAAGAGTGAGTGCTCAAATTACAGAGGTATAAGTTTGTTGAGTATTCCTGGTAAATTATATGGGAGGGTATTGATCGAGAGGGTGAAGGCATGTACAGAGCATCAGATTGGGGAACAGCAGTGTGGTTTCAGAAGTGGTAGCGGATTCGTTGATCAGGTGTTTGGTCTGGAGAATGTACTTGGGCAATACTTAGGAAACAAATGGATTTGTATTTAGCATTTAGGGATCTGGAGAAGGCATGCGATAGGGATGATAGAGATTCTTTGTGGAAGGTATTAAGAGTATATGATGTGGAAGGTGATTTGCTAGAAGCAGTGAAAATTCTTACTAAGGATGTAAGGCTTTTGTACATGTAGGAAGAGAGGAAAGTGATTGGTTCCCAGTGAATGTCGGTTTGCGGCGGAGGTGTGTGATGTCTCCATGGTTGTTTAATTTGTTTATGGATGGGATGGTTAGGGAGGAGAATGAAAGAGTTCTGGAGAAATTGGCAAGTTTGCAGTCTGTTGTTGATGAGAGAACTTGGGAAGTGAGTCAGTTGTTGTCCGCTGACAGTACAGGGTTGATGGCTGATACTGTTAAGAAACTGCAGAAGTTGTTGACTGAGTTTGGTAAAGTGTGTGAAAGAAGACAGCTGAGAGTAAATTTGAATTAGAGTAAAATTTCTAGTTTCAGTCGGGTTGACTGACAACTTAACTGGTAAGTAAGTTTGAATGAGAAAAACCGTAGGATGTGAAGTGTTTTAGATATCTTGGAGTGTATGGAACCATGGATGCATAAGTGAGTCACAAGGTGGGCGAGGGGCCGAAGGTTCTTGGAGCGTTGAAGAATGTGTGGAAGGCAAGAATGTTATTTCCGAGAGCAGAAATTCGTATGTTTGAAGGAATAGTGGTTCCAACAATGTTATATGGTTTTGAGGCATGGGCTATAGATTGGGTTGTGCGGAGGAGGGTGGGTGTGTTGTAAATGAAATATTTGAGGCGTGATGTTGTTTGATCGAGTAAGTAATGAAAGGGTAAGAGATGTATGGTAATAAAAAGAGTGTTGTTGAGAGAGCAGGTGTTGAGAGAGGGTGTGTTGAAATGGTTTGGTTACATGGAGAGAATGAGTGAGGAAAGATTGACAAAAGATATATGTGTCAGAGGTGGACGGAACGACGAGAAGCGCGAGACCATATTAGAGGTGGAAGGATGGAGTGAAAAAGGTTTTGAGAGATCGGGGACTGGAGGGTGATAGGCGTGCAAGGAATAGAGTGAATTGGAACGATTTAGTATATTGGGGTCTACGTGCTGCCAGTGAATATAATCAGGGCATGTGAAGCGTCTGAGGTAAACCATGAAATGTTTTATAGGGCCTGGATGTGGAAAGGGAGCTGTGATTTCGGTGCTTTGCACATGATAGAGACTGAGTGTGAACGAATATGGAAGATAAGTTACTAGAAGAAGTGAGAGGTCTTTATCCAGGATGTAAGGCATGTTTAGGAATAGGAAGAGAAGGGAGTGAATGGTGTCAAATGGAGGCTGGCCTGCGGCAAGAGTGCGTGATGTAACTATGGCTGTTTGATGTGCTTATGGATGGGGTTTTGAGGAACGTACATGCAAGTCTTGGAAAGAGGAGTGAGTATGCAGTCCGTAGGGGGTGAGAGGGTCATGGGAAGTGTAAGTTGTTGTTTGCTGACGACACAGTAGTGGTAGTAGATTTGGGTGAGATGTTCCAGAAGTTAGTGACTGAGTTTGGAAGTGATAAAAGGGAACTTCAGAGTAAATGTGAATAAATGCAAGGTTATTTGGTTTAGCAAGGTAGACGGAAAGGTTAACTGGGGTGTGAATTTGAATGGAGAAAGATTTGAGTAAGTGAAGTGCTTTGCATGTATGGGAGTGGACGCGGCGGCGGAGTCGTAGGGGGTATGTTTGAAGGTGTAGTGCTTCCAACAATGATATGCAGATGCGAGACATGAGCTACAGATGAGGATGTGCGGAGGAGGTTGGATGTGCTAGAAATGAAATGTTTGAGGACAATATGTGGTGTGAGGTGGTTTGATTGAGCAAGTAATAAAAAGGTAAGAGAGAGGTTTTGTAATGAAAAGAGTGTGGTTGAAAGAGCTGAAGACGGTGTACTGAAATTGTTTTGACACTTGGAGAGAGAGAGTGAGGAATGGTTGACAAAAAGGTTATTTGTGTCATGAGAAGAGGGAGCAAGTAGATGGGTGAGACCAAATCGGAGATGGAAGGATGAAGTGAAAAAGATTTTGAGTGATCTGTGCCTAAACATGCAGGAAGGTAAAAAGCACCCATGGGATAGAGTGAATTGGAACGAAGTAGCATGCTGGGGTCGATGTGCTGTTAATGTACTGATCCAGGGCAAGTGAAGTAGCCGGGGAAAACCATTGAGAGAGGTCTGTAGGGCCTGTCTGTGGATAGGGAGCTATGGTTTCAGAGCGTTTCAAATAGCTACTGAATGGCTGTGAGCGAATGCAACCTTTCTTCGTCTTTTCCCGGCGCTACTTGTCAAATGCAGGGAGCAGGAATCACGAATGAAAAAAATAGGGGTATTGGCTGAAAAAGAAATCAAGTAGCGGTAAACTTTAGGGAGACGAAAAAGATTGGAGGGAGTTGCAAAGTATGAGCTCCCCAGTTGTTTGGTGACCTGAGTCTTGAAGGTAAAAAGGTTGTAAAAAAAAAGATAGATAAGGAAGAGATATTCATACATCCTGTGTTTCAGGAGAAAATGTATCACAGTGATCAGTCCATAAATTTTTGAGCCAGATTTTGTGGTGCAGAGACTCTTCCTACCAGAGACACGTGAGAAACATTATGATTGCAGGAACTTTATTCACCTTCCTTACTGAGAGTCCTCCCACTTTCCGCCGCCCGCCATCGTAATCTACATACGCATTATGGTTAACACAAAGAACCTGCCCCAGAGGAACGAGCTAGCCAGTTTCCTGGCTCACTCGACGAGAGAAACCTCTCTAACCTAAGTGAGATTCACCAGGAAACTTGACTCAATATCGATGAGAAGGAATGGTCGCAAAGCTCTCCATTAGTCTTTCATTTTCTTCGCTTTATTCGTCCTCTTGCTATTCCTCTCCTTCTTCCTATTCTTCTTCTTTAGCACATTCTTCTTTTTCTTCATAAAATTCTCTATCTATCTATAATTTTTTCCGTTCCTTATCTCCAAATCATTCTTCCTACTGATCTTCTCACTTATCATACAGCTTGTGTGTTTGCCTTTACCCTCTCCCTCCACATTGTTATCATATCTTCATCCACTTCCTCCATTCTCATGCAGATGATCATCACAACAGTCATCACCTAATGCTTCTTCTCTGTTTTCATTGACATCATGTAAGTTATCTCGTGACACTGAGGATTATTTATCCGTGAGTTCGACACAGCCACTTGACTCTGAAGGCCCTCACAGGCTCCTCCACCGTCCCACACCTGACACCCACCCTCACTCTCGCGATTTTGAGCTATGCTCCCCATGCTCATCCTGTGAGGTCACAAAGGCTCTTTATCAGACCCTGATGGATAACAATAATTACATGAATTGTTGCTGCAAAAATTCATTACACAGACTACATTACACACATGGTAAGTTTCACCGATTACATGGAAAAAGTGGATACACTCTTAGGATTTCAGGTATTTTGTTATTAATTATAAGGTGTTGTGATGCTATAGCATTGTAACATTTATCCCTTTAAGGCTCTATTTCTCACATACTAAGATACAGAGTTCTAGTTTGTGTCCAAATCTGTGGCCACAAACTTTACATTTTACATGATTAACATCTCTTGATAAGCCAAAGCGCCAACAGCGCCTGTAGCCTAGCTTTAGTCTGGCAGTTACATCTTGTAATCTGCTGATCTCATTACTTTCTCCACACACATGGTTTACTTTACTCATTTCACTGTAATGGAAAATGTTTCTAATTGTGCTTGAATATACTTGTCTATTTTTTTCAAAGTTATGAGTTCCTTTCTAACAACCAATGTTGTTTTCAACAACTATACTGAGTGCAAGTTTGGGTAAAGCATCAGCTTTGTCATGCTCACGGAGGCCTGTATGAGAGCGAATCCATAACAATATGAATTAAATCCCTTGAGCAGTTTAATTTGAATATTTGTCTCTGACTTAAGAGACCAACATGTTACACTCTGATCTTAGGGTGTTAAGGGGAAGTAATGATGATTGAAAAATCAGAGATAATTAAACTACCCATAGCAGTGATTTCTAAAAGCTCTTGGGTAATGAATATGGCGGAGAATTCATTTTATAAGGTAGATGCCCAATTGTTTATTCTAACATTTTCTTTAATCAATTACAACGAGTCTGGATCACAATGGCAGTACTACCTGCCTTTTCAGTAACATAATTGAGAGTGCTGCCAGTGTACATGCACTGGAATATGTTATTTTCACCTAGGCGTTTCTGCATATGTTCAAGTATTGAAGGCGAAGATCGTAAGTAATTAGTTTCTTAGGTGTGTACGTAAGTGTGGTGATGTCGAAGGGAGTTATTTGCTAAGAGGGCAGGAGTTGCTGTTGTCTCCCAATTTGATAAGAATTGTATTGGTTGGCTGTTAACTGTATCCATTTAGATTCACTTGTGGCGCGACATATATGGTTTGATAGTTCCTTAGTGACAACACTGCCTGAATCACCACGCAGGAATTTGTCCTAATATAAGATGGATTCAAATATTCGATCTTCAGTGCTAGGAATAACAAGTTCTTTCCGAAAGTTGAGTATTTTATCGGTCTTAGGCTAATCAAGTATGACTTGTAAGGCTTCGTTTTGCATTTTTTCCTCACCACAGCCACAAACTCAGGCACCCTATCCAGACTGACCCTAAAACACCACTACGTGCTGGCCTCTGCTACGCCCACAGCCTGCTGGCCTCTACTACGTTCTACGCCTACTGGCCTCTGCTACACCCTTCACCTGCTAACCTCTGTTACACCTTCCACATGTTGGTCTCTCCTACACCCTCCATCTGCTGACCTCTGCTACACCCTCCATCTGCTGACCTCTGCTACACCCTCCATCTGCTGACCTCTGCTACACCCTCCATCTGCTGACCTCTGCTACACCCTCCATCTGCTGACCTCTGCTACACCCTCCACCTGCTGGCCTCTGCTACACCCTCCATCTGCTGACCTCTGCTACACCCTCCACCTGCTGGCCTCTGCTACACCCTCCATCTGCTGACCTCTGCTACACCCTCCATCTGCTGACCTCTGCTACACCCTCCATCTGCTGACCTCTGCTACACCCTCCATCTGCTGACCTCTGCTACACCCTCCATCTGCTGACCTCTGCTACACCCTCCATCTGCTGACCTCTGCTACACCCTCCACCTGCTGGCCTCTGCTACACCCTCCATCTGCTGACCTCTGCTACACCCTCCACCTGCTGGCCTCTGCTACACCCTCCACCTGCTTGCCTTTTTTTTGGACCTCCATATTTGCTGGCCTCTGCTACACCCTCCACCTGCTGGCCTCTGCTACACCCTCCACCTGCTGGCCTCTGCTACACCCTCCATCTGCTGACCTCTGCTACACCCTCCATCTGCTGACCTCTGCTACACCCTCCATCTGCTGACCTCTGCTACACCCACCACCTGCTGACAACTACTACACCCTCCACCTGCTGGCCTCTGCTACACCCTCCATCTGCTGACCTCTGCTACACCCTCCATCTGCTGACCTCTGCTACACCCTCCATCTGCTGACCTCTGCTACACCCTCCACCTGCTGGCCTCTGCTACACCCTCCATCTGCTGACCTCTGCTACACCCTCCATCTGCTGACCTCTGCTACACCCTCCATCTGCTGACCTCTGCTACACCCACCACCTGCTGACAACTACTACACCCTCCACCTGCTGGCCTCTGCTACACCCTCCATCTGCTGACCTCTGCTACACCCTCCACCTGCTGGCCTCTGCTACACCCTCCACCTGCTTGCCTTTTTTTTGGACCTCCATATTTGCTGGCCTCTGCTACACCCTCCATCTGCTGACCTCTGCTACACCCACCACCTGCTGACAACTACTACACCCTCCACCTGCTGGCCTCTGCTACACCCTCCATCTGCTGACCTCTGCTACACCCTCCACCTGCTGGCCTCTGCTACACCCTCCACCTGCTTGCCTTTTTTTTGGACCTCCATATTTGCTGGCCTCTGCTACACCCTCCATCTGCTGACCTCTGCTACACCCTCCACCTGCTGGCCTCTGCTACACCCTCCATCTGCTGACCTCTGCTACACCCTCCATCTGCTGACCTCTGCTACACCCTCCACCTGCTGGCCTCTGCTACACCCTCCATCTGCTGACCTCTGCTACACCCTCCATCTGCTGACCTCTGCTAAACCCTCCACCTCCTGACATCTGCTACACCATTCAATTGCTGAACTTTGCTAAACCCTCCACCTGTTGACCTCAAGTACACCCTCCACCTCATAATCTCTACTACTTCCTCCACATGTTGAACACTGCCACACTCTCCTCCTGCTGGCCTCTGCTACATCTTCCGCCTGCTGATCCCTGGATCATCCTCCACCTGCTCTCCTCTGCTACAACCTGATGCCCTCTGTTACATCCACCACCTGCTGACAACTACTACACCCTCCACCTTCTGGCTTCTGCTACACCCTCCATCTGCTGACCTCTGCTACACCCTCCCTCCTATCCTCTGCTACATCTTCCAATAGCTGGCATATGCTAAAATTTCCTCCTGCTGGCCTCTCCTATTAACTCCACCTTATGACCTCTGCTGCACCATTCACCTGCTGACTTCTGCTACACCCACCACCTGCTGACCTGTGCTACATCCTCCATCTGCTGGCCTCTGGAACACCCTCCACCTGCTGGTCTTTGCTACACCCTCCACTTGGTGACCCCTGCTACATCGTACACCTGGTGGCCTCTGCTGCACCCTCCACCTGCTTGCCTTTTTTTTGGACCTCCATATTTGCTGGCCTCTGCTACGCCCTCCATCTGTTGCCCTCTGCTACACCCTCCACCTGCTAGTTTTTGCTACAGCTTCCACCTGGTGACCTCGGCTACACCGCCAACCTTTTGGCTTCTACTACACCCTCCACCTGCTGACCTGTGATACATCTTCCACCTACAAGCATTTGCTACACCCTCCGCCTGCTACCCTCTGCTACACCCTCCACCTGTTGCCTTCTGCTACACCCTCCACCTGCTGGCCTCTGCTGCATCCTCCACCTGCCGACCTCTGGTTTATCCTCCACCTCCACCTAATGACCCCTTGCTACATCCACCATGCTAACAAATACTACACCCTCCACCTCCTGGCTTTTGCTACACCCTCCACCAGCTGACGTATGCCACACCCTCCTCCGGCTAGTCTGTGCTACATCTTCCAATTGCCAGCCTATGCTAAAACCTCCTCTGCTGGCCTCTGCTACTAACTCCACCTTATGACCTCTACTTCACCATCCACCTGCGGACTTCTGCTACACCCTCCAATGCTGAGATTTGCTGCACCATCCACCTGCCGACCTCTGCTACATCCTGCACCTGCTGAATTCTGCTAATTCTTCCAACTACTCATCTCTGCTACATCCTCCACCTGCTGGGCCTGCTACACCCTCCGCCTGCTGACCTCTGCTACACCCTCCACCTGTTGGCTTTTGT
This sequence comes from Panulirus ornatus, assembly GCF_036320965.1. Lineage (NCBI taxonomy): Eukaryota > Metazoa > Arthropoda > Malacostraca > Decapoda > Palinuridae > Panulirus > Panulirus ornatus. The sequence continues at coordinate 47,023,989 of NC_092224.1, forward strand.
TACTCCCTCCACCTGCTGGTCTTTGCTACACTGTCCACTTGGTATTCTGTGCTAGACCCTACACCTACTGACCTCTGCTACACCCACCGCTTGCTGGCTTTTGCTATAAGATTCACCTGTTGGCTTCTGCCATACCCTCCACCTGCTGGCCTCTGCTACACCCTCGACTTGCTGACCTCTGTTACACCCTCCACTTGGTAACTTCTGCTATACCTTCCACCTGGTAACCTCTGCTATACCCTCCGCCCGTTGGCTTCTCCTACACCCTCCACATCTTGGCCTCGCCTACACCCTCCCCTGTTGGCCTTTGTTACACCTTCCACCTATTGGCCTCTGCTACACCCTCCACTTGCTGGTCTTTGCGACACTCTCCACCTGGTGACCTCTGCTACACCCTCCACCTGCTGGCCACTGCATTACTCTCCACCTATTAGCCTCTGCTACACCCTCCACCTGCTGACTTCTACTACACCTAGCCAGGCCTGAAGCCAATTTGAAATTGCTAGTCTGTATACCAATGTTTTTCTGGCCATGCTGGATGCTGATATTTTCATGGCAATGATGGAACATTATTTTCTTGGACTGACCTTAAGTTAATATTATTAGGGCAAGGTTAGAAACCAATATTGTCGTTGCCAGGCCGGAAGCTAATACTGTTAAGGGCAGCCCGGAAGCCAATATTCTTTTGGCCAGGCCGAAAGCTAAGACTCTGATGTTCAGGCCGGAAAGCAATTTTGTTATGAACCGGCTGGAAGTCAATATTACCATGGAAGAGCCGGAAGGCAATATTGTCACATCCAGGCCGGAAAGCAATACTGTCATGCTCAGACTGGTAGCCAATATTGTTTTGTCCAGGCCGAGAGCCAGCCAATATTGACATAACCAGGCCAGAAGCCAATATTATCATGGCCAGGCTGGAACCCAGTATTTTCATGGTTGGGTCTGAATCCAATATTTTCATCGCCTGGCTGGAAGCCAATATTCTCGTAGGCACGACAATATTGGCTTCCGACTTGGCAATGATAATACTGGCTTCCGGCCTTGCCATGACAATGTTATCTTTCAGCATAGCCATGACAATATTCACCTCCGGTTTGTCCATGAAATATTGGTTTCTGGCCAAGCCATCATAATGTGGCTTCCGCCCTAGTCATTACAATAAAGGCTTCAGGCTTGGCCGGGAAAAAATTGGCTTCCAGCGTGAACATGACAATATAGGCTTTTAGCCTGGCCTTGAGAATATTGACTTCCGGCCTGGTTACGAGAATATTGGCTTTTGGACTGGCCTTGAGAATATTAGCTTTCGGCCTGGCCATGAGAGTATTGCTTTCCGGCTTAACCCTAAATGTATTGACTTCCGGCCTGCCTGTAACAATATTGGCCTCCAGCCTGGCCATATCATTTACTTCCAGTCTGGCACTGACAATATTGGCTTCCATCTTGGCCATGAAAATATTGGATTCAGGCCGTCATGAAAATATTGGGTTCCAGCCTGGCCATGACAATATTGGTTTCAAGCATGGCCATGAGAATATTGTCTCCCAGCCTGGCTATGAGAATATTAGCTTCCAGACTGAATGCTATTTTGTCATTCCCATCTGGAAACCAATATCGTCATGGCCAGGCCAGAAGACAATAATGTCATGGCCAGGCCAGAAGACAATAATGTCATGGCCAGGCCAGAAGGTAATATTGTCAGGGCCAGGCCGAAAGCCAATAGTTTCATGACTAGCCCGTACACCAATTTGTCATAGCCAAGCCGGAAGGCAGTAGTTTCATGACAAAGCTGGAAGACGATATTGCCAAGGCGAGGCTGGAAGCCAGTGTTGTTATGGCCCGGCTGAAAGCCAATATTTTCATTGCCAGGTTGGAGGTTGTTATGGTCGGGCTAGAAGGCAATAATGTCATGACCAGGCCGGAAGCAATATTGCCATGGGCAAGGTGGAAGCCAATAGTTTCATGACTAAGTCGTATGCCAATATTGTCATCGCTAAGCCGGAAGGCAATATTCTCATGGCCAGGCCAGAGGCAAATCAAGTCATGACCAGGGTGGAAGTCCGTATTGTCATGGCTGGGCCAGAAGCCAATATTTAAAATGGACAGGCTGGAAGTCAGTATCATTATGGCCAGGGTAGAACTGAATAACATCATGGCCAGGCTGGAAGATAATATTGTCAGGACTGCGCCAAAAGTAAACGTTTTCATGGTCCGGCCGGAAGCTGATGTTCTCATACCCAATCCGAAGCCCAAACTTTTCATGGCCAGGCTGGAAGCCAATATTCTCGTGACTAGGCTGGTAGCCAATATTCTCATGGCTAGGCTGGAAGCCAATATTGTCAATGTCAGGATGGAAACTAAATTTTTTTACATTGCCAGGCCTTAAGCTAATATCATTATGGCCAGTACGGAAGAAATATTGCCATGGTGAGTCCTGAAGAAAAATTTCTCATGGCCAGGTCGGAAGCCAATATTCTCATAGCCTGGCCGGAAGGTAATAATATTGTCAAGTCCAGGTTGGAAGCCATATTTTCATTACTAGGTTATAGGCAAATATTTTCATGGCTAGGCTGAAGGAAAATATTGTCATTTCAAGGATGGATGACAAAGCAGTCATGGGAAGACCTGAAGTCAATATTGCTCTGGCCAGGCTGGAAGCCAATATTATCACCAGATCAGAAGCCAATATTGTTAAGGACAGGGCAGAAGCCAATACTTTCATGAGATGGCCAAAAGCTTATGATGCCATGGCCAGGCCGGAAGCCAATATTGTCATTGCCAGGCTGGAAGCCAATATTTTCATTGCCAGGCAGGAATCCATATTCTCATAGCCGGGCCGGAAGGCAAGATTGCTATGACCAGGCCAGAAACTACTATTCTTGTGTCCACGCCGGAAGGCAATTTTGTCATGGCCCGGCTAGAAGCCAGTATCGTCATGATCTGGCCGGAGGCCAATATTGTCATGCTTAGGCTTTTAGAAACTGTTGTCTTTGCCAACCCGAGACCCAATATTGTCATAGCTAGACCGGAAGACAGTACTGTCAAGGCCAAGCTGGAAGACAGTATTCTTATGGCCAGAGCAGAGGCAACTATCATGGCCAGCCTGGAAGCCAATATTGTCGTGGCTAGTCCGGAAGCCAATATTTTCATGGCCAGTCTGGAAGCCAGTATTATCATGGACAGAATGAAAGCCAGTATTGTCACTGAAAGGTTAAAATCTAATATTTTCATGGCCAGACCCTAAGCTATTACAGTTATGGCCAGGCCAGAAGATAATAATGTCATGGCCGGGCTGGAAGCCAGTATCATCATGGCCAGGTTCGGAAGTAAATGATATCATGGCCAAGCTTAAAGCAAATATTGTCATGGCTGGGCCGGAAGCCAAAATTGTCATGGCCGGGCCAGAAGCCAATATTGCCATGGCCAGGCTGGAAGCAAATGATATCATGGCCAGACAAGAAGCCAATATTTCCATGGCCAGGCCAGAAGCCAATATTGTAATAGCCAGACCGGAAGCCAGTATTATCATGGCCGGGACGGAAGCCATTAATATGGCCAGGCTGGAAGCCAGTATTGTCATGGCTGGGCAGGTAGCCAGTACGATCATGGCCAGGCTAGAGGCCACCACTGTCATGGCCAAGTCAGACTCTAATATTGTTATGGCCACGTCGGAAGTCAATATTGTTATGGCCAGGCCGGAAACCAATATTGTCATGACCATGCTGGAAGCAATGCTGTCATGGGAAGGCCTTAAATCAATATCTTCATAGACAGGCCGGAAGCCCGTATTCCCTAGGCCTGGTAGTAAGCCAATATTTTCATACCTTGGCCGAAAGCCAATATTGTCATGGCGAGGTCGGAAGGTAATTCTCTCATAGGGAGGTCGGAAGCCAAATCTTTCTAGGCCAGGCTGGAAGTCAATATCAACATGTTCAGGCTGGAAGCAATTACTATCATGGTGAAGCTTGAAGCCACTAATGTCATGGCCAGGAAGGAAGCCAATATTGTCATGGCAAGGCTAGAAGCAAATAATATCATGGCCTGGCTGGAACCCAATATTTTCATGGCCAGGCTAGAAGCCAATATTGTCATGGACGGTACGATAGCCAATGATATGGCGAGGTTGGAAACCAATATTGTTATGGTCAGGTCGGTAACTAATATCGTCATGGCCAGGCCTGAAACCAAATCTTTCTTGGCCAGGCTGATAACGAATATGCCATGGCCAGGCCGGACGCCAATGTTGTCATGGCCAGGCCGCACGCCAATGTTGTCATGGACAGGCCGGACGCCAATGTTGTCATGGACAGGCCGGAAGCCAATATTGTCATGGACAGGCCGGAAGCCAGTATTGTCATGGCCAGGCCGAAAGCCAACGTTCTCATAGCCAGGCCGGAAGGCAGTATTGTTATGGCAAGGCCGGAAGATGATATTCTCATGTCAATGACGGAAAGCGATTTTGTCATGGTCAGGCTGGAGGTTATTATTGTCATGACCAGGCTGGAAGTCAATATTGTCATACTCAGGCTGGAGCTAATATTGTCTTTGGTATGCCAAGATCCAATATTGTCATGGCCAGATAGGAAGCCATTATTGTTATGGCCAAGCTGGAAGGCAATATTCTCATGGCCAGGCAGGAAGCAGAATATCTTGGCCAAGCTGGAAGCCAATATTGTCATGGTTAGGCCGGAAGCCAATATTATCATGTCCAGGCTGGAAGCCAATATTGTCATGGCCAGGCTGGAAGCCAATATCGTCATTGCTAGGTTAGAAGCTTATATTTTCATGGCCAGACCTTAAGCTAATACTTTCATAGCTACGCTGGAAGGCAATATTGTCATGGCGAAGCTGGGAGACTATTGCCATGCCCAGGCCAGAAGCCAGTATTATTATAGCCAGGTCGGAAAGCAAGATTGTCATGATCAGGCTGGAAGAGAATTAATCATGGCAAGGCCGGAAACCAATATTACTATGGCCAGGCCGGAAGCCAATATTGCCAAGGCCAGGCTGGAAGCCAATATTGTCATGGCCAAGATGGCAGTAGATAATGTCATGGCCAAGCTTGAAGCCAATACTGTCAAGGCTGGGCCGGAAGCCAAAATTGTCATGCCCAGGCCAGAGCCAATACTGCCTTGGCCGGGCTGGAAGTAAATGATATCATGGCCAGACTGGAAGCTAATATTTCCATGGCCAAGCCAGAAGCCAATATTGTCACAGCCAGGCCGGAATCCAGTATTGTCATGGTTGGGATGTAAGACATTAGTAAAGCCAGGTTGGAAGAAAACATTGCCATGGCTAGGCCGGAAGCTAATATTGACATGGCCAAGCCGGAACCCAATATCATCATGGCCAGGCTGGAAGCCACTACTGTCATAGCCAAGTCAGAAGTTAGTACTGTTAGGTTAGGCCGGAAGCCTATATTATGGCCAGGTTGGAAGCCAGCATCTTCATTGCCAAGCAGGAAGCCAATATTGTTATGGCCAGGCTGGAAGCCAGTATTTCCATGGCCGGGCCAAAAGCCAAAATTGTCATTGTCAGGCCGGAAGCCAGTATTGTCATGGCCAGGACGGAAACCTATAGTATGGCCAGGTTGGAATCCAATATTGTCATGGCAAGACCGGAAGCCAATATTGTCGTGACCAGGCTGGAAACGATTACTGCCATGGCCAGACCGCGAGCCAATATTGTCATAGACATGCTGGAAGCCAATATTCTCAGGGCCAGGCCAAGAGCCAACATTCTCAAAGCAATGTCGGAAGACAATATCATGGCAAGGCCGAAAGATAATATTCTCATTCTCATGCCTGAAGGCAATTTCATCATGGTCAGGCTGGAAGTTGATATTATCATGACCAGGTCGGAAGCCAATATTGCTATGCTCAGGCTGGGAGCTATTTTTTTTCTTTTTTGCCTGGAAAAGATTCCGGCTGGAAGTTAGTATTATCATGAACAGGTCGGAAAGCTGGCCAGATAGGATGCAAATGATATTTTGGCTAGGCTGGAAATCAGTGTTATTATGGTTAGGCCAGAAGCCAATAGATTCATGTCCAGGCTGGAAGCCAATATTGTCATCGCCAAGCTGGAAACCAATATTTTCATTGCTAGGCAAGAAACTAACATTTTCACGCTAAGCCTTAAGCTAATACTCTTATGGTCAGGCTAGAAGACAAGATTGTCATGACCAGGCTGGAAGAGAACATAAGCATAGCCAGGCCGGAAACCAAAATTGCTATGGCCAGACCGGAAGCCAATACCGTCATCGCCAAGTCGGAAGCCAATATTGTCATGACTATGCTAGCAGCCAGTGCTATCATGGGGAAGCCTTAAACCAATATTCTCATAGCCAGGCCGGAAGTTGATATTCTCTTGGCCAGGCGGTAGCCAATATTCTCATGGCCAGGATGAGAATCAACATTTTAATGTGCAGGCTGGAAGTCACTATTGTCATGGCCATTCTAGAAGCAAATGATATCATGGCGAGACTTGAAGCCAATATTGTCGTGTCCAGGCTGAAAGCGAATATTTTCATGAATGGACCGGATGCAGATATTCTTATGGCCAAGCTGGAAGCCATTATTTTCAAGGCCAGGCTGGAAGAAAATGATATCATGGCGAAGCTTGAAGCCAGTATTGTCATGGTAAGGCAAGAGGCCAAAATTGTTATGGCCATGCCGGAAGCCAAGATTGTCATTCCGGGACGATAGCCAATAGCATGGTCAGGATGGAAGCCTATTATTGTTATGGCCAGGTCAGTAGCCAATATTCTCATAGCCAAGACGGAAGGCAGTATTGTTATGGCAAGGCCAGAAGATCATATTCTCATATCTATGCCGAAAGGCAATTTTGTCATAGTCCGGCTGGAAGTTAGTATTATCATGACCAGGTCGGAAACCAATATTGTCCTGCTCAGACTAGAAGCTAATGTTGTCGTTGCCATGCCAAGATCCAATATCATCATGGCCAAGCCGGAAGCCAGTATCGTCTTAGGCTGGTAGTTAATGTTCTTTTGCCAAGACAAGATTCAGTATTATGATGGCCTGGACGAAAGCCATTATTATCATGGCCAAGCTCGAAGGTAATATTCTCGTGGCCGGGTAGGATGCAAATGATATCTTGGCCAAGCTGGAAGCCAATATTGTCATTCTCAGGCCAGTAGCTAATGTTGTCTTTGCCATACCAAGTTCCAGTATTGTCATGGTCAGACCGGGAGCCAAGATTGTCATAGCCAAGCTGCAAGGCAATATTCTCATGGCCAGGCAGAAAACAAATAATGTCTTGGCCAAGCTGGAAGCCAATATTGTCATAGCTAGCCCGGAAGCCAATATTTTCATGTTCAGGCTGAAGACAATATCGTCATGGCCAGGCTGGAAGCCAGTATTATCATTGGCAGGTTAGAAGCTAATATTATCGCCAAATTGGAAGTGATATTTTCATGGCTAAGCCGTAAGTAAATATTGATATTACCAGGCCGGAAGACAAGATTGTCATGACCAGGCTGGAAGAGAAAATAGTCATGGCCAGGCCGGAAACCATTACTGCTACTATACCACAGACTGTTATTTCTGCATGACAGATCTGCAAGGCATCAATCTCAAGAATAAGCGTCATTTTCATTATCCAAATGTTTCATCAACAATAAAACCAGTCGCCTATGGTCCAGGTGTTCCTGTTCCTGAATCTGATGTCAACATGGAATCGTTGTCCGAATCCGAGGCTGGAGATAAGTCTGGTACAATCGAGCCAGGAGAGGAGGACCAACCAGTGCTACTGAGCCAAGCTTGAACCTGTCCAAGGATTCTGCTCAGCTGCGAGGTTCGCGCCTTCGTGAGAAACGTCTGCTGGCACTGGAGACAACGTTCTTTTGATATAGCAACCGCGAGAAAGAGTTCCGAATTTTTTTTTTTTTATTTAATAAGGCTTGTCTACTGCAACAACATGGCTGACCTGACTAAATCAATGGGTTTGAAGCATAACTCTACAGAACGGAGACTTTTCATTGATTCGTTGAGTAGAAGTCTCAAGACTGGGTGCACTGGGCATGTCCAGATCTCATCTAGACTATTTTCCAAGGAAATGTGGTGATTTCAGTGAAGAGCAGGGAGAACGTTTTCACAAGGGCATCCAAGTAATGGAGGAACGCTATCAAGGCCGATCGGACATCAACTTCCTGGCCGACTACTGCCAAGAACAAGCGAAAGTCCTTAATAGGCCATTCAACCCTAATTAGCCTATTTTCGCATTTTGCATCTTTCTTCAGATCTAAAAGAACAACCTAAAAGGCCTGCATGTATATAGCAGTTACATCATTCCACTACATGAATCCCCTAACCACCAATAAAACTGGATATGAAAATTTTTTGAAAGTGGCTTATTTTGGAATCTGCATAAGAAACTAATCTAAGAACAGCAGACATATTCTTGACCTTTAGAATCACGCAGACCAGTTTCATGGCGAGGTTGGAAGCCAATATCTTCTTTGCCAGGCCGGAAGCCAATACTGTCATCGCCAAGTCCGAAGCCAATAGTGTTATAGCCAGGCCGGAAACCAATATTGTCATGGACATGCTGGAAGCCAATGCTGTTATGGAAAGGTCTTAAACCAGTATTCTCATGGGCAGGTCAGAAGCCGATATTCTCATGGCCAACCCGGAAGCCAATATTCTCATGTCTACTCTGAGAGCCAATACTGTCATGGACAGGCCGGAAGCCAATGATATCATAGCAAGGCTGGAAGCCAATATTCATTGGACCAAGCTGTGAGCCAATACTGTCATGTCCAGGCCGGAAGCCAATATTGCCATGGCCAGGTCGGAAGCTAATCCTCTCATAGCCAGGCCGGAAGCCAAAATTTTCATGGCCAATTTCGAATTCAATACTTACATGTTCCGGCTGGAAGGCAATATTGTCATGGCCAGGTTTGAAGCAAATAATATCTTGGCCAGGCAGGAAGCCAATATTGTTACGGCTAGGCTAGAAGGAAATAATATCATGGCTTGGCTGGAACCCAAAGTTTTCATGGCCAGGCCAAAAGCCAATACTGTCATGGCCAGGCCGGAAGCCAATATTGTCACTGCCGGGACTATAGCCAATAATATGGCCAGGTCGGAAGGCAATATTGTTATGGCCAGGTCGGTATCCAATATTGTCATGGCCAGGCAGGAAGCCAATATTCTCAAGGTCGAACAGAAAGCCGATATTCTCGTAGCCAGGTCGGAAGGCAATATTGTTATAGCAAGGCCGGAAGATGATATTCTCATATCCATGCAGGAAGGCAATTTCTAATGGTCCGGCTGGAAGTTGCTATTGTCATGGCCAGGCCGGAAGCCAATATTTTCCTGCTCAAGCTGGTAGCTCACGTTGTTTTTGCCAAGGTCCAGTATTGTCCTGGCTAGACCGGATGCCAATATTGTCATACCTAATTTGGAAGGCAATATTCTCATGGCCAGGCAGGAAGCAAATAATATCTTGGTCAGGCTGGAAGCCAATATCATCATGGCTAAGCCGGAAGCCAATACTTTCATGTCCAAGCTGGAAGGCCATATTGTCATGGCCAAGCTGGAAGTCAATATTGTCATTGCCAGGTTAGATCTGATATTTTCTATGGGCTATCCTTAAGCTAATATTGTTATTGCCAGGCCGGAAGCCAATATTTTCGGAATATTTTGCCAGTCCGGAAGGTAATATTTTTATTGCCAAGCAGGAAGCCAATGCTGTTATGATCAGGTCGGAAGGCAGTATGGTCGTGGCCAGGCTTGAAACCAGTACTGTCAAGGCCAAGCCGGGTGCCAATATTGTCATTGGCATATTGGAAGCTTATACTTTCATGGCTTAACCTTAAGCTAGTGTTGTTCTGGCCAGGCCGGAAGGAAATATATCATGGCCAGTTCGGAGGCCACTAATATCAGGGCCAGGTCGAAAGTCAATATTGTCATGGCCATGCTGGAAGCCAGTGCTGTCATGGCCAAGCCGGATGACAATACTGTCATTGCCATTTTGGAAGCTAATATTTTCATGACTTATCCGTAAGCTAATATTCTTTTGGCCAGGAAGGCAATATGTCACGGCCAAATCGGAAGCGAATATTGTCATGGCCAGGCTGGAAGCTAGTACTGTCACGGCCAAGCCGAATGACATTATTGTAATTGCCACGCTGGAAGCTAATATTTTCATGGTTTAGCTGTAAGCTAATGTTGTTATGGGGAGGCCGGAAGGCAATATGTCATGGCCTATTCGGAAACGAATATTGTCATAGCTAGGTAAGAAGCCAATACTGTTCTGACTAGAAGCCAATATAACATGGTCTGTCGTGAAAACCATTATTGTCATGGCCGGTCCGTTAGCCAATATTGACATGGCCAAGCTGGAAAACAATGTTTCATGGCTTGGCTGGAAGCCATTATTGTCTTGGCCAGGCTGGAAGTCAATATTGTCATGGTCAGGCTGGAAACTATTATTGTCATGGCTAGGCCATTAGCCAATATTGACATGGCCATGCAGGAAAACAATGCTCTCATGGCCAGCCTGGAAGCTAGTATTGTCGTGGCCGGGCTGGAAGCCAATATTGTCACTGCTATGTTGGAAGTTAATATTTTCATGGCTAAGCCTTAAGCTAACATTGTTATGGCCGGGCCGAAAGCCACTACTATCATGGCCAGGCCGGAAGGCAGTATTGTCATGGCCAGGCAGGAAGGCAATATTGTCATGGCCAGGCTAGAAGTCTGTATTGTCATTGCCAGGTTAGAAACTAATATTTTCATAGCCAGACCTCAAGCCATTATTGTTATGGCCAGGTCGGAAGCCAGTGTTGTCGTGGCCAGGCTGGAAGCCAAAGTTCTCATGGCCAGGCTGATAGCCAATATTTTCATGGCCAGTGCTGGAAGCCAATATTGCCATATCTACGCCGGAAGCCAATATTTTCATACCCAGGCAGTAAGCTAATATTTTCATGGCCAGGCCTGAAGCCGATATTGTCATAGCCAGGCCGTAATCTAATATCGTCATTACCAGGACGGAAGACAATGTTGTCATGGCCAGGCTGGAAGCCAAGATTCTCATGGCTGGTTTTGAAGTAAATATTGTCATGGCCAGGTTAGAAGCCAATATTCACATGGCTAGGCCGGAATCCAATATTGTCATGGAAGGCCAGAAGCCAAATTCTCATGGCCAGGCCTGAAGCCAATATTGCTTTGGCCAAGCTGAAGCCAGGATTGTCATGGCGACCGGATACCATTACTCTCATGGCCTGGCTGGATGCTGATGTCATTGCTAGGTTGAAGGCCGATATTTTGGTGGGCAGACCTCAATAGTTAAGGCCAGGCTGGAAGCCAATATTGTCATGTTCAGGCTGGTAGCCAATATTGTCTTGGCCACATTGGAAGCTAATATTTTCATGGCCAGGCCTTAAGCTAATGTTATTATGGCCAGGTCGGAAGCCAATATTGTCATGGCCAGGCTGGAAGCCAGTACTGTCACGGCCAAGCTGGACGCCAATGTTGTCACTGCCATGTTTGAAGCTAATATTTTCATGACCAGGTAGAAAGCCAAAATTTTTCATGGCAAGGCAGGAAGCCAATCCCGTCATGGCCAGTGGGAAGCCAATACCGTCATGCCAGGTGGGAAGCCAATACCGTCATGGCCAAGTGGGAAGCCAATACCGTCAGGCCAGGTGGGAAGCCAATTACCGTCATGGCCAGGTTGGGAAGCCAATACCGTCATGGCCAGGTGGAAGCCAATACGTCATGGCCAGGTGGAAGCCAATACCGTCATGGCCAGGTGGGGAAGCCAATACCGTCATGGCCAGGTGGGAAGCAATACCGTCATGGCAAGGTGGGAAGCCAATAATGTCATCGCCATACCGGAAGGCAGTATTGTCATTGCCATGTTGGAAGCTAATATTTTCATGGCCAGGCCTTAAGCTAATGTTATTATGGCCAGGTCGGAAGCCAATATTGTCATGGCCAGGCGGAAGCCAATATTTTCATGGCCAGGTCGGAAGGCAATATTGTCATGGCCAGGCAGGAAGCCAATATTGTCATGGCCAGGCTGGAAGCCAATATTGTCATTGCCAGTTTTTTTTTTTTTTTTTTTTTTTTGCTTTTTTCCGCGTCTCCCCCTCCCGCGTTGCGAGGTAGCGAAGGAAAACAGATGAAAGAAATGGCCCAACCCAACCCAATACACATGTATAAACATACGTCCACACACGCAAATATACATACCTACACAGCTTTCCATGGTTTACACCAGACCTCACATGCCTTGATTCAATCCACTGCAGCACAGTCAACACCCCGGTATAACCACATCGCTCCAATTCACTCTATTCCTTATGCCCTCCTTCACCCCTCCTGCATGTTCAGGCCCCGATCACACAAAATCTTTTTCACTCCATCTTTCCACCTCCAATTTGGTCTCCCTCTTCTCCTCGTTCCCTCCACCTCCGACACATATATCCTCTTGGTCAATCTTTCCTCACTCATTCTCTCCATGTGCCCAAACCACTTCAAAACACCCTCTTCTGCTCTCTCAACCACGCTCTTTTTATTTCCACACATCTCTCTTACCCTTACGTTACTTACTCGATCAAACCACCTCACACCACACATTGTCCTCAAACATCTCATTTCCAGCACATCCATCCTCCTGCGCACAACTCTATCCATAGCCCACGCCTCGCAACCATACAACATTGTTGGAACCACTATTCCTTCAAACATACCCATTTTTGCTTTCCGAGATAATGTTCTCGACTTCCACACATTCTTCAAGGCTCCCAGAATTTTCGCCCCCTCCCCCACCCTATGATCCACTTCCGCTTCCATGGTTCCATCCGCTGCCAGATCCACTCCCAGATATCTAAAACACTTCACTTCCTCCAGTTTTTCTCCATTCAAACTCACCTCCCAATTGACTTGACCCTCAACCCTACTGTACCTAATAACCTTGCTCTTATTCACATTTACTCTTAACTTTCTTCTTTCACACACTTTACCAAACTCAGTCACCAGCTTCTGCAGTTTCTCACATGAATCAGCCACCAGCGCTGTATCATCAGCGAACAACAACTGACTCACTTCCCAAGCTCTCTCATCCCCAACAGACTTCATACTTGCCCCTCTTTCCAAAACTCTTGCATTCACCTCCCTAACAACCCCATCCATAAACAAATTAAACAACCATGGAGACATCACACACCCCTGCCGCAAACCTACATTCACTGAGAACCAATCACTTTCCTCTCTTCCTACACGTACACATGCCTTACATCCTCGATAAAAACTTTTCACTGCTTCTAACAACTTGCCTCCCACACCATATATTCTTAATACCTTCCACAGAGCATCTCTATCACCTATCATATGCCTTCTCCAGATCCATAAATGCTACATACAAATCCATTTGCTTTTCTAAGTATTTCTCACATACATTCTTCAAAGCAAACACCTGATTCCCACACATCCTCTACCACTTCTGAAACCACACTGCTCTTCCCCAATCGGATGCTCTGTACATGCTCCACCCTCTCTATCAATACCTCCCATATAATTAACCAGGAATACTCAACAAACTTATACCTCTGTAATTTGAGCACTCCTCTTATCCCCTATGCTTTTACAATGGCTCTATACCACGCCATTCCGCCAATCCCTCAGGCACCTCATTATGAGTCATACATACATTAATAACCATACCGAACCAGTCCACAATACATCACCACCTCCCCTTTTTTTAATAAATTCCACTGCAATACCATCCAAACCTGCTGTCTTGCCGGCTTTCATCTTCCCGCAAAGCTTTTACTACCTATTCTCTGTTTTACCAAATCATTTTCCTTACCCTCTCACTTTGCACACCACCTCGACCAAAACACCCTATATCTGCCACTCTATCATCAAACACATTCAACAAACCTTCAAAATACTCACTCCATCTCCTTCTCACATCACCACTACTTGTATCACCTCCCATTTGCCGCCCATCACTGAAGTTCCCCTTTGCTCCCTTGTCTTAACCGGGCACATTTATTTAACCTCCTTCCATAACATCTTTTTAAATTCTTCCTGAAAATTTAATGATACTCTCTCACCCCAACTCTCATTTGCCCTTTTTTCACCTCTTTCACCTTTCTCTTGACTTCCTGTCTCTTTCTTTTATACATCTCCCACTCAATTGCATTTTTTCCCTGCAAAAAATGGTCCAAATGCTCTCTCTTCTCTTCTACTTCATCCCCACCACTCATCTACCCTTCTAATGTCATTGCCAGGTTAGAAACTAATATTTTCATAGCCAGACCTTAAGCCATTATTGTTATGGCCAGGTCGGAAGCCAGTATTGTCGTGGCCAGGCTGGAAGCCAATGTTCTCATGGCCAGGCTGATAGCCAATATTTTCATGGCCAGTGCTGGAAGCCAATATTGCCATATCTACGCCGGAAGCCAATATTTTCATACCTAGGCAGTAAGCTAATATTTTCATGGCCAGGCCTGAAGCCGATATTGTCATAGCCAGGCCGTAATCTAATATCGTCATTACCAGGACTGAAGACAATGTTGTCATGGCCAGGCTGGAAGCCAAGATTCTCATGGCTGGTTTTGAAGTAAATATTGTCATGGCCAGGTTAGAAGCCAATATTCACATGGCTAGGCCAGAATCCAATATTGTTATGGAAGGCCAGAAGCCAAATTCTCATGGCCAGGCCTGAAGCCAATATTGCTTTGGCCAAGCTGAAGCCAGGATTGTCATGGCGACCGGATACCATTACTCTCATGGCCTGGCTGGATGCTGATGTTGTCATCGCTAGGTTGAAGGCCGATATTTTGGTGGGCAGACCTCAATAGTTAAGGCCAGGCTGGAAGCCAATATTGTCATGTTCAGGCTGGTAGCCAATATTGTCTTGGCCACATTGGAAGCTAATATTTTCATGGCCAGGCCTTAAGCTAATGTTATTATGGCCAGGTCGGAAGCCAATAGTCATGGCCAGGCTGGAAGCCAGTACTGTCACGGCCAAGCTGGACGCCAATGTTGTCATTGCCATGTTTGAAGCTAATATTTTCATGACCAGGTAGAAAGCCAAAATTTTCATGGCAAGGCAGGAAGCCAATCCCGTCATGGCCAGGTGGGAAGCCAATACCGTCATGGCCAGGTGGGAAGCCAATACCGTCATGGCCAAGTGGGAAGCCAATACCGTCATGGCCAGGTGGGAAGCCAATACCGTCATGGCCAGGTGGGAAGCCAATACCGTCATGGCCAGGTGGGAAGCCAATACCGTCATGGCCAGGTGGGAAGCCAATACCGTCATGGCCAGGTGGGAAGCCAATACCATCATGGCCAGGTGGGAAGCCAATACCGTCATGGCAAGGTGGGAAGCCAATAATGTCATCGCCATACCGGAAGGCAGTATTGTCATTGCCATGTTGGAAGCTAATATTTTCATGGCCAGGCCTTAAGGTAATATTATCATGGCTAGGCCGGAAGCCAATACTGTATGGCCAGGGCGGAAGCCAATATTTTCATGGCCAGGTCGGAAGGCAGTATTGTCATGGCCAGGCAGAAAGGCAATGTTGTTAAGGCCAGGCTAGAAGTCTGTATTGTCATTGCCAGGTTTTTTTTTTTTTTTTTTTTTTTGCCGCTGTCTCCCGCGTTTGCGAGGTAGCGCAAGGAAACAGATGAAAGAAATGGCCCAACCCAACCCAATACACATGTATATACATACGTCCACACACGCAAATATACATACCTACACAGCTTTCCATGGTTTACCCCAGACGCTTCACATGCCTTGATTCAATCCACTGACAGCACGTCAACCCCGGTATACCACATCGCTCCAATTCACTCTATTCCTTGCCCTCCTTTCACCCTCCTGCATGTTCAGGCCCCGATCACACAAAATCTTTTTCACTCCATCTTTCCACCTCCAATTTGGTCTCCCTCTTCTCCTCGTTCCCTCCACCTCCGACACATATATCCTCTTGGTCAATCTTTCCTCACTCATTCTCTCCATGTGCCCAAACCACTTCAAAACACCCTCTTCTGCTCTCTCAACCACGCTCTTTTTATTTCCACACATCTCTCTTACCCTTACGTTACTTACTCGATCAAACCACCTCACACCACACATTGTCCTCAAACATCTCATTTCCAGCACATCCATCCTCCTGCGCACAACTCTATCCATAGCCCACGCCTCGCAACCATACAACATTGTTGGAACCACTATTCCTTCAAACATACCCATTTTTGCTTTCCGAGATAATGTTCTCGACTTCCACACATTCTTCAAGGCTCCCAGAATTTTCGCCCCCTCCCCCACCCTATGATCCACTTCCGCTTCCATGGTTCCATCCGCTGCCAGATCCACTCCCAGATATCTAAAACACTTCACTTCCTCCAGTTTTTGTCCATTCAAACTCACCTCCCAATTGACTTGACCCTCAACCCTACTGTACCTAATAACCTTGCTCTTATTCACATTTACTCTTAACTTTCTTCTTTCACACACTTTACCAAACTCAGTCACCAGCTTCTGCAGTTTCTCACATGAATCAGCCACCAGCGCTGTATCATCCGCGAACAACATCTGACTCACTTCCCAAGCTCTCTCATCCCCAACAGACTTCATACTTGCCCCTCTTTCCAAAACTCTTGCATTCACCTCCCTAACAACCCCAACCATAAACAAATTAAACAACCATGGAGACATCACACACCCCTGCCGCAAACCTACATTCACTGAGAACCAATCACTTTCCTCTCTTCCTACACGTACACATGCCTTACATCCTCGATAAAAACTTTTCACTGCTTCTAACAACTTTCCTTCCACACCATATATTCTTAATACATTCCACAGAGCATCTCTATCAACTCTATCATATGCCTTCTCCAGATCCATAAATGCTACATACAAATCCATTTGCTTTTCTAAGTATTTCTCACATACATTCTTCAAAGCAAACACCTGATCCACACATCCTCTACCACTTCTGAAACCACACTGCTCTTCCCCAATCTGATGCTCTGTACATGCCTTCACCCTCTCTATCAATACCCTCCCATATAATTTACCAGGAATACTCAACAAACTTATACCTCTGTAATTTGAGCACTCACTCTTATCCCCTTTGCCTTTGTACAATGGCACTATTCACGCATTCCGCCAATCCTCAGGCACCTCATTATGAGTCATACATACATTAAATAACCTTACCAACCAGTCAACAATACAGTCACCCCCTTTTTTAATAAATTCCACTGCAATACCATCCAAACCTGCTGTCTTGCCGGCTTTCATCTTCCGCAAAGCTTTTACTACCTATTCTCTGTTTACCAAATCATTTTCCTTAACCCTCTCACTTTGCACACCACCTCGACCAAAACACCCTATATCTGCCACTCTATCATCAAACACATTCAACAAACCTTCAAAATACTCACTCCATCTCCTTCTCACATCACCACTACTTGTTATCACCTCCCCATTTGCGCCCTTCACTGAAGTTCCCCTTTGCTCCCTTGTCTTACGCACTTTATTTACCTCCTTCCAGAACATCTTTTTATTCTTCCTAAAATTTAATGATACTCTCTCACCCCAACTCTCATTTGCCCTTTTTTTCACCTCTTGCACCTTTCTCTTGACTTCCTGTCTCTTTCTTTTATACATCTCCCACTCAATTGCATTTTTTCCCTGCAAAAATTGTCCAAATGCCTCTCTCTTCTCTTCTTCTTCATCCCACCACTCACTACCCTTTCTAATCAACCCACCTCCCACTCTTCTCATGCCATAAGCATCTTTTGCGCAATCCATCACTGATTCCCTAAATACATCCCATTCCTCCCCCACTGCCCTTACTTCCATTGTTCTCACCTTTTTCCATTCTGTACTCAGTCTCTCCTGGTACTTCCTCACACAAGTCATTGCCAGGTTAGAAACTAATATTTTCATAGCCATACCTGAAGCCATTATTGTTATGGCCATGTCGGAAGCCAGTATTGTCGTGGCCAGGCTGGAAGCCAATGTTCTCATGGCCAGGCTGATAGCCAATATTTTCATGGCCAGCGCTGGAAGCCAATATTGCCATATCTACGCCGGAAGCCAATATTTTCATACCTAGGCAGTAAGCTAATATTTTCATGGCCAGGCCTGAAGCCGATATTGTCATAGCCAGGCCGTAATCTAATATCGTCATTACCAGGACGGAAGACAATGTTGTCATGGCCAGGCTGGAAGCCAAGATTCTCATGGCTGGTTTTGAAGTAAATATTGTCATGGCCAGGTTAGAAGCCAATATTCACATGGCTAGGCCGGAATCCAATATTGTTATGGAAGGCCAGAAGCCAAATTCTCATGGCCAGGCCTGAAGCCAATATTGCTTTGGCCAAGTTGAAGCCAGGATTGTCATGGCGACCGGATACCATTACTCTCATGGCCTGGCTGGATGCTGATGTTGTCATCGCTAGGTTGAAGGCCGATATTTTGGTGGGCAGACCTCAATAGTTAAGGCCAGGCTGGAAGCCAATATTGTCATGTTCAGGCTGGTAGCCAATATTGTCTTGGCCACATTGGAAGCTAATATTTTCATGGCCAGGCCTTAAGCTAATGTTATTATGGCCAGGTCGGAAGCCAATAGTCATGGCCAGGCTGGAAGCCAGTACTGTCACGGCCAAGCTGGACGCCAATGTTGTCATTGCCATGTTTGAAGCTAATATTTTCATGACCAGGTAGAAAGCCAAAATTTTCATGGCAAGGCAGGAAGCCAATCCCGTCATGGCCAGGTGGGAAGCCAATACCGTCATGGCCAGGTGGGAAGCCAATACCGTCATGGCCAAGTGGGAAGCCAATACCGTCATGGCCAGGTGGGAAGCCAATACCGTCATGGCCAGGTGGGAAGCCAATACCGTCATGGCCAGGTGGGAAGCCAATACCGTCATGGCCAAGTGGGAAGCCAATACCGTCATGGCCAGGTGGGAAGCCAATACCGTCATGGCCAGGTGGGAAGCCAATACCGTCATGGCCAGGTGGGAAGCCAATACCGTCATGGCCAGGTGGGAAGCCAATACCGTCATGGCAAGGCCGGAAGCCAATACCGTCATGGCCAGGTGGGAAGCCAATGCCGTCATGGCAAGGCCGGAAGCCAATACCGTCATGGCCAGGTGGGAAGCCAATACCGTCATGGCCAGGTGGGAAGCCAATACCGTCATGGCCAGGTGGGAAGCCAATACCGTCATGGCCAGGTGGGAAGCCAATACCGTCATGGCCAGGTGGGAAGCCAATACCGTCATGGCCAGGTGGGAAGCCAATACCGTCATGGCCAAGTGGGAAGCCAATACCGTCATGGCCAGGTGGGAAGCCAATACCGTCATGGCCAGGTGGGAAGCCAATACCGTCATGGCCAGGTGGGAAGCCAATACCGTCATGGCCAAGTGGGAAGCCAATACCGTCATGGCCAGGTGGGAAGCCAATACCGTCATGGCCAGGTGGGAAGCCAATACCGTCATGGCCAGGTGGGAAGCCATTACCGTCATGGCCAGGTGGGAAGCCAATACCGTCATGGCCAGGTGGGAAGCCAATACCGTCATGGCCAGGTGGGAAGCCAATACCGTCATGGCCAGGTGGGAAGCCAATACCGTCATGGCCAGGTGGGAAGCCAATACCGTCATGGCCAGGTGGGAAGCCAATACCGTCATGGCCAGGTGGGAAGCCAATACCGTCATGGCCAGGTGGGAAGCCAATAATGTCATCGCCATACCGGAAGGCAGTATTGTCATTGCCATGTTGGAAGCTAATATTTTCATGGCCAGGCCTTAAGGTGATATTATCATGGCTAGGCCGGAAGCCAATACTGTATGGCCAGGGCGGAAGCCAATATTTTCATGGCCAGGTCGGAAGCCAATATTGCGATGGCCAAGACGGAATCTAATATTCTTATGGCCAGGCCGGAAGCCAATACTGTGTGACCAGGGCGGAAGCCAATACTGTCATGGCCAGGCAGGAAGGCAGTACCCTCAATGACCATACCATACTGACTTGTATTTGTTAATGAAGCCACAGACTGGAGATATTACCCTCTGCTTCAGTGTAATATTGCAGATGATACCTCGGACTACAGGTAATGTATGTCTCATTCTAAGGACTGTGTTGGATGACCGGGAGTAATAGGTGTGACCGTCCGCTGCAGTGGGCTAGTGGTGTTATCAGCACACACCATGTGGTGTGGAGAGTCTGGTGACGGAGTATACTGTTGTGGCAAAGTCAGACAGGCTGCTGCTTGTCCTTCATAATCTTTTAACATCCATCTTCTGACCCGTCACTGCCCAGCCTCACCCGTCACTACCAATCCGTCACTACCCAGCCTCTGCCATCACTACCCGGCCTCACCCATCCCTACCCAGCCTCACCCGTCACTACCCAACCTCACCCGTCATTACCCAGCTTCACCCATCACTACCCAGCCTCTGCCATCACTACCCAGCCTCACCCATCCCTACCCAGCCTCACCCGTCACTACCCAACCTCACCCGTCATTACCCAGCTTCACCCATCACTACCCAGCCTCTGCCATCACTACCCAGCCTCACCCATCCCTACCCAGCCTCACCCGTCACTACCCAACCTCACCCGTCATTACCCAGCTTCACCCATCACTACCCAGCCTCATCCGTCACTACCCAGCCTCACCAATCACTACCCAGTCTCACCCGTCACTACCCAGGTTCACTTGCCTCTTGTACCATCTTCTCAACCCGTCAGTACCCAGCCTCACCCGTTATCACCTACATTATCCCCCAACTAGCACCCTGTGTCATCAATCTTCTCTAATTATTGCCAATGACCATCACTTGCACCAGCTTTTGACCTCATCCTCTCACACGTGTTCACCTTCACTTTCACAACCTCTCTACCTTATACTCTCTACAAATGCCACATTCCCGCACCTCCCTCTCCAACACACTCTCTTCTCACATCACTATACCAAAGCCCTCCTTCTACCTTCTCACTCCCTTCCACCCCTCTAACCCTCCTCCCTCCACCTTATCTCTAATCTCTCATTTCCCCTCTCCCATCCTCCTTAACCTCACAAAGTAGATCCTCATCCTTTATTTAGTCTTTTTACAACAAAGGAATTGCCATCCCAGTTACCACAAATCTTCACAGCATTTATTGAATCTGATACTTGTGACTGCAAGAATACTCAATATACTTTTTTGTAAATAACCATAAAAGAGTCTTGTCAGGCCTTTCTGGCAGACACATATATCTTCAAACAATATTGTAATGCCTAGAATACACGAGCCATCAGCACAATAAAGAATCACATAATCTATATCTGATGATCAACATGATCCAAATGTCTTTTTCAAGCAGATGAAACCCTTGTTAACTAAACTTTATAAAACATTCCAGATGCAACCTTCAAATGTGTAACTTACGGCCCCGGTATGTTCCAGGGACGAAACATGATGAAGTTCTCCATCTGATAAACTATCCTGATCTCACAAACAGCGTGTCCACCACCGCGTCTTCTACTGACCAGTGGTGTACCATAGTACACAACAGCTCATCAACCAGCACTATTCTCAACACAATGATATTCCGCAACATATTTTTCCCATATGACATGAGTACCTGGGATTCACCTTTCCATATTCGAAACATCTCCCTGTCTTATCTATATAAACTCTAGATTTCATAGAAACACAAAACATCTTTGTGTTACGTCGTCAGAATATACGAACTAATCTGTTCTGGTCTAAAACTCAATCAAGTCTGATATCTCATGCTGTCACGAGGCAGATGAGATGGTTCCCGTAACTGAGGCTGTGACAGCATTCCACACACTTGTTATACCCATGATCATCACACTCTTGAACAAATAATACATCTCGGGGGTCAGAAAATACCATCCGGACAATACACAATATACATGACCAAATGAGTTATGTATCTTGTATGCAGACAAAACACAAGTTAAGCAAAATTCCACTTGCCACTGTCATGAAAAGGAGCAACCTGATGTCGACACTTGCGGGAGAACTCGACATCACCTGCCATGATATACGTTATAATCAAAACAAGAAAATGATATAACAGAAAATAATTGAACAAAAGATATGACAGAAAATAATTGAACAAAAGATATGACAGAAAATAATTGAACAAAAGATATAACAGAAAATAATTGAACAAAAGATATAACAGAAAATGATTGAACAAAAGATATGACAGAAAGTAACTGAACAAAAGATATAACAGAAAATAATTGAACAAAAGATATGACAGAAAATAATTGAACAAAAGATATGACAGAAAATAAATGAACATCAATAATCGACTTCTGCAAGGGCTACAACTGTATATGATGGAACCAACATAATGGAATTCACAGATACACTGCACACTACACTGCATTGGTACTTCATACATGCGTTGTCACAAAGGCTTTCCTACCTTCTGGAACACTATCTGCACAACACTCAACACTTGCAGCTCCACAAAAGGTATGTGTGCACACGCATTAATTCACTGAACAGTTCTTCAAAAGATGCAGCAATAGAGTAAGCAGATGACAAAGCATGATATTTAGCAAGAAACGATAGGAAAAATATATATAGGTATTTTTATAGTATAAGAGTAGTGGATGACAGGTACAAATTGACTCATGACACTGAATGTAGAGAAGGTTCAAGAGATCAGGCGCATAGAACTCCCACCTCGCACACTGCAGATACGTAATTACTACATTTGTACATACTGTGACATGTTGTCGGAGACTTAAAACATAGCAAGTTATCTTATCAACTGGTATGCAAAAAAGTGTTACATTTCGTCTTCTGTGTTACACAAAAGTCAATTTCGGAGCAAGACTATAGGGAGTAGGACGGAGAGGAGAGAGAGACTACAGGGAGTAGAATGGGGAGGAGTGAGACTACAGGAAGCAGGACGGGAAGGAGTGAGACTACAGGAAGCAGGACGGGAAGGAGTGAGACTACAGGTAGCAGGACGGGAAGGAGCGAGACTACAGGAAGCAGGACGGGAAGGAGTGAGACTACAGGAAGCAGGACGGGGAGGAGCGAGACTACAGGAAGCAGGACGGGGAGGAGTGAGACTACAGGAAGCAGGACGGGGAGGAGTGAGACTACAGGAAGCAGGACGGGAAGGAGTGAGACTACAGGAAGCAGGACGGGGAGGAGTGAGACAGGGGAAAGCAGGACGCGGAGGAGTGAGACTGTGAGGAAGGTGATCAGTACAGACTAACTGCAGTTACAACGCCAGAAGACCAGTTGTAACGTCATCCCAGCTGATATTCACGACAGGAGGTAGTGGGTGGAGACACGTCATGTGAGCTACATACTCTGCAAACCCTAAGGTATGATAAATTGGCATTTGATCTGACCCTTCAGGGTCATGTCAAAGACCACGCCATCTTACCCAGAGGTCATATTGCCGAACTCAAAAGATTAAAGTCTGACTTAACAAGCAGTCATGTCGTCGAGGGAAGCAGTACCCTGGCGGGTCATGACAACATCTGGGATGTTGATGATGCCGGCAGGTACTTGTGCTGGTTACGGGCATGAGGGGCTTTAAGGTAGAATGAGAATCCAGAAAAGCCGATGTTTAGGATGTTGCTATGAGTGGTCTCCTCCTGGTTCATATCTCGTCGAGTTTAATGTTTTTCTTCTATTGTTCGACGATTTGAGATGTTATCAGGCCTTTAAACCTTCAGTAGTAAACGGGAAGACACGGGATGGATAGGAAACAAGTGGTCCGCTGGCCTATGTCAAGGTTATCTGTTAAGAAATCAAATCTCTATAAGGTAAAGATGATGGAGAACCTTAAGACCCATCAGCGGATGATAGTGACGGGAAGCCCACTGAAATCATTGTGTTGGAGGGAGCGTGACAGAGCAGGCCGCCCGGGAACGCGCGGTCCGTCTTACCTGACCACGGTGGTCTGACCTAAGTCTTTACCATTGGTGCCTACAGCACCAGAGTAAACAGACATTCGAAAGAGATTGTACAGACCTCAACAGTGATGTAATTCATGGAAAGTTAATGTTTCATTAGTTAAAAGAAAGTAACGCCGTAAGATGAAATCAGTTATACGATTTACAAAGTTAATTTTGTGAGTTAACTAAATATAACGAGACTCAAAATTTTCTTCCGTATTTTGTGTTGTTTAAAGCTTGTGTCCGCCTCTTCACATTATCAGTTGACTAATATGTGTAAGTTTTCACATTTTCCTGTATATGACTCAAGGATGAGAGAACATTACAGTCATACAAGTTATTATACAATATTCAGAAATCTTAATAAGAGAAGTTGTGAATCTTGTACTGATAGTCCAGTTTATATGTCGAAATTTCTTTTCTTTAAAACAGTTCTTCTATTTATACAAAGGAATGATCCGTCTTGTATGGAGTACTGCTCTCACATTTGGGGTGGTTCTCCATATTTGACAAGAGTTAAGTGAAAGCAGTCTGGCTTATAAACAGTCCCAGGATAACTTCCGAACTTGACGTTCTTCCCCTACGCTGCAATGTTGGCTCACTTTCCCTCTTCTGCAGGTATTACTTCTTTTGTGTGTGTGTGTGTGTGTCCACACCGCCAGCAGGACCACGCAATACTCGGCAAGCTGCTGCGTCATATGACTACTGCGTGGCCGCTGGCAACTCAAGAGTGAGTCGTTTTGATAAGCAGTCTTTCCCTACATGTCGAAGCTCTAGAACTCTCTCCCCTCTCTCTCCTTTCCAGTAACTATGGGCTGGCACTTTTTAAGGGACAGGTTTTACACTACCTCCGAAGTTCGTAAATACTGTCTCTTGTCTCTTATTATCTATCATTTATTTCTCTATATTTCCATTAAGGCCCGGCCTGGATGTGGAATTTTTCATTTCCTGGAGTCTCCAACGAAAAAAAGAGTAATATCGTGTGAAGTTTCTTACTGTGAAAAGTTGTATGTGATTTTTCGTATACACGTTATATGTGCATTATACTTTCCGCCTCACATAGATAACAGACAACAGATGAAATATCACCAAGAAATTCTCAAGAAACTCATTGTAACCATACCCCAAGTGATTCACTCACTCAATCTTTAGGTGAAAATCTGTCTGTCTGGTATGAAACTAGACGCCCCTCTGTTGTCAGTACTCGAAATTCAAGTTGCCGGCTGTGACTCACGTCCCAAACAACTGACAGGTCCGGTAACCTAAGCTGTTTGGGGAGTGAGAGTGCACTAGAAGAGTTCGAGAGACACTGTTTGTGTGTGACACAGGACGAAGTTTGTGAGAGATCTGGAGAGTACTTTAAGGGATGTACTAGAGATGACGGTACAAAAAAAGTCGATATTGATTCAATAAGGTTGAAGGTTAAGGGAAAGCCATTTAGATGTAAGGGAAAAGCTGAAGGTATAAACCGGATAGTGAGTGACATGGTGAAAGATGGAAGTAAAATTGATGTTGACTAAATAGATCTGGAAGGAGTATATGGAAACATGGAGAAGTACTTGACTACCAAACGAAAGCAGTAATTCCTCCACTGTATTAAGGTAAATGGAGTGAGGGTGACTTTCAGTATTACAGAGGAGAACTTTCCATAACACAATTGGTAAGTTGTAAGGTAGGATAGCGATTAATCGTGTTAAAATGATTAGCGAATCCTATGTTGCTGAAAAAAAAAACCGCTCATTATAGGAGGAGGGCGTGCAGATCAGACTCTTGCACTTGGGAAGGTAATGGAGAAGTTTCAAGATAAAATGATAAATGTGAGTAGCGTTAGTATGTAGTAAAAAAGACAATTATCGCAAATCATGTGTTCAATAGAATTAGTAATAAGTAATGTTACTCAGGTTGTTTATGTATAACTGGTACTCCTGATAACCTGCTGTATTTCTTAAGCTTGCACCTTTCTCTGACAAATTCTTAAAAAGATATATTAATATCTATTTTCTGAATTGACAAAGGACAATTGAGAGTAATGTACTACTTTGGCGATACTTATTTCAACAAGTGTTTGAGAAACTAAAGGGATGAGTTGCCATTTACGAAATATTATGAAAAAGAAGATGATAGGAGTCACAATCAAGTCGGGAGACAAAAGTACACTACGTATCATGAAATCATTATACTGCTCGTGAGGGAATTATTAAATAATGCATGTCAAATTTCCTCTAATTACAGGACTTTGGAGTATGTTTGACTTAACTGTCCGAAAGATACGAATCTAGAATGCATCTCAAGGAGCAAAAAATGTATTGCCTTCGAGTTGTTATGTTTAACCAGAGCACTCGCTTGGCAAATAAGGTTTGCTTAAACAGAATTATTTTACCAAGATTTATCGTTACTGACATAAAAGACACACACACATACACATTATGTATATATATATATATATAGTTTTTCTTTTTGCTTTGTCGCTGTCTCCCGCGTTTGCGAGGTAGCGCAAGGAAACAGACGAAAGAAATGGCCCAACCCACCCCCATACACATGTATATACATACGTCCACACACGCAAATATACATACCTACACAGCTTGCCATGGTTTACCCCAGACGCTTCACATGCCCTGATTCAATCCACTGACAGCACGTCAACCCCGGTATACCACATCGATCGAATTCACTCTATTCCTTGCCCTCCTTTCACCCTCCTGCATGTTCAGGCCCCGATCACACAAAATCTTTTTCACTCCATCTTTCCACCTCCAATTTGGTCTCCCACTTCTCCTCGTTCCCTACAGTTCCGACACATATATCCTCTTGGTCAATCTTTCCTCACTCATTCTCTCCATATTCCCAAACCATTTCAAAACACTCTCTTCTGCTCTCTCAATCACGCTCTTTTTATTTCCACACATCTTTCTTACCCTTACGTTACTTACTCGAACAAACGACCTCACACCACATATTGTCCTCAAACATCTCATTTCCAGCACATTCACCCTCCTGCGCACAACTCTATCCATAGTCCACGCCTCGCAACCATACAATATTGTTGGAACCACTATTCCTTCAAACATACCCATTTTTGCGTTCCGAGATAATGTTCTCGACTTCCACGCATTCTTCAAGGCTCCCAGGATTTTCGCCCCCTCCCCCACCCTATGATCCACTTCCGCTTCCATGGTTCCATCCGCTGACAGATCCACTCCCAGATATCTAAACCACTTTACTTCCTCCAGTCTTTCTCCATTCAAACTTACCTCACAATTGACTTGATGCTCAACCCTACTGTACCTAATAACCTTGCTCTTATTCACATTTACTCTTAACTTTCTTCTTTCACACACTTTACCAAACTCAGTCACCAGCTTCTGCAGTTTCTCAAATGAATCCGCCACCAGCGCTGTATCATCAGCGAACAACAATGACTCACTTCCCAAGCTCTCTCATCCCCAACAGACTTCATACTTGCCCCTCTTTCCAAAACTCTTGCATTCACCTCCCTAACAACCCCATCCATAAACAAATTAAACAACCATGGAGACATCACACACCCCTGCCGCAAACCTACATTCACTGAGAACCAATCACTTTCCTCTCTTCCTACACGTACACATGCCTTACATCCTCGATAAAAACTTTTCACTGCTTCTAAAAACTTGCCTCCCACACCATATATTCTTAATACCTTCCACAGAGCATCTCCATCAACTCTATCATATGTCTTCTCCAGATCCATAAATGCTACATACAAATCCATTTGCTTTTCTAAGTATTTCTCACATACATTCTTCAAAGCAAACACCTGATCCACACATCCTCTACCACTTCTGAAACCACACTGCTCTTCCCCAATCTGATGTTCTGTACATGTCTTCACCCTCTCTATCAATACCCTCCCATATAATTTACCAGGAATACTCAACAAACTTATACCTCTGTAATTTGAGCACTCACTCTTATCCCTTTTGTCTTTGTGCAATTGCACTATGCACGCATTCCGCCAATCCTCAGGCACCTCACCATGAGTCATACATACATTAAATAACCTTACCAACCAGTCAATAATACAGTCACGCCCTTTTTTAATGTGTTTGATGATAGAGTGGCAGATATAGGGTGTTTTGGTCGAGGTGGTGTGCAAAGTGAGAGGGTTAGGGAAAATGATTTGGTAAACAGAGAAGAGGTAGTAAAAGCCTTGCGGAAGATGAAAGCCGGCAAGGCAGCAGGTTTGGATGGTATTGCAGTGGAATTTATATATATATATATATATATATATATATATATATATATATATATATATATATATATATATATATATATATGTATATATATATATATATATATATATATATATATATATATATATATATATATATATATATATATATATGTATAGGGGAGAAAGAATACTTCCCACGTATTCCCTGCGTGTCGTAGAAGGCGACTAAAAGGGAAGGGAGCGGGGGGCTGGAAATCCTCCCCTCTCGGTTTTTTTTTTTTTTTTTTTTTTTTTTTTTTCCAAAAGAAGGAACAGAGAAGGGGGCCAGGTGAGAATATTCCCTCAAAGGCCCAGTCCTCTGTTCTTAACGCTACCTCGCTATCGCGGGAAATGACGAATAGTATAAAAAAAAAATATATATATATTTTTTTTTTTTTTTCTTTTTTTTCCAAAAGAAGAAACAGAGAAAGGGGCCAGGTGAGGATATTCCCTCAAAGGCCCAGTCCTCATCCTCTGTTCTTAACGCTACCTCGCTAATGTGGGAAAAGGCGATTAGTATAAAAAAAAAAAAAAAAAGAAAAATATATATATATATATATATATATATATATATATATATATATATATATATATATATATATATATATATACATATATATATATATATATATTTATATATATATATATATATATATATATATATATATATATATATATATATATATATATATGTATATATATATATATATATATATACATACATATATATATATATATATATATATATATATATATATATATATATATATATATATATATATATATATATATATATATATATATATATATATATATATATATATATATATATATATATAGATGCTCTGTGGAAGGTATTAAGAATATATGGTGTGGGAGGCAAGTTGTTAGAAGAGGTGAAAAGTTTTTATCGAGGATGTAAGGCATGTGTCCGTGTAGGAAGAGAGGAAAGTGATTGGTTCTCAGTGAATGTAGGTTTGCGGCAGGGGTGTGTGATGTCTCCATGGTTGTTTAATTTGTTTATGGATGGGGTTGTTAGGGAGGTGAATGCAAGAGTTTTGGAAAGAGGGGCAAGTATGAAGTCTGTTGGGGATGAGAGAGCTTGGGAAGTGAGTCAGTTGTTGTTCGCTGATGATACAGCGCTGGTGGCTGATTCATGTGAGAAACTGCAGAAGCTGGTGACTGAGTTTGGTAAAGTGTGTGAAAGAAGAAAGTTAAGAGTAAATGTGAATAAGAGCAAGGTTATTATGTACAGTAGGGTTGAGGGTCAGGTCAATTGGGAGGTGAGTTTGAATGAAGAAAAACTGGAGGAAGTGAAGTGTTTTAGATATCTGGGAGTGGATCTGGCAGCGGATGGAACAATGGAAGCAGAAGTGGATCATAGGGTGGGGGAGGGGGCGAAAATTTTGGGAGCCTTGAAGAATGTGTTGAAGTCGAGAACATTATCTCGGAAAGCAAAAATGGGTATGTTTGAAGGAATAGTGGTTCCAACAATGTTGTATGGTTGCGAGGCGTGGGCTATGGATAGAGTTGTGCGCAGGAGGATGGATGTGCTGGAAATGAGATGTTTGAGGACAATGTGTGGTGTGAGGTGGTTTGATCGAGTAAGTAACGTAAGGGTAAGAGAGATGTGTGGAAATAGAAATAGCGTGGAAATAGCGTGGTTGAGAGAGCAGAAGAGGGTCTTTTGAAATGGTTTGGGCACATGGAGAGAATGAGTGAGGAAAGATTGACCAAGAGGATATATGTGTCGGAAGTGGAGGGAACGAGGAGAAGAGGGAGACCAAATTGGAGGTGGAAAGATGGAGTGAAAAAGATTTTGTGTGATCGGGGCCTGAACATGCAGGAGGGTGAAAGGAGGGCAAGGAATAGAGTGAATTGGAGCGATGTGGTATACTGGGGTTGACGTGCTGTCAGTGGATTGAATCAAGGCATGTGAAGCGTCTGGGGTAAACCATGGAAAGCTGTGTAGGTATGTATATTTGCGTGTGTGGACGTATGTATATACATGTGTATGGGGGTGGGTCGGGCCATTTCTTTCGTGTTTCCTTGCGCTACCTCGCAAACGCGGGAGACAGCGACAAAGAAAAAAAAAAAAAAAAAAAAAATATATATATATATATATATATATATATATATATATATATATATATATATATATATATATATATATAAAAGAGAGAGGCATTTGGACGATTTTTGCAGGGAAAAAATGAAATTGAGTGGGAGATGTATGAAAGAAAGAGACAGGAGGTCAAGAGAAAGGTGCAAGAGGTGAAAAAGAGGGCAAATGAGAGTTGGGGTGAGAGAGTATCATTAAATTTTAGGGAGAATAAAAAGATGTTCTGGAAGGAGGTAAAGAAAGTGCGTAAGAGAAGGGAGCAAATGGGAACTTCAGTGAAAGTCGCAAATGGGGAGGTGATAACAAAGAGTGGTGATGTGAGAAGGAGATGGAGTGAGTATTTTGAAGGTTTGTTGAATGTGTTTGATGATAGAGTGGCAGATATAGGGTGTTTTGGTCGAGGTGGTGTGCAAAGTGAGAGGGTTAGGGAAAATGATTTGGTAAACAGAGAAGAGGTAGTAAAAGCTTTGCGGAAGAGGAAAGCCGGCAGGTTTGGATGGTATTGCAGTAGAATTTATTAAAAAAAGGTGTGACTGTATTATTGACTGGTTGGTAAGGTTATTTAATGTATGTATGACTCATGGCGAGGTGCCTGAGGATTGGCAGAATGCGTGCATAGTGCCACTGTACAAAGGCAAAGGAGATAAGAGTGAGTGCTCAAATTACAGAGGTATAAGTGTGTTGAGTATTCCTGGTGAATTATATGGGAGGGTATTGATTGAGAGGGTGAAGGCATGTACAGAGCATCAGACTGGGGAAGAGCAGTGTGGTTTCAGAAGTGGTAGAGGATGTGTGGATCAGGTGTTTGCTTTGAAGAATGTATGTGAGAAATACTTAGAAAAGCAAATGGATTTGTATGTAGCATTTATGGATCTGGAGAAGGCATATGATAGAGTTGATAGAGATGCTCTGTGGAAGGTATTAAGAATATATGGTGTGGGAGGCAAGTTGTTAGTAGCAGTGAAAAGTTTTTATCGAGGATGTAAGGCATGTGTACGTGTAGGAAGGTGATTGGTTCTCAGTGAATGTAGGTTTGCGGCAGGGGTGTGTGATGTCTCCATGGTTGTTTAATTTGTTTATGGATTGGGTTGTTAGGGAGGTAAATGCAAGGGTTTTGGAAAGAGGGGCAAGTATGAAGTCTGTTGTGGATGAGAGAGCTTGGGAAGTGAGTCAGTTGTTGTTTGCTGATGATACAGGACTGGTGGCTGATTCATGTGAGAAACTGCAGAAGCTGGTGACCGAGGTTGGTAAAGTGTGTGAAAGAAGAAAGTTAAGAGTAAATGTGAATAAGAGCAAGGTAATTAGGTACAGTAGGGTTGAGGGTCAAGTCAATTGGGAGGTAAGTTTGAATGGAGAAAAACTGGACGAAATAAAGTGTTTTAGATATCTGGGAGTGGATCTGGCAGCGGATGGAACCATGGAAGCAGAAGTGGATCATAGGGTGGGGGAGGGGGCGAAAATCCTGGGAGCCTTGAAGAATGTGTGGAAGTCGAGAACATTATCTCGTAAAGCAAAAATGGGTATGTTTGAAGGAATAGTGGTTCCAACAATGTTGTATGGTTGCGAGGCGTGGGCTATGGATAGAGTTGTGCGCAGGATGATGGATGTGCTGGAAATGAGATGTTTGAGGACAATGTGTGGTGTGAGGTGGTTTGATCGAGTAAGTAACGTAAGGTTAAGAGAGATGTGTGGAAATAAAAAGAGCGTGGTTGAGAGAGCAGAAGAGGGTGTTTTGAAATGGTTTGGTCACATGGAGAGAATGAGTGAGGAAAGATTGACCAAGAGGATATATGTGTCGGAAGTGGAGGGAACGAGAAGTGGGAGACCAGATTGAAGGTGGAAAGATGGAGTGAAAAAGATTTTATGTGATCGGGGCCTGAACATGCAGGAGGGTGAAAGGAGGGCAAGGAATAGAGTGAATTGGATCGATGTGGTATACTGGGGTTGACGTGCTGTCAGTGGATTGAATCAGGGCATGTGAAGCGTCTGGGGTGAACCATGGAAAGCTGTGTAGGTA
Source organism: Panulirus ornatus (assembly GCF_036320965.1). Lineage (NCBI taxonomy): Eukaryota > Metazoa > Arthropoda > Malacostraca > Decapoda > Palinuridae > Panulirus > Panulirus ornatus. Next base: position 47,056,321 of record NC_092224.1, read on the forward strand.
TGTATATTTGCGTTTGTGGACGTATGTATATACATGTGTATGAGGGTGGGTCGGGCCATTTCTTTCGTCTGTTTCCTTGCGCTACCTCGCAAACGCGGGAGACAGCGAAAAAGCAAAAAAAAAAAAAATATATATATTCATATATATATATATATATATATATATATATATATATATATATATATATATATATATATATATATATATATATATTTCTTTCTTTCTTTCAAACTATTCGCCATTTCCCGCGTTAGCGAGGTAGCATTAAGAACACAGGACTGGGCCTTTGAGGGAATACCCTCACCTGGCCCAATTCTCTGTTCCTTCTTTTGGAAAATTAAAAAAAACGAGAGGGAAGGATTTCCAGCCCCCCGCTCCCTCCCCTTTTAGTCTCCTTCTACGACACGCAAGGAATACGTGGGAAGTATTCTTTCTCCCCTATCCCCAGGGATAATATATATATATATATATATATATATATATATATATATATATATATGTATATATATATATATATATATATATATATATATATATATATATATATATATATATATATATATATATATTTTATCCCTGGGATATGGGAGAAAGAATACTGCCCACGCATTCCTCACCTGTCGTAGAAGGCGACTAAAGGGGACTGGAGCAGGGGCTGGAATCCCTCCCCTCCTTGTATTTTAACTTTCTTAAAAGGGGAAGAGAAGAAGGAATCACGCGGGGAGAGGTCATTTTCCTCGAAGGCTCAGATTGGAGTCTCTAAATGTGTGTGGATGTAACTAAGATGAGAAAAAAGGAGAGATAGGTAGCATGTTTGAGGAAAGGAACCTGAATGTTTTAGCTCTGAGTGAAACAAAGCTCAAGGGTAAAGGGGAAGAGTGGTTTGGGGATGTCTTGGGAGTAAAGTCAGGGGTTAGTGAGAGGACAAGAGCAAGGGAAGGAGTAGCACTACTCCTGAAACAGGAGTGGTGGGAGTATGTAATAGAGTGTGAGAAAGTAAACTGTAGATTAGTATGGGTAAAACTGAAAGTGGATGGAGAGAGACATTTGATTATTGGTGCATATGCACCTGGGCATGAAAAGAAAGATCATGAGAGGCAAGTGTTTTGGTTGCAGCTGAGTGAGTGTGTTAGTAGTTTTGATGTACGCGAACGGGTTATAGTGATGGGTGATTTCAATGGAAAGGTAAGTAATATGGCAGTTGAGGGAATAATTGGTGCACATGGGGTGTTCAGTTTTGTAAATGGAAATAGTGAAGAGCTTGTAGATTAATGTGCTGAAAAAGGACCGGTGATTGGGAATACCTAGTTTAAAAAGAGAGATACACATAAGTAGGAGAGATGGCCAGAGAGCGTTATTGGATTACGTGTTAATTGATAGGCGCTCGAAAGAGAGATTTTTTGGATGTTAATGTGCTGAGAGGTGCAACTAGAGGGATGTCTGATCATTATCTTGTGGAGGCGAAGGTGAAGACTTGTAGAGGTGTTCAGAAGAGAGGAGAAAATGTTGGGGTGAAAAGAGTGGTGAGAGCAAGTGATCTTGTGAAGGAAACTTGTGTGAGGAAGTACCAGGTGAGACAGTGTACAGATGGAAAAAGGTGAGAACAAAAGACGTATGGGGAGTGGGGGAGGAATGGGATGTAATTAGGGAAGTAGTGATGGCTTGCGCAAAAGAAGCGTGGGAAGCGGGCAGATTAGAAGAGGTAGTGAGTGGTAGGATGAAGAAGTAAGAGTAATAGTGAAAGAGGAGAGAGAGGAATTTAGACGATTTTTGCAGGGAAATAGTGCAAATGACTGGGAGATGCATAAAAGAAAGAGGCAGGAGGTCAAGAGAAAAGTGCAAGAGGTGAAAAAGAGGGCAAATGAGAGTTGGGGTGAAAGAGTATCATTATATTTTAGGGAGATTAAAACATGTTTTGGAAGGAGGTAAATAAAGTGTGTAAGACAAGGGAACAAATGGGAACTTCAGTGAAGGGAGCTAATGGGGAGGTGATAACAACTAGTGGTGATGAGAGAAAGAGATGGAATGAGTATTTTGAAGGTTTATTGAATGTATTTGATGATAGAGTGGCAGATATAGGGTGTTTTGGTCGAAGTTGTGTGCAAAGTAAGAGGGTTTAGGGAGAATGATTTAGTAAACAAAGAAGAGGTAGTGAAAGCTTTCCGGAAGATGAAAGCCGGCAAGGCAGTGGGTTTGGATGGTATTGCAGTGGAATTTAGTAAAAAAGGTGGTGACTGTGCTGTTGACTGGTTGGTAAGGTTATTTGATGTATGTATGACTCATGGTGAGGTGCCTGAGGATTTGAGGAATGCTTGCATAGTGCCATTGTACAAAGGCAAAGGGGATAAAAGTGAACGCCCAAATTACAGAGGTATAAGTTTGTTGAGTATTCCTGTTAAATTGTATGGGAGGGTATTGATTGAGAGGGTGAAGGCATGTACAGAGCATAAGATTGGGGATGAGCATTGTGGTTTCAGAAGTGGTAGAGGATGTGCGGATCAGGTGTTTGCTTTGAAGAATGTATGTGAAAAATACTTACTAAAGCAAATGGATTTGTATGTAGCATTTATGGATCTGGAGAAGGCATATGATAAAGTTGATAGAGATGCTCTGTGGAAGGTATTAAGAATATATGGTGTGGGGGGCAAGTTGTTAGAAGCAGTGAAAAGTTTTTATCGAGGATGTAAGACATGTGTACGTGTAGGAAGGTGAGGAAAGTGATTGGTTCTCAGTGAATGTTGGTTTGCGGGCAGGGGTGTGTGATGTCTCCATGGTTGTTTAATTTTTTATGGATGGGGTTGTTAGCGAGGTGATCGCAAGAGTTTTGGAAAGAGGGGCAAGTATGCAGTCTATTGTGGATGAGAGAGCTTGGGAAGTGAGTCAGTTGTTGTTCGCTGATTGTACAGCAATGGTGGCTGATTCGTGTGAGAAACTGCAGAAGGTGGTAACTTAGTTTGCTAAAGTGTGTAAGAAAAGAATGCTGAGAGTAGATGTGAATAGGAGAAAGGTTATTAGGTACATTAGGGTTGAGGGACAAGTCAATTGGGAGGTATATTTGAAAGGAGAAAAACTGGAGAAAGTGAAGTGTTTTAGATCTGTGGGAGTAGATTTGACAGCGGATTGAACGATGGAAGCGGAAGTGAATCATAGGGTGGGGGAGTTGGCGAAAATTCTGGGAGCGCTGAAGAGTATGTGGAAGTTGAGAACATTTTCTTGGAAAGCAAAAATGGGTATGTTTGAAGGAATAGTGGTTCCAACAATGTTTTATGGTTGCGAGGCGTAGGCTATGGATAGAGTTGTGCACAGGAGGGTGGATGTGCTGGAAATGAGATGTTTGAGGACAATATGTGGTGTGAGGTGGTTTGATCGAGTAAGTAATAAAAGGGTAAGAGAGATGTGTGGAAATAAAAAGAGTGTGTTTGAGTGAGCAGAAGAGGGTGTTTTGAAATGGTTTGGTCACATGGAGAGAATGAGTGAGGAAAGATTGACCAAGAGGATATATGTGTCAGAGGTGGGGGAATTAGGAGAAGTGGGACACCAAATTGGAGGTGGAAAGATGGAGTGAAAAAGATTTTGAGTGATGGCGGCCTGAATATGCAGGAGGGTGAAAGGCGTGCAAGGAATAGAGTGAATCGGTAAGATTTGGTATACCGAGGTCGACGTGTTGTCAATGGATTAAACCGGGGCGTGTGAAGCGTGTGGGGTAAACCATGGAAAGTTCTGTTGGGCCTGGATGTGAAAAGGGAGCTGTGGTTTCAGTGGATTATACATGACAGCTAGAGACTGAGTGTGAACGAATGGGGTCTTTGTTGTCTCTTCCTAGCGCTACCTCGCACACATGGGGGGGGGGGTTGTTATTCCATGTGTGGCGAGGTGGCGATGGGAATGAATAAAGGCAGACAGTATGAATTATGTACATGTGTATATATGTATATGTCTGTGTGTGTGTATATATATATATATATATATATATATATATATATATATATATATATGTATATATATATATATATATATATATATATATATATATATATATATATATATATATATACATATATATATATATATATATATATATGTATATATATATATATCATCCCTGGGGATATATATATATGTATATATGTATATATGTATATAGATATATATATATATATATATATATATATATATATATATATATATATATATATATATATATATATATATATATATATATATATATATATATATATATATATATATATATATATATATATATATATATATATATATATGTACATTGTGATGTATAGGTATGTATATTTGCGTGTGTGGACGTGTATGTATGTACATGTGTAGGTGGGTGGGTTGGGCCATTCTTTCGTCTGTTTCCTTGAGCTACCTCGCTAACGCGGGAGACACTTAGTTTCTAGCTGTCATATAATAATGCACCGAAACCACAGCTCCCTTTCCACATCCAGGCCCCACAGAACTTTCCATGTTTTACCCCAGACTCTTCACATGCCATGGTTCAATCTATTGACAGCACGTTGACCCCGGTATACCACATCGTTCTAATTCACTCTATTCCTTGCACACCTTTCACCCTCCTGATGTTCAAGCCCCGATCACACAAAATCTTTTTCACTCCATGTTTCCACCTCCAATTTGGTCTCCCACTTCTCCTTGTTCCCTCCACCTCTGACACATATATCGGCTTTGTCAATCTTTCCTCACTCGTTCTCTCCATGTGCTCAAACCATTTCAAAACACCCTCTTCTGCTCTCTCAACCACACTCTTTTTATTACCACGCGTCTCTCTTACCCTATTATTACTTACTCGATCAAACCACCTTACACCGCATATTGTCCTCAAACATCTCAATTTCAGCACATCCACCCTCCTGCGCACAACCCTATCCATAGCCCACGCCTCGCAACCATACAACATTGTTGCACCCACAATTCCTTCAAACATAACCATTTTTACTTTCCGATATAATGTTTTCGACTTCCACACATTCTTCAAGGCTCCCAGAATTATCGCCACCTCCCCCACCCTATGATTCACTTCCGCTTCCGTGGTTCTATCCGCTGCTAAATCCACTCCCAGATATCTAAAACATTTCACTTCCTCCAGTTTTTCTCCATTCAAACTTACCTCCCATTGACTTGTCCCTCTACCCTACTGTACCTCATAACCTTACTCTTATTTACATTTACTCTCAGCTTTCTTTTCTCACACACTTTACCAACTCGGTCACCACCTTCTGCAGTTTCTCATACGAATCAACCACCAGCGCTGGATTATCAGCGAAGAACAACTGACTCACTTCCCAAGCTCTCTCATCCACAACAGAATGCATACTTGCCTCTCTTTCCAAAACTCTTGCATTCACCTCCCTAACAACCCCATCGATAAACAAATCAAACAACCATGGAGACATCAAACACACCTGCGCAAACCAACATTCACTGAGAACCAGTTACTTTCCTCTCTTCCAACACATACTTACGCCTTACATCCTCGCTAAAAACTTTTCACTGCTTCTAAGAACTTGCCTCCCACACCGTAACTTATCAATACCTTTCCACAGAGCATCTCTATCAACTCATTCATATGCCTTTTCCAGATCCATAAATACTACATACAAATCCATTTCCTTTTCTAAGTATCACTTACATAGATTCTTCAAAGCGAACACCTGATCCGCAAATCCTCTACCACTTTTACCCAATGTGATGCTCTGTACATGCATTCACCCTCTCAATCGATACCCTCCCATATAAATGAATAATATATATATATATATATATATATATATATATATATATATATATATATATATATATACATATATATATATTTCTTTTCTTTCATACTATTCGCCATTTCCCGCATTAGCGAGGTAGCGTTAAGAACAGAAGACTGGGCCTTTGAGGGAATATCCTCACCTGGCCCCCTTCTCTGTTCCTTCTTTTGGAAAATTAAAAAAAAACGAGAGGGGAGGATTTCCAGCCACCTGCTCCCTCCCCTTTTAGTCGCCTTCTACGACACGCAGGGAATACGTGGGAAGTATTCTTTCTCCCCTATCCCCAGGGATATATATATATATATATATATATATATATATATATATATATATATATATATATATATATATATATATTTTTTTTTTTTTTTTTTTTTTTTTATACTTTGTCGCTGTCTCCCGCGTTTGCGAGGTAGCGCAAGGAAACAGACGAAAGAAATGGCCCAACCCCCCCCCCCCCCCCATACACATGTACATACACACGTCCACACACGCAAATATACATACCTACACAGCTTTCCATGGTTTACCCCAGACGCTTCACATGCCTTGATTCAATCCACTGACAGCACGTCAACCCCTGTATACCACATGACTCCAATTCACTCTATTCCTTGCCCTCCTTTCACCCTCCTGCATGTTCAGGCCCCGATCACACAAAATCTTTTTCACTCCATCTTTCCACCTCCAATTTGGTCTCCCTCTTCTCCTCGTTCCCTCCACCTCCGACACATATATCCTCTTGGTCAATCTCTCCTCACTCATTCTCTCCATGTGCCCAAACCATTTCAAAACACCCTCTTCTGCTCTCTCAACCACGCTCTTTTTATTTCCACACATCTCTCTTACCCTTACGTTACTTACTCGATCAAACCACCTCACACCACACATTGTCCTCAAACATCTCATTTCCAGCACATCCATCCTCCTGCGCACATCTCTATCCATAGCCCACGCCTCGCAACCATACAACATTGTTGGAACCACTATTCCCTCAAACATACCCATTTTCGCTTTCCGAGATAATGTTCTCGACTTCCACACATTTTTCAAGGCTCCCAAAATTTTCGCCCCCTCCCCCACCCTATGATCCACTTCCGCTTCCATGGTTCCATCCGCTGACAGATCCACTCCCAGATATCTAAAACACTTCACTTCCTCCAGTTTTTCTCCATTCAAACTCACCTCCCAATTGACTTGACCCTCACCCCTACTGTACCTAATAACCTTGCTCTTATTCACATTTACTCTCAACTTTCTTCTTCCACACACTTTACCAAACTCAGTCACCAGCTTCTGCAGTTTCTCACATGAATCAGCCACCAGCGCTGTATCATCAGCGAACAACAACTGACACACTTCCCAAGCTCTCTCATCCCCAACAGACTTCATACTTGCCCCTCTTTCCAGGACTCTTGCATTTACCTCCCTTACAACCCCATCCATAAACAAATTAAACAACCATGGAGACATCACACACCCCTGCCGCAAACCTACATTCACTGAGAACCAATCACTTTCCTCTCTTCCTACACGTACACATGCCTTACATCCTCGATAAAAACTTTTCACTGCTTCTAACAACTTGCCTCCCACACCATATATTCTTAATACCTTCCACAGAGCATCTCTATCAACTCTATCATATGCCTTCTCCAGATCCATAAATGCTACATACAAATCCATTTGCTTTTCTAAGTATTTCTCACATACATTCTTCAAAGCAAACACCTGATCCACACATCCTCTACCACTTCTGAAACCGCACTGCTCTTCCCCAATCTGATGCTCTGTACATGCCTTCACCCTCTCGATCAATACCCTCCCATATAATTTACCAGGAATACTCAACAAACTTATACCTCTGTAATTTGAGCACTCACTCTTATCCCCTTTGCCTTTGTACAATGGCACTATGCACGCATTCCGCCAATCCTCAGGCACCTCACCATGAGTCATACATACATTAAATAACCTTACCAACCAGTCAACAATACAGTCACCCCCTTTTTTAATAAATTCCACTGCAATACCATCCAAACCTGCTGCCTTGCCGGCTTTCATCTTCCGCAGAGCTTTTACTACCTCTTCTCTGTTTACCAAATCATTTTCCCTAACCCTCTCACTTTGCACACCACCTCGACCAAAACACCCTATATCTGCCACTCTGTCATCAGACACATTCAACAAACCTTCAAAATACTCATTCCATCTCCTTCTCACATCACCGCTACTTGTTATCACCTCCCCATTTGCGCCCTTCACTGAAGTTCCCATTTGCTCCCTTGTCTTACGCACCCTATTTACCTCCTTCCAGAACATCTTTTTATTCTCCCTAAAATTTACTGATAGTCTCTCACCCCAACTCTCATTTGCCCTTTTTTTCACCTCTTGCACCTTTCTCTTGACCTCCTGTCTCTTTCTTTTATACTTCTCCCACTCAATTGCATTTTTTCCCTGCAAAAATCGTCCAAATGCCTCTCTCTTCTCTTTCACTAATACTCTTACTTCTTCATCCCACCACTCACTACCCTTTCTAAACAGCCCACCTCCCACTCTTCTCATGCCACAAGCATCTTTTGCGCAATCCATCACTGATTCCCTAAATACATCCCATTCCTCCCCCACTCCCCTTACTTCCATTGTTCTCACCTTTTTCCATTCTGTACACAGTCTCTCCTGGTACTTCCCCACACAGGTCTCCTTCCCAAGCTCACTTACTCTCACCACCTTCTTCACCCCAACATTCACTCCTCTTTTCTGAAAACCCATACTAATCTTCACCTTAGCCCCCACAAGATAATGATCAGACATCCCTCCAGTTGCACCTCTCAACACATTAACATCCAAAAGTCTCTCTTTCGCGCGCCTGTCAATTAACACGTAATCCAATAACGCTCTCTGGCCATCTCTCCTACTTACATAAGTATACTTATGTATATCTCGCTTTTTAAACCAGGTATTCCCAATCATCAGTCCTTTTTCAGCACATAAATCTACAAGCTCTTCACCATTTCCATTTACAACACTGAACACCCCATGCATACCAATTATTCCCTCAACTGCCACATTACTCACCTTTGCATTCAAATCACCCATCACTATAACCCGGTCTCGTGCATCAAAACCGCTAACACACTCATTTAGCTGCTCCCAAAACACTTGCCTCTCATGATCTTTCTTCTCATGCCCAGGTGCATATGCACCAATAATCACCCACCTCTCTCCATCAACTTTCAGTTTTCCCATATTAATCGAGAATTTACTTTCTTGCATTCTATCACATACTCCCACAACTCCTGTTTCAGGAGTATTGCTACTCCTTCCCTTGCTCTTGTCCTCTCACTAACCCCTGACTTCACTCCCCAGACATTTCCAAACCACTCTTCCCCTTTACCCTTGAGCTTCGTTTCACTCAGAGCCAAAACATCCAGGTTCCTTTCCTCAAACATACTACCTATCTCTCCTTTTTTCACATCTTGGTTACATCCACACACATTTAGGCATCCCACTCTGAGCCTTCGAGGAGGATGATCACTCCCCGCGTGACTCCTTCTTCTGTTTCCCATTTTAGAAAGTTAATACAAGGAGGGGAGGATTTCCGGCCCCCCGCTCCCGCCCCTCTAGTCGCTTTCTACGACACGCGAGGAATACGTGGGAAGTATATATATATATATATACATATATATATATATATATATATATATATATATATATATATATATATATATATATATATATATATATATAAATATATATATATATATATATATATATATATATATATATATATATATATATATATATATATATATATATATATATATATATATATATATATATATATACGAATAAAGTGTATATGAACGCGCACCTTCATAGAACATACAAAGCTCCATCAGCCAGGATAGAACCTGGGACCCCTTGTGCAAGAGGAGTTGTACAGTCAGGTTCGGTAAAACGCTCTCAGCTGGCTATGTGTTCTGTTCGGAAACAACCGATAGACCCCGTTGCTCACCATAGTGAGACGAAGGGTATTCGAGTACTTAGTATTTCGAATAGTTGTTTCCTATTATACAGTCCCTTAGCCTAGCGGTTAGCATGCCTGCCTCTTGCACAAGGAGTCCCAGGTTCGATCCTGGCTGATGGAGCTTTGTATGATATATATATTTTTTTTATTCTTTTTTTTATTATACTTTGTCGCTGTCTCCCGCGTTTGCGAGGTAGCGCAAGGAAACAGACGAAAGAAATGGCCCCCCCCATACACATGTATATACATACGTCCACACACGCAAATATACATACCTACACAGCTTTCCATGGTTTACCCCAGACGCTTCACATACCTTGATTCAATCCACTGACAGTACGTCAACCCCGGTATACCACATCGCTCCAATTCACTCTATTCCTTGCCCTCCTTTCACCCTCCTGCATGTTCAGGCCCCGATCACACAAAATCTTTTTCACTCCATCTTTCCACCTCCAATTTGGTCTCCCTCTTCTCCTCGTTCCCTCCACCTCCGACACATATATCCTCTTGGTCAATCTTTCCTCACTCATTCTCTCCATGTGCCCAAACCACTTCAAAACACCCTCTTCTGCTCTCTCAACCACGCTCTTTTTATTTCCACACATCTCTCTTACCCTTACGTTACTCACTCGATCAAACCACCTCACACCACACATTGTCCTCAAACATCTCATTTCCAGCACATCCATCCTCCTGCGCACAACTCTATCCATAGCCCACGCCTCGCAACCATACAACATTGTTGGAACCACTATTCCTTCAAACATACCCATTTTTGCTTTCCGAGATAATGTTCTCGACTTCCACACATTCTTCAAGGCCCCCAGAATCTCCGCCCCCTCCCCCACCCTATGATCCACTTCCGCTTCCATGGTTCCATCCGCTGCCAGATCCACTCCCAGATATCTAAAACACTTCACTTCCTCCAGTTTTTCTCCATTCAAACTCACCTCCCAATTGACTTGACCCTCAACCCTACTGTACCTAATAACCTTGCTCTTATTCACATTTACTCTTAACTTTCTTCTTCCACACACTTTACCAAACTCAGTCACCAGCTTCTGCAGTTTCTCACATGAATCAGCCAACAGCGCTGTATCATCAGCGAACAACAACTGACTCACTTCCCAAGCTCTCTCATCCCCAACTGACTTCATACTTGCCCCTCTTTCCAAAACTCTTGCATTTACCTCCCTAACAACCCCATCCATAAACAAATTAAACAACCATGGAGACATCACACACCCATACCGCAAACCTACATTCAATGAGAACCAATCACTTTCCTCTCTTCCTACACGTACACATGCCTTACATCCTCGATAAAAACTTTTCACTGCTTCTAACAACTTTCCTCCCACACCATATATTCTTAATACCTTCCACAGAGCATCTCTATCAACTCTATCATATGCCTTCTCCAGATCCATAAATGCTACATACAAATCCATTTGCTTTTCTAAGTATTTCTCACATACATTCTTCAAAGCAAACACCTGATCTACACATCCTCTACCACTTCTGAAACCACACTGCTCTTCCCCAATCTGATGCTCTGTACATGCCTTCACCCTCTCAATCAATACCCTCCCATATAATTTACCAGGAATACTCAATAAACTTATACCTCTGTAATTTGAGCACTCACCCTTATCCCCTTTGCCTTTGTACAATGGCAATATGCACGCATTCCTCAAATCCTCAGGCACCTCACCATGAGTCATACATACATTAAATAACCTTACCAACCAGTCAACAATACAGTCACCCCCTTTTTTAATAAATTCCACTGCAATACCATCCAAACCTGCTGCCTTGCCGGCTTTCATCTTCCGCAAAGCTTTCACTACCTCTTCTCTTTTTACCAAATCATTTTCCCTAACCCTCTCACTTTGCACACCACCTCGACCAAAACACCCTATATCTGCCACTCTATCATCAAACACATTCAACAAACCTTCAAAATACTCACTCCATCTCCTTCTCACATCACCACTACTTGTTATCACCTCCCCATTTGCGCCCTTCACTGAAGTTCCCATTTGCTCCCTTGTCTTACGCACTTTATTTACCTCCTTCCAGAACATCTTCTTATTCTCCCTAAAATTTAATGATACTCTCTCACTCCAACTCTCATTTGCCCTTTTTTTCACCTCTTGCACCTTTCTCTTGACCTCCTGTCTCTTTCTTTTATACATCTCCCACTCAATTGCATTTTTTCCCTGCAAAAATCGTCCAAATGCCTCTCTCTTCTCTTTCACTAATACTCTTATTTCTTCATCCCACCACTCACTACTCTTTCTAACCAACCCACCTCCCACTCTCCTCATGCCACAAGCATCTTTTGCGCAATCCATCACTGATTCCCTAAATACATCCCATTCCTCCCCCACTCCCCTTACTTCCATTGTTCTCACCTTTTTCCATTCTGTACTCAGTCTCTCCTGGTAATTCCTCACACAGGTCTCCTTCCCAAGCTCACTTACTCTCACCACCCTCTTCACCCCAACATTCACTCTTCTTTTCTGAAAACCCATACAAATCTTCACCTTAGCCTCCACAAGATAATGATCAGAGATCCCTCCAGTTGCACCTCTCAGCACATTAACATCCAAAAGTCTCTCTTTCGCACGCCTGTCAATTAACACGTAATCCAATAACGCTCTCTGGCCATCTCTCCTACTTACATAAGTATACTTATGTATATCTCGCTTTTTAAACCAGGTATTCCCAATCATCAGTCCATTTTCAGCACATAAATCTACAAGCTCTTCACCATTTCCATTTACAACACTGAACACCCCATGTATACCAATTATTCCCTCAACTGCCACATTACTCACCTTTGCATTTAAATCACCCATCATTATAACCCGGTTTCGTGCATCAAAACCACTAAAACACTCATTCAGCTGCTCCCAAAACACTTGCCTCTCATGATCTTTCTTCTCATGCCCAGGTGCATATGCACCAATAATCACCCACCTCTCTCCATCAACTTTCAGTTTTACCCATATTAATCGAGAATTTACTTTCTTACATTCTATCACATACTCCCACAACTCCTGTTTCAGGAGTATTGCTACTCCTTCCCTTGCTCTTGTCCTCTCACTATATATATATATATATATATATATATATATATATATATATATATATATATATATATATATATATATATATATATATATATTTTTTTTTTTTTGCTTTGTCGCTGTCTCCCGCGTTTGCGAGGTATATATATATATATATATATATATATATATATATATATATATATATATATATATATATATATATATATATATATATGTATATATATTCTTTCTTCTTTTAAACCATTCGCCATTTCCCGCGTTAGCGAGGTAGCGCTAAGAACAGAGGACTGGGCCTTTTTTGGAATATCCTCAACTGGCCCCCTCTGTTCCTTCTTTTGGAAAATTTAAAAAAAAAAAAACGAGAGGGGAGGATTTCCAGCCCCCCGCTCCCTCCCCTTTTAGTCGCCTTCTACAACACGCAGGGAATACGTGGGAAGTATTCTTAATCCCCCATCCCCAGGGATAATGTATATATATATATATATATATATATATATATATATATATATATATATATATATTTCTTTTGATTTTTCTTTCATACTATACGCCATTTCCCGCGTTAGCGAGGTACCGTTAAGAACAGAGGACTGGGACTTTGAGGGAATATCCTCACCTGGCCTCCTTCTCTGTTCCTTCTTTTGGAAAATAAAAAAGAAATAATGACAGGGGAGGAATTCCAGCCCCACGCTCCCTCCCCTATTAGTCGCCTTGTACGATGCACAGGGAATACGTGAAAAGTATTGTTTCTCCCCTATCTCCAGGGATAATATATATATATATATATATATATATATATATATATATATATATATATATATATATATATATATATATATATATTTTTTTTTTTTTTTTTTTCTGCTTTGTCGCTGTGTCCCGCGTTTGCGAGGTATCGCAAGGAAACAGACGAAAGAAATGGCTCAACCCACCCCCATACACATGTATATACATACGTCCACACACGCAAATATACATACCTACACAGCTTTCCATGGTTTACCCCAGACGTTTCACATGCCCTGATTCAATCCACTGACAGCACGTCAACCCCGGTATACCATATCGATCCAATTCACTCTATTCCTTGCCCTCCTTTCACCCTCCTGCATGTTCAGGCACCGATCACACAAAATCTTTGTCACTCCATCTTTCCACCTCCAATTTGGTCTCCCACTTCTCCTCGTTCCCTCCACCTCCGACACATATATCCTCTTGGTCAATCTTTCCTCACTCATTCTCTCCATGTGCCCAAACCATTTCAAAACACCCTCTTCTGCTCTCTCAACCACGCTCTTTTTATTTCCACACATCTCTCTTACCCTTCCGTTACTTACTCGATCAAACCACCTCACACCACACATTGTCCTCAAACATCTCATTTCCAACACATCCATCCTCCTGCGCACAACTCTATCCATAGCCCACGCCTCGCAACCATACAACATTGTTGGAACCACTATTCCTTCAAACATACCCATTTTTGCTTTCCGAGATAATGTTCTCGACTTCCACACATTCTTCAAGGCTCCCAGGATTTTAGCCCCCTCCCCCACCCTATGATCCACTTCCTCCTCCATGGTTCCATCCGCTGCCAGATCCACTCCCAGATATATAAAACATTTTTACTTCCTCCAGTTTTTCTCCATTCAAACTTACCTCCCAATTGACTTGACACTCAACCCTACTGTACATAATTACCTTGCTCTTATTCACATTTACTCTTAACTTTCTTCTTTCACACACTTTACCAAACTCAGTCACCAGCTTTTGCAGTTTCTCACATGAATCCGCCACCAGCGCTGTATCATCAGCGAAAACAACTGATTCACTTCCCAAGCTCTCTCATCCACAACAGACTTCATACTTGCCCCTCTTTCCAAAACTCTTGCAATCACCTCCCTAACAACCCCATCCATAAAAAAATTAAACAACCATGGAGTCATCACACACCCATGCCGCAAACCTACATTCACTGAGAACCAATCACTTTCCTCTCTTCCTATACGTACACATGCCTTACATCCTCGATAAAAACTTTTCACTGCTTCTAACAACTTGCCTCCCACACCATATATTCTTAATACCTTCCACAGAGCATCTCTATCAACTCTATCATATGTCTTCTCCAGATCCATGAATGCTACATACAAATCCATTTGCTTTTCTAAGTATTTCTCACATACATTCTTCAAAGCAAACACCTGATCCACACATCCTCTACCACTTCTGAAACCACACTGCTCTTCCCCAATCTGATGCTCTGTACATGCCTTCACCCTCTCAATCAATGCCCTCCCATATAATTTACCAGGAATACTCAACAAACTTATACCTCTGTAATTTGAGCACTCACTCTTATCCCCTTTGCCTTTGTACAATGGCACTATGCACGCATTCCGCCAATCCTCAGGCACCTCACCATGATTCATACATCCATTAAATAACCTTACCAACCAGTCAATAATACAGTCACCCCTTTTTTAATAAATTCCACTGCAATACCATCCAAACCTGCTGCCTTGCCGGCTTTCATCTTCCGCAAAGCTTTCACTACCTCTTCTCTGTTTACCAAATCATTTTCCCTAACCCTCTCACTTTGCAAACGACCTCGACCAAAACACCCTATATCTGCCACTCTATCATCAAACACATTCAACAAACCTTCAAAATACTCACTCCATCTCCTTCTCACATCACCACTACTTGTCATCACCTCCTCATTTGCGCCCTTCACTGAATTTCCCATTTGCTCCCTTGTCTTACGCACTTTATTAACCTCATTCCAGAACATCTTTTTATTCTCCCTAAAATTTAATGATACTCTCTCACCCCAACTCTCATTTGCCCTCTTTTTCACCTCTTGCACCTTTCTCTTGACCTCCTGTCTCTTTCTTTTATACATCTCCCACTCAATTTCATTTTTTCCCTGCAAAAATCGTCCAAATGCCTCTCTCTTCTCTTTCACTAATAATCTTACTTCTTCATCCCACCACTCACTACCCTTTCTAATCAACCCACCTCCCACTCTTCTCATGCCACAAGCATCTTTTGCGCAATCCATCACTGATTCCCTAAATACTTCCCATTCCTCCCAACTCCCCTTACTTCCATTGTTCTCACCTTTTTCCATTCTGTACTCACACTCTCCTGGTACTTCCTCACAAAAGACTCCTTCCCAAGCTCACTTACTCTCACCACCCTCTTCACCCCAACATTCACTCTTCTTCTCTTAAAACCCATACAAATCTTCACTTTAGCCTCCACAAGATAATGATCAGACATCCCTCCAGTTGAACCTCTCAGCACATTAACATCCAAAAGTCCCTCTTTCGCGCGCCTGTCAATTAACACGTAATCCAATAACGCTCTCTGGCCATATCTCCTACTTCCATACGTATACTTATGTATATCTCGCTTTTTAATCCAGGTATTCCCAATCACCAGTCCTTTTTCAGCACATAAATCTACAAGCTCTTCACCATTTCCATTTAGAACACTGAACACCCCATATATACCAATTATTCCCTCAACTGCCACATTACTCACCTTTGCATTCAAATCACCCATCACTATAACCCGGTCTCGTGCATCAAGACCACTAACACACTCATTCAGCTGCTCCCAAAACACTTGCCTCTCATGATCTTTCATCTCATGCCCAGGTGCATATGCACCAATAATCACCCATCTCTCTCCATCAACTTTCAGTTTTACCCATATTAATCGAGAATTTACTTTCTTACATTCTATCACATACTCCCACAACTCTTGTTTCAGGAGTACTGCTACTCCTTCCCTTGCTCTTGTCCTCTCACTAACGCCTGACTTAACTCCCAAGACATTCCCAAACCACTCTTCCCCTTTACCCTTGAGCTTCGTTTCACTCAGAGCCAAAACATCCAGGTTCCTTTCCTCAAACATACTACCTATCTCTCCTTTTTTCACATCTTGGTTACATCCACACACATTTAGACACCCCAGTCTGAGCCTTCGAGGAGGATGAGCACTCCCCGCGTGACTCCTTCTTCTGTTTCCCATTTCTGAAAGTTAAGAAATACAAGGAGGGGAGGATTTCTGGCCCCACGCTCCCGTCCCCTCTAGTCGCGTTCTACGACACGCGAGGAATGCGTGGGAAGTATTCTTTCACCCCTATCCCCCGGGATTATATATATATATATATATATATATATATATATATATATATATATATATATATATATATATATATATATATATATATATATATATATATATATATATATATATATATATATATATATATATATATATATATTATCCCTGGGGATAGGGGAGAAAGAATACTTCCCACGTATTTCCTGCGTGTCGTAGAAGGCGACTAAAAGGGGAGGGAGCGGGGGGCTGGAAATCCTCCCCTCTCGTTGTTTTTAATTTTCCAAAGGAAGGAACAGAGAATTGGGCCAGGTGAGGGTATTCCCTCAAAGGCCCAGTCCTCTGTTCTTAACGCTACCTCGCTAATGCGGGAAATGGCGAATAGTTTGAAAGAAAGAAAGAAAGATATATATATATATATATATATATATATATATATATATATATATATATATATATATATATATATATATATATATACATACATATACACATCCACACGCACATATACACACACACACACACACATATACATATATATACATATGAAAAAAGTAAGAAATGATTTAGAAAACTGAAACCTCTAGCTTGAAATGAAATGAAAAATGAATGTCACATAATGGTTCAAACTCTGGCTATGGAAAAGGGAAATGAATAATTTATTTACACAAACGTCAGTAGTAGTTTTCATCAATTTAACCACTGTATCATACTGCCTGGTCCACTTCTCTCATCATGATACAGGAATATTGGCTTATGATGTTTGAATTGTCTTCATTACACAAAGCACAACCATATCTTGGATACATGAGGGTAGGTAGTTGGTTATCCGCCATAAAAAAGCCTTGACAGACCAGAAATTTATCTGGACCTTAAATTTTCCAGTACATTTCTGAAAAACACCTTTTTGCTTTCCATCTCTACCACTTTGAAAAAAAAAACTCCCTTTGTTCACATTTCAATGAAAGAATAAGCTTCAATGTCTAAGCTACATTTTTTTTCCAATTTCACTATTTTCTTGTCAGAGCACCATGTATGAAAAATATCACTCCAGTAACACAACAAGAAACATTTACTTCCCCTTTAAAAAAGTTCTGGGGAAGTCTGTCCCGATACACTGTGGGTCACTCTACCACCTGGCGAGGTTTGTGTTGCAATGGTTCTTGATTCACAAACGTAGTAGCATCACTTCAGTGGGAAGTCTGTGGTAGGGCTGAGATGTGGTTTATGTGGAGCAATGAAGGGCCCCAACCTGGTAAATTTAGGAAGACTCTGGTTTATAACCACCAACTGTATCCCATCAGGACCATCCTCAACTTTAATCCACGATGGGAGAGACTGATAAGCCAGCTGAGGTTCAGGGTGCTCCATTAGCTTAGCAGAGCTGTCTAGCTGAGACAGCATAGGACAGCTGCACACACACACACACATATATATATATATATATATATATATATATATATATATATATATATATATATATACAATTATTTATTTTGCTTCGTCACTATCTTCCGCGTTTGCGAAATAGCGCAAGAAAACAGACTAAGGAATGGTCTAACCCACCGACATACACATGTATATACATACACGTCCACACACGCAATTACACATACCTATATATCTCAACTTATGCATATATACATATATATATATATATATATATATATATATATATATATATATATATATATATATATATATATATATATATATATATATATATATATATATATTGGAAATGATCACAATTTTGCGCGTGATCAAGATATTCCTATGAGTCCACGAGGAAAATGAAACGCGAAAGGTTCCCAAGTGCACTTTCGTGTAATAATCACATCATCAGGAGAGACACTAGAGAGAAATATAACAGTCAGTTGATATACATTGAAGAGACTAGGCTAGGACGCCATTTGGTAAACATGTGATTGTCCAAAACATATGTTTTGGACAAACACATGTTTGTGTTTGGGAACAGCTGAATGAGTGTGTTAGTGGTTTTGATGCACAAGACCGGGTTATAGTGATGGGTGATTTGAATGCAAAGGTGAGTAATGTGGCAGTTGAGGGAATAATTGGTATACATGGAGTGTTCAGTGTTGTAAATGGAAATGGTGAAGCGCTTGTAGATTTATGTGCTGAAAAAGGTCTGGTGATTGGGAATACCTGGTTTAAACAGAGAGATACACATAAGTATACGTATGTAAGTAGGAGAGATGGCCAGGGAGCGTTATTGGATTACGTGTTAATTGATAAACGCACGAAAGAGAGACTTTTGGGTGTTAATGTGCTGAGAGGTGCAACTGGAGGAATGTCTGATCATTATCTTGTGGAGGCGAAGGCGAAGATTTGTGGGAGTTTTCAGAAAAGAAGAGAGAATTTTGGGATGAAGAGAGTGGTGAGAGTAAGTGAGCTTGGGAAGGAGACTTGTGTGAGGAAGTACCAGGAGAGACTGAGTACAGAATGGAAAAAGGTGAGAACAAAGGAGGTAAGGGGATTGGGGGAGGAATGTGATGTATTTAGGGAAGCAGTTATGGATTGCGCAAAAGATGCTTGCGGCATGAGAAGCGTGGGAGGTGGGTTGATTGGAAAGGGTAGTGAGTGGTGGGATGAAGAAGTAAGATTATTAGTGAAAGAGAAGAGAGAGGCATTTGGATGATTTTTGCAGGGAAAAAATGCAAATGAGTGGAAGAGGTATAAAAGGAAGAGGCAGGAGGTCAAGAGAAAGAAGCAAGAGGTGAAAAAGAGGGCAAATGAGAGTTGGGGTGAGAGAGTATCATTAAATTTCAGGAGAATAAAAAGATGTTTTGGAAGGAGGTAAATAAAGTGCGTAAGACAAGGGAGCAAATGGAAACTTCAGTGAAGGGGGCTATTGGGGAGGTGATAACAAGTAGTGGTGATGTGAGAAGGAGAAGGAGTGAGTATTTTGAAGGTTTGTTGAATGTGTTTGATGATAGAGTGGCAGATATAGGGTGTTTTGGTCGAGGTGGTGTGCAAAGTGAGAGGATTAGGGAAAATGATTTGGTAAATAGAGAAGAGGTAGTAAAAGCTTTGCGGAAGATGAAAGCCGGCAAGGCAGCAGGTTGTTAGAAGCAGTGAAAAGTTTTTAGCGAGGCTGTAAGGCCTGTCTACGTGTAGGAAGAGAGGAAAGTGATTGGTTCTCAGTGAATGTAGGTTTGCGGCAGGGGTGTGTGATGTCTCCATGGTTGATTAATTTGTTTATGGATAGGGTTGTTAGGGAGGTGAATGCAAGAGTTTTGGAAAGAGGGGAAAGTATGCAGTCTGTTGTGGATGAGAGAGCTTGGAAAGTGAGTCAGTTGTTGTTCGCTGATGGTACAGCGCTGGTGGCTGATTCGTGTAAGAAACTGCAGAAGCTGGTGACTGAGTTTGGTAAAGTGTGTGAAAGAAGAAAGTTAAGAGTGAATGTGAATAAGAGCAAGGTTATTAGGTACAGTAGGGTTGAGGGTCAATTCAATTGGGAGGTGAGTTTGAATGGAGAAAAACTGGAGGAAGTGAAGTGTTTTAGATATCTGAGAGTGGATTTGGCAGCGGATGGAACCATGGAAGCGGAAGTGAATCATAGGGTGGGGGAGTTGGCGAAAATTCTGGTAGCTTTGAAGAATGTTTGGAAGTCGAGAACATTATATCGGAAAGCAAAAATAAGTATGTTTGAAGGAATAGTGGTTCCAACAATGTTGTATGGATGCGAGGAGTGGGCTATGGATAGAGTTGTGCGCAGGAGGGTGGATGTGCTGGAAATGAGATGTTTGAGGACATTATGTGGTGTGAGGTGGTTTCATCGAGTAAGTAATGTAAAGGTAAGAGAGGTGCGTGGAAATAAAAAGAGTGTCGTTGAGAGAGAGA
>NC_092224.1:47077347-47122347 GCF_036320965.1 Panulirus ornatus
TTCCCTGCAAAAATCGTTCAAATGCCTCTTTCTTCTCTTTCACTAATAATCTTACTTCTTCATACCACCACCCGCTACCTTTTCTAATCAAACCACCTCCCACGCTTCTCATGCCACAAGCATCTTTTGCGCAAGCCATCACTGCTTCCCTAAATACATCCCATTCCTCCCCCACTCCCCTTACCTCCTTTGTTCTCACCTTTTTCCATTCTGTACTCACACTCTCCTGGTACTTCCTCACGCAAGTCTCCTTCCCAAGCTCACTTACTCTCACCACTCTCTTCACCACAACATTCTCTCTTCTTCTCTGAAAACCCCCACAAATCTTCACCTTCGCCTCCACAAGATAATGATCAGACATCCCTTCAGTTGCACCTCTCAGCACATTAACATCCAAAAGTCTCTCTTTCGTGCGTCTATCAATTAACACGTAATCCAATAAAGCTCTCTGGCCATCTCTCCTACTTACATACGTATACTTATGTATATGTCGCTTTTTAAACCAGGTATTCCCAATCACCAGTCCTTTTTCAGCACATAAATCTACAAGCTCTTCACCATTTTCATTTACACCACTGAACACACCATGTATACCAATTATACCCTCAACTGCCACATTACTCACCTTTGCATTCAAATCACCCATCATTATAACCCGGTCTTGTGCATCAAAACCACTAACACACTCATTCAGCTGCTCCCAAAACACTTGCCTCTCATGATCTTTCTTCTCATGCCCAGGTGCATATGCACCAATAACCACCCATGTCTCTCCATCCACTTTCAGTTTTTCCCATATCAATCTAGAATTTACTTTCTTACACTCTATCACATACTCCCACAACAACTGATTCAGGAGTAGTGCTACTCCTTCCCTTACTCTTGTCCTCTCACTAACCCCTGACTTTACTCCCAAGACATTTCCAAGGCCACATTCGTTCACACTCAGTCTCTAGCTATCATGTACAATGCCCCGAAACCATCCAGGCCCCACAAAACTTTCTATGGTTTACCCCAGACGCTTCACATTCCCTGGTTCAATCCATTGACAGCGTGTCGACCCCAGTATACCACATCGTTCCAATTCACTCTATTCCTTGCACGCTTTCGCACTCCGGTATGTTCAGGCTCCGATCCCTAAAGTCTTTTTCACTCCACGCTTACACCTCTGATTTGGTCTGCCACTTTTCCTCGTTCCCTCCACCTCTGATATACATATCCTCTTTGTCAATCTTTCCTCACTTCTTCTCTCCGTGTTTCCAAATCATTTCAATACACCCTCTTCTGCTCTTTCACCCACACTCTTTTTATTACTACACATCTCTCTTACCCTTTCATTACTTACTCGATCAAACCACCTCACACCAAATATATGTCGTCAAACATTTCATTTCCAACACATCCACCATCCTCCGTGCAACCTTATCTACAGCCCATGCCTCGCAACCATATAACATTGTTGCAAACTATTCTTTCAAACATACCCATTTTTGCTCTCCGAGATAACGCTCTCGCCTTCCACACATTCTTCATCGCTCCCAGAACCTTCGTTCCCTCCCAATCTTGTGACTTACTTCCACTTCCATGGTTCCATCCGCTGCCAAATCCACTCCCAGATATCTAACACATTTCACTTCCTCCAGTTTTTCTCCATTCAAACTTACTTCCCAATAAACTTGTCTCTCAACCCTACTGTACCTAATAACCTTGCTGTTATTCACATCTACTCTCAGCTACACTTTACCAAACTCAGTCACCAACTTCTGCAGTTTCTCACCTGAATCAGTTTCCAACGCTGTATCATCAGCGAACAACATCGGACTCACTTCCCGAGCCCTCTCATCCACAACAGACTGCATACTTACCCCTCTCTCCAAAACTCTTGCATCCACCTCCCTAATAACCCCATCCATAAACAAATTAAACAACCATGGAGACATCACGCACCCCTGCTGCAAACCGACATTCACTGAGAACCAATTACTTTCCTCTCTTCCTACTCGTACACATGCCTTACATCCTTGATGAAATCATTTCACGGTTTCTAGCAACTTACCTCCCACAGCATATACTACTAATACCTTCCTCAAAGCATTACTATCAATTCTGTTATATGCCTTCTCTAGATCCATAAATGCTACATACAAATCCGTCTGTTTTTCTAAGTATTTCTCACATACGTTCTACAAAGCAAACACCAGATCCACACATCCTCTACCATTTCTGAAACCACGCTGATTTTCCCCAACCCGATGCTCTGTACATGCCTTGACCTTCTCAATGAATACCCTTCCATATAATTTCCCAGGAATACTCAACAAACGTATACCTCTGTAATTTGAACACTCACCTTTATCCTCTTTGCCTTTGTATAGTGCACTATGCATGCATTCCACCAATCCTCAGGCACTTTACCATGAACCATACATACAGTGAATGCCCTTGCCAACCAGTCAACAACACAGTTACCCCCTTTTTCTAATAAATTCCACAGCAATACCATCCAAACCCTATGCCTTTTCGGCTTTCATCTTCCGAAATGCTTTTACTACATCTCTGTGTTCACCAAACCATTCTCCCTTATCCTCTCACTTTGCACACCACCTCGACCAAAACATCCTATATTTGCCACTCTATCATCAAACACATACAACATACCTTCAAAATACTTATTCCATCTCCTTCTCACTTCATCACTACTTGTTCTTACCTCCAAATTAGCCCCCTTCACCGATGTTCCCATTTGTTCTGTATTAGGCACTTTATCTACCTCCTTCTAAAACATCTTTTCATTCTCCCTTAAAATTTAATGATACTCTCTCACCCCAACTCTCATTTGCCCTCTTTTTCACCTGTTGCATCTTTCTCTTGACCTCCTGCCTCTTTCTTTTATACATCTCCCAGTCATTCGCACTACCTCATCGCAAAAATCGTCCAAACGCCTCTCTCATCTCTTTCACCAACAATCGTACTTATCCATCCCACCTCTCACTACCCTTTCTAATCTGCCCACCTCCCACCTTTCTCATGCCACAAGCATCTTTTGCACAAGCCGTCACTGCTTCCCTGAATACTACCCATTCCTCCCCCACGCTCCTTACGTCATTTGCTTTCATCTTTTTCCATTCTGCTCTCAGTCTCTCGTGGTACTTCCTCACACAAATCTCCTTTCCAAGCTCACTTACTCTAACCACTCTCTTCACCCCAACATTTTCTCTTCTTTTCTGAAAACCTCCACAAATCTTCGCCTTCGCCTCCACAAGATAATGATCAGACATCCTTCCAGTTGCCCCTGTCAGTGCACTGACATTTAAACGATCTTTTAAATGATGACACAACATATTCTAAACTCAGTAAGTATCCCATAGAAGCAGTTAATTCCCATTTCAATAAAGAAATGAAGTTATTGTAGAAAGGTAATGGTTCTCTTATCAAACGTTTGTCATCTTTGTCCACTTCATTGCCATATATGTATGGACTTATCAAAATACATAAACCAAATTTCTCTGCAAGACCTACAGTGAGTTTAGTAGGATGCATCACATATATATTTTCAAAGTGATTAGTTTCTTTATTATACCCTTTACTAAGAATATAAAATCCTAACATTCTGAGCTATGTAGATTTAGTTAACACGCTTAACAATATCAATGTTAATTTTGATTTCAAACTTATTAGTTTTGATATTTCCTCATTGTTCACAAAAGTTCCAGTTGATGACCTATTAGAATATTTATATGATCTTTTGGATGATATTCATTTACCTGTTTTAAAGTCTGCTTTTACTGAACTGATAGAATTGTGTATAAAAGGCTGTGTATTTCAAATCAATGGAGAATATTATACTCAAAAATCTGGTATGGCTCTTTCACCTGTACTAATTAATCTTTATATGGAATTCTTTGAAACAAAATTACTAAAGGATATCTTACCTTCTATTGCAATTTGGTTTGGTATGTAAATAATGTTCTTTGCGTTGGCCAACAAATGAAAATTTAAAAACATTTCTCCCCTTACTTGACAATTTAGTGCCTTCCATCAAATCTACTGGAGAAAAGGATAATAATGGTATGCTACCATTTTTAGATTGCATGATCTATAGGCAAGGAAACAAGTTTAAGTTTAGCATATACAGAAAACCTACCAATGTATGCTCAAATATCTATTATTACTCATCTCAACATGACAGAGTAAGATTATCATTTCAATCTATGTTCCTTTGGGTATTACGCATTTACAGTCCAGAGTTTATTGATGATGAGTTTGAGAAGATATATTCCATTGGATCTAAAGTTAAAGTACCCTAGATCTTTCATTGATAAATAATTTTACTTTACTCTCCATGTTGTTTGAATTCTTTAATGTAAATGTTTCCTTCAGCAACAATAATACTATAAAGAATATCTTAATTAGGAACTCACCAAAGAATTCTCCTGGATGCATCTATAAAGTGCCATATAGAAATTGTGATAAGTTTTATGTTGGGCAGACTGGTAAGGATCTTTCTGTTAGACTTAAGCAACATAAATATATCATAAGAACAGGACAAGAATCAAATGCCTTGTTTAATCACGTAAGAAACTATGATCATTGTATTGACTAGATCTTTGTGCTAGACTTAAGCAACATAAATGTATTATAAGAACAGGACAAGAATCAAATGCCTTGTTTAATCGTGTAAAAAACTATGATCATTGTACTGACTGGATCTTTCTGATAGGCTTAAGCTACATAGATGTATTATAAGAACAGTAAAAGAATCAAATGCCTTGTTTAATCATGTAAAAACTATGATCATTGTATTGACTGTAGTAATGCCATCTCAGTTATTAACTCTAACTTTAGTACACGAGAAATATCATTAAATCATCTATTATCAAATGCACAAAGAACTATAATCTTAATGTTAGTGAAGGTCTATACAAATTGGATAGCTTTATTGTTGATAAATTTGTAAAGAATTCCCCTTCTTGTCTACATAATAAGTTTATGATACGCTCGTTGTCTGTCTTGGACAATCTCTTGTTTACCAAATGGTGTCCTAGCTACGTCTCTTCGTTGTATATAAACTGACTTACTTTTTTTCTTGAATCTCCCCTGATGTGATCATTACACAAAAGTGCGCTTGGGAACTTATAGTGTTTTATTTTTCCCTTGGACTCATAGGAATATACTTGATCATGCGCAAAACTGTCATCCTTTCCTGTGTAACATACGGGAGCGCTACCGCTAGGCTATGATAGCCCTTAGAGAAATGCCTATTCGAATACTATGTACTCGGGTCACCTTTATCCCTTTGCCTTAGTACAATGGCACTATTCCGCCAATCCTCAGGCACCTCACCATGAGTCATACATACATTAAATATCCTTACTACTTTTCAACAACACAGCCAAACCCTTTTTTAATAAATTCCACTGCATTTCCATCCAAACCCGCTGCCTTGCCAGCTTTCACCATGTGTGGCGGGGTGGCAATGGGAAGTGAATAAAGGCAGACAGTATGAATTATTTACATGTGTATATATGAATATGTCTGTGTGTATATGTATGTGTACACTGAGATGTATGGGTATGTATATTTGCGTGTGTGGACGTGTATGCACATAAATGTGTATGGGGGTGGGTTGGGCCATTTCCTTCGTCTGTTTCCTTGCGCTACCTCGCAAACAAATTATTCGACATTTCCCGCGTTAGCGAGGTAGCGTTAGGAACAGAGGACTGGGTCTTTTTTGGAATATCCTCACCTGGCCCCCTCTGTTCCTTCTTTTGGAAAATTAAAAAAAAGAAAAAAGAGAGGGGAGGATTTCCAGCCCCCCGCTCCCTCCCCTTTTAGTCGCCTTCTACGACACGCAGGGAATACGCGGGAAGTAATCTTAATCCCCTATCCCCAGGGATAAATATATATATATATATATATATATATATATATATATATATATATATATATATATATATATATATATATATATATATATATATATATATATATATATATATATTATATTTTATTATACTTTGTCGCTGTCTCCCGCGTTTGCGAGGTAGCGCAAGGAAACAGACGAAAGAAATGGCCCCACCCCCCCCCCCCCATACACATGGATATACATACGTCCACACACGCAAATATACATACCTACACAGCTTTCCATGGTTTACCCCAGACGCTTCACATGCCTTGATTCAATCCACTGACAGCACGTCAACCCCGGTATACCACATCGCTCCAATTCACTCTATTCCTTGCCCTATTTCACCCTCCTGTATGTTCAGGCCCCGAACACACAAAATCTTTTTCACTCCATCTTTCCACCTCCAATTTAGTCTCCCTCTTCTCCTCATTCCCTCCACCTCCGACACATATATCCTCTTGGTCAATCTTTCCTCACTCATTCTCTCCATGTGCCCAAACCACTTTAAAACACCCTCTTCTGCTCTCTCAACAACGCTCTTTTTATTTCCACACATCTCTCTTACCCTTACGTTACTTACTCGATCAAACCACCTCACACCACACATTGTCCTCAAACATCTCATTTCCAGCACATCCATCCTCCTGCGCACAACTCTATCCATAGCCCACGCCTCGCAACCATACAACATTGTTGGAACCACTATTCCTTCAAACATACACATTTTTGCTTTAAGAGATACTGTTCTCGACTTCCACACATTCTTCAAGGCCCCCAGAATTTTCGCCCCCTCCCCCACCCTATGATCCACTTCCGCTTCCATGGTTCCATCCGCTGCCAGATCCACTCCCAGATATCTAAAACACTTCACTTCCTCCAGGTTTTCTCCATTCAAACTCACCTCCCAGTTGACTTGACCCTCAACCCTACTGTACCTAATAACCTTGCTCTTATTCACATTTACTCTTAACTTTCTTCTTCCACACACTTTACCAAACTCAGTCACCAGCTTCTGCAGTTTCTCACATGAATCAGCCACCAGCGCTGTATCATCAGCGAACAACAACTGACTCACTTCCCAAGCTCTCTCATCCCCAACAGACTTCATACTTGCCCCTCTTTCCAAAACTCTTGCATTTACCTCCCTAACAACCCCATCCATAAGCAAATTAAACAACCATGGAGACATCACACACCCCTGCCGCAAACCTACATTCACTGACAACCAATCACTTTCCTCTCTTCCTACACGTACACATGCCTTACATCCTCGATAAAAACTTTTCACTGCTTCTAACAACTTGCCTCCCACACCATATATTCTTAATACCTTCCACAGAGCATCTCTATCAACTCTATCATATGCCTTCTCCAGATCCATAAATGCTACATACAAATCCATTTGCTTTTCTAAGTATTTCTCACATACATTCTTCAAAGCAAACACCTGATCCACACATCCTCTACCACTTCTGAAACCACACTGCTCTTCCCCAATCTGATGCTCTGTACATGCCTTCACCCTCTCAATCAATACCCTCCCATATAATTTGCCAGGAATACTCAACAAACTTATACCTCTGTAATTTGAGCACTCACTCTTATCCCCTTTGCCTTTGTACAATAGCACTATGCACGCATTCCGCCAATCCTCAGGCACCTCACCATGAGTCATACACACATTAAATAACCTTACCAACCAGTCAACAATACAGTCACCCCCTTTTTTAATAAATTCCACTGCAATACCATCCAAACCTGCTGCCTTGCCGGCTTTCATCTTCCACAAAGCTTTCACTACCTCTTCTCTGTTTACTAAATCATTTTCCCTAACCCTCGCACTTTGCACACCACCTCGACCAAAACACCCTATATCTGCCACTCTATCATCAAACACATTCAACAAACCTTCAAAATACTTCATCTCCTTCTCACATCACCACTACTTGTTATCACCTCCCCATTTGCGCCCTTCACTGAAGTTCCCATTTGCTCCCTTGTCTTACGCACTTTATTTACCTCCTTCCAGAACATCTTTTTATTCTCCCTAATTTTTAATGATACTCTCTCACCCCAACTCTCATTTGCCCTTTTTTTCACCTCTTGCACCTTTCTCTTGACCTCCTGTCTCTTTCTTTTATACGTCTCCCACTCAATTTCATTTTTTCCCTGCAAAAATCGTCCAAATGCCTCTCTCTTCTCTTTCACTAATACTCTTACTCCTTCATCCCACCACTCACTACCCTTTCTAATCAATCCACCTCCCACTCTTCTCATGCCACAAGCATCTTTTGCGCAATCCATCACTGATTCCCTAAATACATCCCATTCCTCCCCCACTCCCCTTACTTCCATTGTTATAGTGTTATAGTGTTATAGTGGTGGGTGATTTGAATGCAAAGGTGAGTAATGTGGCAGTTCAGGGAATAATTGGTATACATGGAGTGTTCAGTGTTGTAAATGGAAATGGTGAAGAGCTTGTAGATTTATGTGCTGAAAAAGGACTGATGATTGGGAATACCTGGTTTAAAAAGCGAGATATACATAAGTATACTTATGTAAGTAGGAGAGATGGCCAGAGAGCGTTATTGGATTACGTGTTAATTGACAGGCGCGCGAAAGAGAGACTTTTGGATGTTAATGTGCTGAGAGGTGCAACTGGAGGGATGTCTGATCATTATCTTGTGGAGGCTAAGGTGAAGATTTGTATGGGTTTTCAGAAAAGAAGAGTGAATGTTGGGGTGAAGAGGGTGGTGAGAGTAAGTGGGCTTGGGAAGGAGACTTGTGTGAGGAAGTACCAGGAGAGACTGAGTACAGAATGGAAAAAGGTGAGAACAATATATATATATATATATATATATATATATATATATATATATATATATATGTATATATATATATATATATATATATATATATATAAGAAATATATATATATATATATATATATATATATATATATATATATATATATATATATATATATATATATATTTTTTTTTTTTTTTTTTTCACTTTTTTTTCATACTATTCGCTATTTCCCGCGATAGCGAGGTAGCGTTAAGAACAGAGGACTGGGCCTTTGAGGGAATATCCTCACCTGGACCTCTTCTCTGTTCCTTCTTTTGGAAAATTACATATATATATATATATATATATATATATTTTTTTTTTTTTTTTGCTTTGTCGCTGTCTCCCGCGTTTGCGCGGTAGCGCAAGGAAACAGACGAAAGAAATGGCCCAACCCACCCCCATACACATGTATATACATAGGTCCACACACGCAAATATACATACCTACACAGCTTTCCATGGTTTACCCCAGACGCTTCACATGCCTTGATTCAATCCACTGACAGCACGTCAACCCCGGTATACCACATCGATCCAATTCACTCTATTCCTTGCCCTCCTTTCACCCTCCTGCATGTTCAGGCCCCGATCACACAAAATCTTTTTCATTCCATCTTTCCACCTCCAATTTGGTCTCCCTCTTCTCCTTGTTCCCTCCACCTCCGACACATATATTCTCTTGGTCAATCTTTCCTCACTCATTCTCTCCATGTGCCCGAACCATTTCAAAACACCCTCTTCTGCTCTCTCAACCACGCTCTTTTTATTTCCACACATCTCTCTTACCCTTACGTTAATTACTCGATCAAACCACCTCACACCACACATTGTCCTCAAACATCTCATTTCCAGCACATCCATCCTCCTGCGCACAACTCTATCCATAGCCCACGCCTCGCAACCATACAACATTGTTGGAAGCACTATTCCTTCAAACATACCCATTTTTGCTTTCCGAGATAATGTTCTCGACTTCCACACATTCTTCAAGGCTGCCAGAATTTTCGCCCCCTCCCCCACCCTATGATCCACTTCCGCTTCCATGGTTCCATCCGCTGCCAGATCCACTCCCAGATATCTAAAACACTTCACTTCCTCCAGTTTCTCTCCATTCAAACTCACCTCCGAATTGACTTGACCCTCAACCCTACTGTACCTAATAACCTTGCTCTTATTCACATTTACTCTTAACTTTCTTCTTTCACACACTTTACCAAACTTAGTCACCAGCTTCTGCAGTTTCTCACATGAATCAGCCACCAGCGCTGTATCATCAGCGAACAACAACTGACTCACTTCCAAAGCTCTCTCATCCCCAACAGACTTCATACTTGCCCCTCTTTCGAAAACTCTTGCATTTACCTCCCTAACAACCCCATCCATAAACAAATTAAACAACCATGGAGACATCACACACCCCTGCCGCAAACCTACATTCACTGAGAACCAATCACTTTCCTCTCTTCCTACACGTACACATGCCTTACATCCTCGATAAAAACTTTTCAGTGCTTCTAACAACTTGCCTCCCACACCATATATTCTTAATATCTTCCACAGAGCATCTCTATCAACTTTATCATATGCCTTCTCCAGATCCATAAATGCTACATACAAAACCATTTGCTTTTCTAAGTATATCTCACATACATTCTTCAAAGCAAACACCTGATCCACACATCGTCTACCACTTCTGAAACCACACTGCTCTTCCCCAATCTGATGCTCTGTACATGCCTTCACCCTCTCAATCAATACCCTCCCATATAATTTACCAGCAATACTCAACAAACTTATACCTCTGTAATTTGAGCGCTCACTCTTATCCCCTTTGCCTTTGTACAATGGCACTATGCACGCATTCCGCCAATCCTCAGGCACCTCACCATGAGTCATATATACATTAAATAACCTTACCAACCAGTCAACAACACAGTCACCCCCTTTTTTAATAAATTCCACTGCAATACCATCCAAACCTGCTGCCTTGCCGGCTTTCATCTTCCGCAAAGCTTTTACTACCTCTTCTCTGTTTACCAAATCATTTTCCCTAACCCTCTCACTTTGCACACCACCTCGACCAAAACACCCTATACCTGCCACTCTATCATCAAACACACACACACACACACACACATATATATATATATATATATATATATATATATATATATATATATATATATATATATAATTTTTTTTTTTGCTTTGTCGCTGTCGCCCGCGTTTGCGAGGTAGCGCAAGGAAACAGACCAAAGAAATGGCCCAACCCACCCCTATACACATGTATATACATACGTCCACACACGCAAATATACATACCTACACAGCTTTCCATGGTTTACCCCAGACGCTTCACATGCCCTGATTCAATCCACAGACAGCACGTCAACCCCGGTATACCACATCGATCCAATTCACTCTATTCCTTGCCCTCCTTTCACCCTCCTGCATGTTCAGGCCCCGATCACACAAAATCTTTTTCACTCCATCTTTCCACTTCCAATTTGGTCTCCCACTTCTCCTCGTTCCCTCCACCTCCGACACATATATCCTCTTGGTCAATCTTTCCTCACTCATTCTCTCCATGTGCCCAAACCATTTCAAAACACCCTCTTCTGCTCTCTCAACCACGCTCTTTTTATTTCCACACATCTCTCTTACCCTTACGTTACTTACTCGATCAAACCACCTCACACCACACATTGTCCTCAAACATCTCATTTCCAGCACATCCATCCTCCTGCGCACAACTCTTTCCATAGCCCACGCCTCGCAACCATACAACATTGTTGGAACCACTATTCCTTCAAACATAGCCATTTTTGGTTTCCGAGATAATGTTCTCGACTTCCACACATTCGTCTAGGCTCCCAGGATTTTCGCCCCCTCCCACACCCTATGATCCACTTCCGCTTCCATGGTTCCATCCGCTGCCAGATCCACTCCCAGATATCTAAAACACTTCACTTCCTCCAGTTTTTCTCCATTCAAACTTGCCTCCCAATTGACTTGACCCTCAACCCTACTGTACCTAATTACCTTGCTCTTATTCACATTTACTCTTAACTGTCTTCTTTCACACACTTTTCCAAACTCAGTCACCAGCTTCTGCAGTTTCTCACATGAATCAGCCACCAGCGCTGCATCATCAGCGAACAACAAATGACTCACTTCCAAAGCTCTCTCATCCCCAACAGACTTCATACTTGCCCCTCTTTCCAAAACTCTTGCATTCACCTCCCTAACAACCCCATCCATAAACAAATTAAACAACCATGGAGACATCACACACACACACATATATATATATATATATATATATATATATATATATATATATATATATATATTATCCCTGGGGATATGGGAGAAAGAATACTGCCCACGCATTCATCACGTGTCGTAGAAGGCGACTAAAGGGGACTGGAGCGGGGGCTGGAATCCCTCCCCTCCTTGTATTTTAACTTTCTAAAAGGAGGAAGAGAAGAAGGAATCGCGCGGGGAGTGGTCATCTTCCTCGATGGCTCAGATTGGGGTGTCTAAATGTGTGTGGATGTAACTAAGATGAGAAAAAAGGAGAGATAGGTAGCATGTTTGAGGAAAGGAACCTGAATGTTTTATCTGTGAGTGAAACAAAGCTTAAGGGTAAAGGGGAAGAGTGGTTTATGGATGTCTTGGGAGTAAAGTCAGGGGTTAGTGAGGGGACGAGAGCAAGGGAAGGAGTAGCACTACTCCTGAAACTGGAGTGGTGGGAGTATGTAATAGAGTGTAAGAAAGTAAACTGTAGATTGGTATGGGTAAAACTGAAAGTGGATGGAGAGAGACAGGTGATTTTTGGTGCATATGCACCTGGGCATGAGAAGAAAGATCATGAGAGGCAAGTGTTTTGGTTGCAGCTGAGTGAGTGTGTTAGTAGTTTTGATGCACGAGAACGGGTTATAGTGATGGGTGATTTCAATGGAAAGGTGAGTAATATGGCAGTTGAGGGAATACTTGGTGTACATGGGGTGTTCAGTGTTGTAAATGGAAATAGTGAAGAGCTTGTAGATTAATGTGCTGAAAAAGGACCGGTGATTGGGAATACCTAGTTTAAAAAGAGATATATACATAAGTAGGAGAGATGGCCAGAGAGCGATATTGGATTACGTGTTAATTGATAGGCGCTCGAAAGAGAGATTTTTGGATGTTAATGTGCTGAGAGGTGCAACTAGAGGGATGTCTGATCATTATCTTGTGGAGGCGAAGGTGAAGACTTGTAGAGGTTTTCAGAAAAGAGGAGAGAATGTTGGGGTGAAGAGAGTGTTGAGAGCAAGTGATCTTGGGAAGGAAACTTGTGTGAGGAAGTACCAGGAGAGAATGGAAAATGGTGAGAACAAAAGACGTATGGGGAGTGGGGGAGGAATGGGATGTAATTAGGGAAGCAGTGATGGCTTGCGCAAAAGATGCTTGGCGTATGAGAATCGAGGGAAGCGGGCAGATTAGAAAAGGTAGTGAGTGGTAGTATGAAGAAGTAAGAGTAATAGTGAAAGAGAAGAGAGAGGAATTTCGACGATTTTTGCAGGGAAATAGTGCAAATGGCTGAGAGATGCATAAAAGAAAGAGGCAGGAGATCAAGAGAAAAGTGCAAGAGGAGAAAAAGAGGGCAAATGATAGTTGGGGTTAAAGAGTATCATTATAACTTAGGGAGAATAAAACATGTGGTGTGAGGTGCTTTGATCGAGTAAGTAATAAAAGGGTAAGAGAGATGTGTGGTAATAAAAAGAATGTGTTTGAGTGAGCAGAAGAGGGAGTTTTGAAATGGTTTGGTCACATGCAGAGAATGAGTGAGGAAAGATTGACCAAGAGGATATATGTGTCAGAGGTGGGGGAATTAGGAGAAGTGAGACCCAATTGGAGGTGGAAAGATGGAGTGAAAAAAATTTTGAGTAATGGCGGCCTGAATATGCAGGAGGGTGAAAGGCGTGCAAGGAATAGAGTGAATTGGAACAATGTGGTATGCCGGGTCGACGTGTTGTCAATGGATTGAACAGGGGCGTCTGAAGCCTGTTGGGTAAACCATGGAAAGTTCTGTTGGGCCTGGATGTGGAAAGGGAGCTGTGGCTTCAGTGGATTAAACATGACAGGTAGAGACTGAGTGTGAACGAATGGTGTCTTTGTTGTCTTTTCCTAGCGCTACCTCGCACAAATGAAGGGGGAGGGGGTTGTTATTCCATGTGTGGCGAGGTGGCGATGGTAATGAATAAAGGCAGACAGTATGAATTATGTACATGTGTATATTTATATATATATATATATATATATATATATATATATATATATATATATATATATATATATATATATATATATATATATATATGTATATATATATATATATATATATATATATATATATATATATATATATATATATATATATATATATATATATATATATATATATATATATATATATATATATATCTTTTGCGCAATCCATCACTGATTCCCTAAATACATCCCATTCCTCCCCCACTCCCCTTACTTCCATTGTTCTCACCTTTTTCCATTCTGTACACAGTCTCTCCTGATACTTCCTCACACAGGTCTCCTTCCCAAGCTCACTTACTCTCACCACCTTCTTC
Organism: Panulirus ornatus; assembly: GCF_036320965.1. Classification (NCBI taxonomy): domain Eukaryota; kingdom Metazoa; phylum Arthropoda; class Malacostraca; order Decapoda; family Palinuridae; genus Panulirus; species Panulirus ornatus. The sequence goes on from NC_092224.1 coordinate 47,091,739, forward strand.
ACCCCAACATTCACTCTTCTTTTCTGAAAACCCATACTAATCTTCACCTTAGCCTCCACAAGATAATGATCAGACATCCCTCCAGTTGCACCTCTCAGCACATTGACATCCAAAAGTCTCTCTTTCGCACGCCTGTCAATTAACACGTAATCCAATAACGCTCTCTGGCCATCTCTCCTACTTACATAAGTATACTTATGTATATCTCGCTTTTTAAACCAGGTATTCCCAATCATCAGTCCTTTTTCAGCACATAAATCTACAAGCTCCTCACCATTTCCATTTACAACACTGAACACCCCATGCATACCAATTATTCCCTCAACTGCCACATTACTCACCTTTGCATTCAAATCACCCATCACTATAACCCGGTCTCGTGCATCAAAACCGCTAACACACTCATTTAGCTGCTCCCAAAACACTTGCCTCTCATGATCTTTCTTCTCATGCCCAGGTGCATATGCACCAATAATCACCCACCTCTCTCCATCAACTTTCAATTTTACCCATATTAATCGAGAATTTACTTTCTTACATTCTATCACATACTCCCACAACTCCTGTTTCAGGAGTATTGCTACTCCTTCCCTTGCTTGTGGCATGAGAAGAGTGGGAGGTGGGCTGTTTAGAAAGGGTAGTGAGTGGTGGGATGAAGAAGTAAGAGTATTAGTGAAAGAGAAGAGAGAGGCATTTGGACGATTTTTGCAGGGAAAAAATGCAATTGAGTGGGAGAAGTATAAAAGAAAGAGACAGGAGGTCAAGAGAAAGGTGCAAGAGGTGAAAAGAAGGGCAAATGAGAGTTGGGGTGAGAGACTATCAGTAAATTTTAGGGAGAATAAAAAGATGTTCTGGAAGGAGGTAAATAGGGTGCGTAAGACAAGGGAGCAAATGGGAACTTCAGTGAAGAGCGTAAATGGGGAGGTGATAACAAGTAGTGGTGATGTGAGAAGGAGATGGAATGAGTATTTTGAAGGTTTGTTAAATGTGTCTGATGACAGAGTGGCAGATATAGGGTGTTTGGGTCGAGGTGGTGTGCAAAGTGAGAGGGTTAGGGAAAATGATTTGGTAAACAGAGAAGAGGTAGTAAAAGCTTTGCGGAAGATGAAAGCCGGCAAGGCAGCAGGTTTGGATGGTATTGCAGTGGAATTTATTAAAAAAGGGGGTGACTGTATTGTTGACTGGTTGGTAAGGTTATTTAATGTATGTATGACTCATGGTGAGGTGCCTGAGGATTGGCGGAATGCGTGCATAGTGCCATTGTACAAAGGCAAAGGGGATAAGAGTGAGTGCTCAAATTACAGAGGTATAAGTTTGTTGAGTATTCCTGGTAAATTATATGGGAGGGTATTGATTGAGAGGGTGAAGGCATGTACAGAGCATCAGATTGGGGAAGAGCAGTGTGGTTTCAGAAGTGGTAGAGGATGTGTGGATCAGGTGTTTGCTTTGAAGAATGTATGTGAGAAATACTTAGAAAAGCAAATGGATTTGTATGTAGCATTTATGGATCTGGAGAAGGCATATGATAGAGTTGATAGAGATGCTCTGTGGAAGGTATTAAGAATATATGGTGTGGGAGGCAAGTTGTTAGAAGCAGTGAAAAGTTTTTATCGAGGATGTAAGGCATGTGTACGTGTAGGAAGAGAGGAAAGTGATTGGTTCTCAGTGAATGTAGGTTTGCGGCAGGGGTGTGTGATGTCTCCATGGTTGTTTAATTTGTTTATGGATGGGGTTGTTAGGGAGGTAAATGCAAGAGTCTTGGAAAGAGGGGCAAGTATGAAGTCTGTTGGGGATGAGAGAGCTTGGGAAGTGAGTCAGTTGTTGTTCGCTGATGATACAGCGCTGGTGGCGGATTCATGTGAGAAACTGCAGAAGCTGGTGACGGAGTTTGGTAAAGTGTGTGGAAGAAGAAAGTTAAGAGTAAATGTGAATAAGAGCAAGGTTATTAGGTACAGTAGGGTTGAGGGTCAAGTCAATTGGGAGGTGAGTTTGAATGGAGAAAAACTGGAGGAAGTGAAGTGTTTTAGATATCTGGGAGTGGATCTGTCAGCGGATGGAACCATGGAAGCGGAAGTGGATCATAGGGTGGGGGAGGGGGCGAAAATTTTGGGAGCCTTGAAAAATGTGTGGAAGTCGAGAACATTATCTCGGAAAGCAAAAATGGGTATGTTTGAAGGAATAGTGATTCCAACAATGTTGTATGGTTGCGAGGCGTGGGCTATGGATAGAGTTGTGCGCAGGAGGATGGATGTGCTGGAAATGAGATGTTTGAGGACAATGTGTGGTGTGAGGTGGTTTGATCGAGTAAGTAACGTAAGGGTAAGAGAGATGTGTGGAAATAAAAAGAGCGTGGTTGAGAGAGCAGAAGAGGGTGTTTTGAAATGGTTTGGGCACATGGAGAGAATGAGTGAGGAAAGATTGACCAAGAGGATATATGTGTCGGAGGTGGAGGGAACGAGGAGAAGAGGGAGACCAAATTGGAGGTGGAAAGATGGAGTGAAAAGGATTTTGTGTGATCGGGGCCTGAACATGCAGGAGGGTGAAAGGAGGGCAAGGAATAGAGTGAATTGGAGCGATGTGGTATACAGGGGTTGACGTGTTGTCGGTGGATTGAATCAAGGCATGTGAAGCGTCCGGGGTAAACCATGGAAAGCTGTGTAGGTATGTATATTTGCGTGTGTGGACGTGTGTATGTACATGTGTATGGGGGGGTTGGGCCATTTCTTTCGTCTGTTTCCTTGCGCTACCTCGCAACCGCGGGAGACAGCGACGAGGTATAAAAAAAAAAAAAAAAGAAAAAAGAAAAAAAATATATATATATATATATATATATATATATATATATATATATATATATATATATATATATATATACATTGAGATGTATAGGTATGTATATTTGCGTGCGTGAACATGTATGTATATATATGTGTAGGTGGGTGGGTTGGGCCATTCTTTCGTCTGTTTCCTTGAGCTACCTCGCTAACGCGTGAGACAGTCTCTAGCTGTCATGTAATAATGCACCGAAACCACAGCTCCCTTTCCACATCCAGGCCCCACAGAACTTTCCATGGTTTACCCCAGACGCTTCACATGCCACGGTTCAATCAATTGACAGCACGTTGACCCCGGTATACCACATCGTTCCAATTCAATCTATTACTTGCACACCTTTCAACCTCCTGCATGTTCAAGCCCCGATCACTCAAAATCTTTTTCACTCCATCTTTCCACCTCCAATTTGGTCTCCCACTTCTCCTTGTTCCCTCCACCTCTGACACATATATCGTCTTTGTCAATCTTTCCTCACTCATTCTCTCCATGTGGCCAAACCATTTCAAAACACCCTCTTCTGCTCTCTCAACCACACTCTTTTTATTACCACACATCTCTCTTACCCTTTTATTACTTACTCGATTAAACCACCTCACACCACATCCTGAACCATCTCAGTTCCAGCACATCCACCCTCCTCCACACAACTCTATCCATAGCCCACGGCTCGCAACCATAAAACATTGTTGGAACCAATATTCCTTCAAACATACCCATTTTTGCTTTCCAAGAAAATGTTCTCAACTTCCACACATTCTTCAACGCTCCCAGGACTTTCGCCCCCTCCCCCCACCAAATGATTCACTTCCGCTTCCAAGGTTCAATCCACTGTCAAATCCACTCCCACAAATCTAAAACACTTCACTTCCTCCCGTTTTTCTCCATTCAAACCTAACTCCCAATTGACTTGTCCCTCAACCCTAATGTACCTAATAACCTTGCTCTTACTCACATTTACTCTCAGAATTCTTTTCCTACACACTTTATCAAACTCAGTCACCACCTTCTTCAGTTTCTCACATGAATCAGCCTCCAATGCTGTACCATCAGCGAACAACAACTGACTCACTTTCCAAGCTCTCTCATCCACAATAGATTGCATACTTGCCCCTCTTTCATTCACCTCGCTAACAACACCATCCATAAAGAAATTAAACAACCATGGACACATCACTCACCCTGCCCGCAAACCAACATTCACTGAGAACCAATCACTTTCCTCACCTTCCTACACGTACACATGTCTTACATCCTCGATAAAAACTTTTCACTGCTTCTAACAACTTGCCCCCTACACCATATATTATTAATACCTTCCAACGAGGATCTCTATCAACTCTTTCATATGCCTTCTCCAGATCCATAAATGCTACATACAAATCCATTTGCTTTACTAAGTATTTTTCACATACATTCTTCAAAGCAAACACCTGATTCACACATCCTCTACCACTTATGAAACCACACTGCTCTTCCCCAATCTGATGCTTTGTACATGCCTTCACCCTCTCAATCAATACCCTCCCATATAAATTCCCAGGAATACTCAACAAACTTAAACCTCTGTAATTTGAGCAGTCACCTTTGTCCCCTTTGCCGTTGTACAATGGCACGATGCAAGCCTTCCGCTAATCCTCAGGCACCTCACCATGAATAATACATACATTAAATAACCTTACCAACCAGTCAACAATACAGTCACCCCCTTTTTTGATAAATTCCACTGCAACACCATCCAACCCCGCTAACTTGCCGGCTTTCATCTTCCGCAAAGCTTTAACTACCTCTTCTCTGTTTACCAAATAATTTTCCCTAACCCTCTCACTTTCCACACCATCTCGACCAAAACACCCTATATCTGACACTCTATCATCAAACACATTAAACAAACCTTCAAAATCTCACTCCATCTCCTTCTCACATCTCCACTAATTGTTATCACATTCTCATTGGCACCCTTCACTGAAGTTCCCATTTGTTCCCTTGTTTTCGCACTTCATTTACCTCCTTCCAAAGCGTATTTTTATTCTCCTAGAATTTAATGATACTCTCTCACTCCAACTCACATTTGTCGTCTTTTTCACCTCTTGAACCTTTCCCTTGACCTCCTGCCTCTCTCTTTTATACATCTCCCACTCATTTGCATTATTCCCCTACAAAAATCGTACAAATGCCCCTCTCTTCTCTTTCTCTAAATATATTACTTCTTCATCCCACCAATGACTACCCTTTGTATTCTGCCCACCTCCCATATATATATATATATATATATATATATATATATATATATATATATATATATATATATATATATATATATATATATATATATCTTTTTATTCTTTCGTTCTATTCGCCATTTCCCGCATTAGCGAGGTAGCGTTAAGAACAGAGGACTGGGCCTTTGAGGGAATATCCTCACCTGGCCCCCTTCTCTGTTCCTTCTTTTGGAAAATTGAAAAAAAAAAAAAAAGAGGGGAGGATTTCCAGCCACCCGCTCCCTCCCCTTTTAGTCGCCTTCTACGACACGCAGGGAATACCTATATATATATATATATATATATATATAGGTATATATATATATATATATATACATATATATATATATATATATATATATATATATATATATATATATATATATATATATATATATATATATATATATATATATATATATATATATATATATATATGTATATATATATATATATATATATATATATATATATATATATATATATATATATATATATATATATATATATATATATATATATATATATATATATATATATATACATATATATATATATATATATATATATATATATATATATATATATATATATATATATATATATATATATATATATATATATATATATATATATATAAGAAAGAGACAGGAGGTCAAGAGAAAGGTGCAAGAGGTGAAAAAGAGGGCAAATGAGAGTTCGGGTGAGAGAGTATCATTAAATTTTAGGGAGAAGAAAAAGATATTCTTGAAGGAGATAAATAAAGTGCGTAAGACAAGGGAGCAAATGGGAACTTCAGTGAAGGGCGCAAATGGGGAGGTGATAACAAGTAGTGGTGATGTGAGTAGGAGATGTAGTGAGTATTTTGAAGGTTTATTGAATGTGTTTGATGATAGAGTGGCAGATATAGGGTGTTTTCGTCGAGGTGGTGTGCAAAGTGAGAGGGTTAGGGAAAATGATTTGGCAAACAGAAAAGAGGTAGTAAAAGCTTTGCGGAAGATGAAAGCCGGCAAGGCAGCAGGTTTGGATGGTATTGCAGTGGAATTTATTAAAAAAGGGGGTGACTGTATTATTAACTGGTTGGTAAGGTTATTTAATGTATGTATGGCTCATGATGAGGTGCCTGAGGATTGGCGGAATGCGTGCATAGTGCCATTGTACAAAGGCAAAGGGGATAAAAGTGAGTGCTCAAATTACAGAGGTGTAAGTTTGTTGAGTATTCCTGGTAAATTATATGGGAGGGCATTGATTGAGAGGGTGAAGGCATGTACAGAGCATCAGATTGGGGAAGAGCAGTGTGGTTTCAGAAGTGGTAGAGGATGTGTGGATCAGGTGTTTGCTTTGAAAAATGTATGTGAGAAATACTTAGAAAAGCAAATGGATTTGTATGTAGCATTTATGGATCTGGAGAAGGCATATGATAGAGTTGATAGAGATGCTCTGTGGAAGGTATTAAGAATATATGGTGTGGGAGGCAAGTTGTTAGAAGCAGTGAAAGTTTTAATCGAGGATGTAAGGCATGTGTACGTGTAGGAAGAGAGGAAAGTGATTGGTTCTCAGTGAATGTAGGTTTGCGGCAGGGGTGTATGATATCTCCATGGTTGTTTAATTTGTTTATGGATAGGGTTGTTAGGGAGGTGAATGTAAGAGTTTTGGAAAGAGGGGCAAGTATGAAATCTGTTGTGGTTGAGAGAGCTTGGGAAGTGAGTCAGTTGTTGTTCGCTGATGATACAACGCTGGTGGCTAATTCATGTGAGAATCTGCAGAAGCTGGTGACTGAGTTTGGTAAAGTGTGTTAAAGAAGAAAGTTAACAGTAAATGTGAATAAGAGCAAGGTTATTAGGTACAGTAGGGTTGAGGGTCAAGCCAATTGGGAGGTAAGTTTGAATGGAGAAAAACTGGAGGAAGTAAAGTGTTTTAGATGTCTGGGAGTGGATCTGGCAGCGTATGGAACCATGGAAGCGGAAGTGGATCATAGGGTGGGGAGGGGGCGAAAAACCTGGGAGCCTTGAAGAATGTGTGGAAGTCGAGAACATTATCTCGGAAAGCAAAAATGGGTATGTTTGAAGGAATAGTGGTTCCAACAATGTTGTATGGTTGCGAGGCGTGGGCTATGGATAGAGTTGTGCGCAGGTAGGTGGATGTGCTGGAAATGAGATGTTTGAGGACAATGTGTGGTGTGAGGTGGTTTGATCGAGTAAGTAACGTAAGGGTAAGAGAGATGTGTGGAAATAAAAAGAGCGTGGTTGAGAGAGCAGAAGAGGGTGTTTTGAAATGGTTTGGGCACATGCAGAGAATGAGTGAGGAAAGATTGACCAAGAGATATATGTGTCGGAGGTGGAGGGAACGAGGAGAAGTGGGAGACCAAATTGGAGGTGGAAAGATGGAGTGAAAAAGATTTTGTGTGATCGGGGCCTGAACATGCAGGAGGGTGAAAGGAGGGCAAGGAACAGAGTGAATTGGATCGATGTGGTATACCGGGGTTGAGTTGCTGTCAGTGGATTGAATCAGGGCATATGAAGCGTCTGGGGTAAACCATGGAAAGCTGTGTAGGTATGTATATTTGCGTGTGTGGACGTGTATGTATATACATATGTATGGGGTGTGTTTGGCCATTTCTTTCGTCTGTTTCCTTGCGCTACCTCGCAAACGCGGGAGACAGCGACAAAGCAAAAAAAAAAAAAGAAAAAAAAAAATATATATATATATATATATATATATATATATATATATATATATATATATATATATATATATATATATATATATATATATATATATATATATATATATATATATATATATATATATATATATATATATATATATATATATATACATATATATATATATATATATATATATATATATATATGTATATATATATGTATATATATATATATATATATATATATATATATATATATATATATATATATATATATATATATATATATATATATATATATATATATATATATATATATATATATATATATATATATATATGTATATATCTTATTATTTTTTTCTTTTGTCGCTGTCTCCCTCGTTTGCGAGGTAGCGGAAAGAAATGGCCCAACCCACCCCCATACACATTTATGTACATACACGTCCACACACGCAAATATACATACCCATACATCTCAATGTACACATATATATACACACAGACATATACTTATATACACATGTACATAATTCATACTTTATTCACTTCCCATTGCCACCTCACCACACATGAAATAACAACTCACCCCTCCCTCATGTATGCGAGGTAGCGTTAGGAAAAGACAACAAAGGCTAAATTTGTTCACACTCAGTCTCTAGGTGTCTTGTACAAATGCACCGGAACCACATCTCCCTTTCCACATCCACGCCCCAAAGAACTTTCCATGGTTTACCCCACACGCTTCATATGCCCTGGTTCAATCTTTTGACAGCATGTCGACCCCGGTACACCACATCATTCCAATTCACTCTATTTCTTGCACGCCTTCACCCTCCTTCATGTTCAGGCCCCGATCACTCAAAATCTTTCTCACTCCATCTTTCCACCTCCAATTTTGTTCCTACTTCTCCTCATTTCCTCCACCTCTGACACATATATCCTCTTGGTCAATCTTTCCTCACTCATTCTCATCATGTGAGCTAACCATTTCAAAACACACTCTTCTGCTCACTTAGCCACACTCTTTTTATTACCACACATCCCTCTTACCCTATTATTACTTACTAAATCAAACCACCTCACAGCGCATATTGTCCTCAATCATCTTTCCAGCACATCCACCCTCCTCCGCACAACTCTATCTCTAGCCCACGCCTCGCAACCATATAACATTGTTGGAACCACTATTCCTTCAAACATACCCATTTTTGCTTTCCGAGATAATATTCTCGACTTCCACACATTCTTTAACGCTCCCAGAATTATCGCCCCCTCCCCTACCCTATGATTGACTTCCGCTACCATGGTTCCATCCGTTGCCAAATCCACTCCCAGATATCTAAAACACTTCACTTCCTCCAGTTTCTCTCCATTCAAACTTACCTCACAATTGACTTGTCCCTCAACCCTACTGTACCTAATAACCTTGCTCTCATTCACATTTACTCTCAGCTTTCTTCTTTCACACAATTTATCAAACTCAGTCACCACCTTCCTCACTTTCTCACAAGAATCAGCCAACACGATGTAGCATCAGCGAAAAACAACTGACTCACTTCCCAAGCTCTCTCATCCACAGCAGACTGCATACTTGCCCCGCTTTCCAAAACTCTTTCATTCACCTCCTTAACAATCCCATCCATAAACAAATTAAAAAACTTTGGAGATATGACACACCCCTGCCGCAAACCTATATTCACTGAAAACCAATCACTTTCCTCTCTTCCTACACGTACACATGCCTTACATCCTCGATGAAAACTTTTCACTGCTTCTAACAACTTGCTTCCCACACCATATATTCTTAATACCTTCCACAGAGCATCTCTATCAACCCTATCATATCCCTTCACCAGATCCATAAATGCTACATACAAATCCATTTGCTTTTCTAAGTACTTCTCACATACATTTTTCAAAGGAAACACCTGATCCAGACATCCTCTATCACTTCTGACACCACATTCCTCTTCCCCAATCTGATGCTTTGTACATGCCTTCACCCTCTCATTCAATACCTTCCCATATAATTTCACAGGAATACTCAAGAAACTTATACCTCTGTAATTTGAGCTCTCACTTTTATCCCCTTTGCCTTTGTACAATGGCACCATGGAAGCATTCCTCCAATCCTCAGGCACCTCACCATGAGTCATACTTGTATCAAATAACTTTACCAACCAGTCAATAATACAGTCACCTCTTTTTGTAATAAATTGCAGTGCAATACCATCCAAACCCGCTGCCTTACCGGCTTTCATCTGCCGTTAAGCTTTTATTACTTTTTCTCTGTTTACAAAATCATTCTCCCTAACCCTCTCAATTTGCACACCACCTCGACCAAAACTCCCTATATCTACCACTTTATCATCAAATACATTCAACAAACCTTCAAAATACTTACTCCATCTCCTTCTCACATTACCACTACTTGTTATCACCTCCCCATTAGCTCCCTTCACTGAAGTTCCCATTGATTCCCTTGTCTTATGCACATTATTTACCTCCTTCCAGAACATCTTTTTATTCTCCCTAAAATCTAATGATACTCTCTCACCCTAACTCTTATTTGCCCTCTTTTTTGCCTCTTGCACCTTTCTCTTGACCTCCTGTCTGTTTCTTTTATACGCCTCCCAATCATTTACAGTATTTCTCTGCAATAATTGTCCAAATCCCTCTTTCTTCTCTTTCAATAACAATCTTACTTCTTCATCCCACCACTCACTACCTTTTCAAATCTGCCCACCTCCCACTCTTCTCATGCCACAAGCATCTTTTGCGCTAGCCATCACTGATTCCCTAGATACATCCCATTCCTCCCCCACTCCCCTTACTTCCACTGTTCTCACCTTTTTCCATTCTGTACTCATTCTCTCCTGGTACTTCCTCACACAAGTCTTCTACCCAAGCTCACTTACTCTCACCACTCTCTTGACCCCAACATTCTCTCTTCTTTTCTGAAAAGCTCTACAACTGTTCACCTTCGCCTCCACAAGATAATGATCAGACATCCCTCCAGTTGCACCTCTCAGTATATTAACATCCAAAAGTCCCTTTTTTGCGTGCCCATGAATTAACACGTAATCCAATAACGCTCTCTGGCCATCTCTCCTACTTACATACGTTTTCTTTTTTTTTTTTTTTTTTTTGCTTTGTCGCTGTCTCCCGCGTTTGCGAGGTAGCGCAAGGAAACAGACGAAAGAAATGGCCCAACCCACCCCCATACACATGTATATACATACGTCCACACACACAAATATACATACCTACACAGCTTTCCATGGTTTACCCCAGACGCTTCACATGCCTTGATTCAATCCACTGACAGCATGTCAACCCCGGTATACCACATCGCTCCAATTCACTCTATTCCTTGCCCTCCTTTCACCCTCCTGCATGTTCAGGCCCCGATCACACAAAATCTTTTTCACTCCATCTTTCCACCTCCAATTTGGTCTCCCTCTTCTCCTCGTTCCCTCTACCTCCGACACATATATCCTCTTGGTCAATCTTTCCTCACTCATTCTCTCCATGTGACCAAACCATTTCAAAAACACCCTCTTCTGCTCTCTCAACCACGCTCTTTTTATTTCCACACATCTCTCTTACCCTTACGTTACTTACTCGATCAAACCACCTCACACCACACATTGTCCTCAAACATCTCATTTCCAGCACATCCATCCTCCTGCGCACAACTCTATCCATAGTCCACGCCTCGCAACCATACAACATTGTTGGAACCACTATTCCTTCAAACATACCCATCTTTGCTTTCTGAGATAATGTTCTCGACTTCCACACATTCTTCAAGGCTCCCAGAATTTTCGCCCCCTCCCCCACCCTATGATCCACTTCCGCTTCCATGTTTCCATCCGCTGCCAGATCCACTCCCAGATATCTAAAACACTTCACTTCCTCCAGTTTTTCTCCATTCAGCTGTTCCCAAAACACTTGCCTCTCTTAATCTTTCTTCTCATGCCCAGGTGTATATGCTTCAATAATCACCCATCTCTCTCCATCCACTTTCAGTTTTACCCAAATCAATCTAGAGTTTACTTTCTTTCACTCTATCACATACTCCCACCACTTCTGTTTCAGGAATAGTGCTAGTCGTTTCCTTGCTCTTGTCCTCTCACTAACCCCTGACTTTACTCCCAAGACATTCCCAAACCACTCTTCCCCCTTACCCTTGAGCTTCGTTTCACTCGGAGCAAAAACATTCAGGTTCCTTTCCTCAACATAGTACCTAAGATTTGGGTAAAACTGAAAGTTGATGGAGAGAGATGGGTGATTATTGGTGCATATGCACCTGGGCATGAGAAGAAAGATCATGAGAGGCAAGTGTTTTGGGAACAGCTGAATGAGTGTGTTAGTGGTTTTGATGCACAAGACCGGGTTATAGTGATGGGTGATTTGAATACAAAGGTGAGTAATGTGGCAGTTGAGGGAATAATTGGTATACATGGGGTGTTCAGTGTTGTAAATGGAAATGGTGAAGAGCTTGTAGATTTATGTGCTGAAAAAGGACTGGTGATTGGGAATACCTGGTTTAAACAGAGAGATATACATATGTATACGTATGTAAGTAGGAGAGATGGCCAGAGAGCGTTATTGGATTACGTGTTAATTGATAGGCGGCCGAAAGAGAGACTTTTGGATGTTAATGTGCTGAGAGGTGCAAATGGAGGGATGTCTGATCATTATCTTGTGGAGGCGAAGGTCAAGATCTGTAGGGGTTTTCAGAAAAGAAGAGAGAATTTTGGGGTGAAGAGAGTGGTGAGAGTAAGTGAGCTTGGGAAAGAGACTTTGTGAGGAAGTACCAGGAGAGAATGAGTACAGAATGGAAAAAGGTGAGAAGAAAGGAGGTAAGGGGACTGGGGGAGGAATGGGATGTATTTAGGAAAGCAGTGATGGCTTGCGCAATAGATGCTTGTGGCATGAGAAGCGTGAGAGGTGGGTTGATTAGAAAGGGTAGTGAGTGGTGGGATGAAAAAGTAAGATTATTAGTGAAAGAGAAGAGAGAGGAATTTGGACGATTTTTGCAGGGAAAAAATGCAAATGAGTGGGAGATGTATAAAAGAAAGAGCCAGGAGATCAAGAGAAAGGTGCAAGAGGTGAAAAAGAGGGCAAATGAGAGTTGGGGTGAGAGAGTATCTTTAGATTTTAGGGAGAATAAAAAGATGCTTTGGGAGGAGGTAAAAAAGGTGCGTAAGACAAGGGAGTAAATGGGAACCTCAGTGAATGGTGCTAATGGGGAGGTGATAACAAGTAGTGGTGATGTGAGAAGGAGATGGAGTGAGTATTTTGAAGGTTTGTTCAATGTGTTTGATGATAGAGTGGCAGATATAGGTGTTTTGGTCGAGGTGGTGTGCAAAGTGAGAGATTAGGGAAAATGATTTAGTAAACAGAGAAGAGGTAGTAAAAGCTTTGCGGAAGATGAAAGCCGGCAAGGCATCAGGTTTGGGTGGTATTGCAGTGGAATTTATTACAAAAGGTGGTGACTGTATTGTTGACTGGTTTGTAAGGTTATTTAATGTATGTATGATTCATGGTGAGGTGCCTGAGGATTGGCGGAATGCTTGCATAGTGCCATTGTGCAAGGGCAAAGGGGACAAAGGTAGATGCTCAAATTACAGAGGTATAAGTTTGTTGAGTATTCCTGGTAAATTATATGGAAAGGTATGGATTGAGAGGGTAAAGGCATGTACAGAGGATCATATTGGGGAAGAACAGTGTTGTTTCAGAAGTGGTAGAGAATGTGTGGATCAGGTGTTTGCTTTGAAGAAGGTATGTGAGAGATACTTAGAAAAGGAAATGGATTTGTATGTAGCATTTATGGATCTGGAGAAGGCATATGATAGAGTTGATAGAGATGCTCTGTGGAAGGTATTAAGAATATATGGTGTGGGAGGCAAGGTGTTAGAAGTAGTGAAAACTTTTATCGAGGATGTAAGGCATGTGTACGTGTAGGAAGAGAGGAAAGTGATTGGTTCTCAGTGAATGTAGGTTTGCGGCAGGGGTGTGTAATGTCTCCATGGTTGTTTAATTTGTTTATGGATGGGGTTGTTATGGAGGTGAATGCAAGAGTTTTGGAAAGAGGGGCAAGTATGCAGTCAGTTGTGGATGAGAGAGCTTGGGAAGTGAATCAGTTGATGTTCGCTGATGATAGGGCACTGGTGGCTGATTAATGTGACAAACTGCAGAAGTTGGTGACTGAGTTTGGTAAAGTGTGTGAAAGCAAAAAAAAAAAAAAAAGATATATATATATATATATATATATATATATATATATATATATATATATATATATATATATATATATATATATATATATATATATAAATATATATATATATATATATATATATATATATATATATATATATATATATATATATATATATATATATATATATATATATATATATACATTTCATCCCTGGGAATAGGGGAGAAAGAATACTTCCCACGTATTCCCTGCGAGTCGTATAAGGCGACTAAAAGGGAAGGGAGCGGGGGGCTGGAAATCTTCCCCTCTCATTTCTTTTTGATTTTAATTAAAGGAAGGAACAGAGAAGGGGGCCGGGTGAGTATGTGTCCTCAGAGGCCAAGTCCTCTGTTCTTAACGCTACCTCGCTGAGGCGGGAAATGGTTAATAGTATGAAAGAAAAAGTATATATATATATATATATATATATATATATATATATATATATATATATATATATATATATATATATATATATATATATATATATATATATATATATATATATATATATATATATATATATATATATACATAAATAGACACACAAAGACATATACATATATATACATGTACATAATTCATATTGTCTGCCTTTATTCATTCTCATCGCCATCCCGCCACACATGAAATAACAACGCACTCCCCCTTCATATGCGCGAGGTATCGCTAGGAAAAGACAACAAAGGCCACATTCGTTCACACTCAATCTCTAACTGTCATGTAATAATGCACCGAAACCACAGCTCCCTTTCCTCATCCAGGCCCCACAGAATTTTTCATGATTTACCCCACACGCTTCACATGCCCTGGTTCAATCCATTGACAGCACGTCTACTCCGGTATACCACATCGTTCCAGTTCACTCTATCCCTTGCACGCCTTTCACCCTCCTGCATGTTCAGGCCATGATCACTGAAACTCTTTTTCCCTCCATCTTTCCATCTCCAATTTGGTCTCACATTTCTCCTTGTTCCCTCCACCTCTGACACATATATCTTCTTGGTCAATCTTTCCTCATTCTTTCTCTCCATGTCACCAAACCATTTCAAAACACCCTCTTCTGCTCTCTCAACCACACTCTTTTTATTGCCACACATCTCTCTTACTCTATCATTACTTACTTGATCAAACCATCTCACACCACACATTTTCCTCAAACATCTCATTTCCAGCCCATCCACTCTCCTCCGCACAACTCTTTTCATAGCCCACGTCTCGCAACCATGTAACATTGCTGAAAACACTATTCCTTCAAACATACCCATTCTTGCTTTCCGAGATAATGTTCTCGACTTCCACACATTCTTCAACCCTCCCAGAATTTTCACCAGAAAATTCTCTTGGTTGCATCTATAAAGTTCCTTGTGGAAACTGTGATAAATTTTATGTTGGTCAGACTGGTAAGGATCTTTCTGTTAGACTTAAGCAACATAAATATAGTATAAGAACGGGACAGGAATCAAATGCCTTGTTTAATCATGTTAAAAACTATGATCATTGTATTGACTGGAGTAACGCCATCTCAGTTGTTAACTCTAACTCTATTACCAAGAGAAATATCATTGAATCTTCTATTATTAAATACACAAAGAATTATAATCTTAATATTAGTGATTGTTTGTACAAATTAGATAACTTTATTGTTGATAAGATTTGTAAAATGATAAGTTTATGAACGCTCGTTGTATGTTTTGGACAATCACATGTTTACCAAATGGCGTCCTAGCTTCGTCTCTTCGATGTATATCAACTGACTATTATATTCCTCTCTTGTGTCTCCCCTGATGATGTGATTATTACACGAAAGTGCACTTGGGAACTTTTCGTGTTTCATTTTCCCCGTGGACTCATAGGAATATCTTGATCACGCGCAAAATTGTGATCCTTTCCAATATATATATATATATATATATGTATATATATAGAGGAAGTGGTAGAGGATGTGTGGATCAGGTGTTTGCTTTGAAGAATGTATGTGAGAAATACTTAGAAAAGCAAATGGATTTGTATGTAGCATTTATGGATCTGGAGAAGGCATATGATAGAGTTGATAGAGATGCTCTGTGGAAGGTATTAAGAATATATGGTGTGGGAGGCAAGTTGTTAGAAGCAGTGAAAAGTTTTGATCGAGGATGTAAGGCATGTGTACGTGTAGGAAAAGAGGAAAGTGATTGGTTCTCAGTGAATGTAGGTTTGCGGCAGGGGTGTGTGATATCTCCATGGTTATTTAATTTGTTTATGGATGGGGTTGTTAGGGAGGTGAATGCAAGAGTTTTGGAAAGAGGGGCAAGTATGAAGTCTGTTGGGGATGAGAGAGCTTGGGAAGTGAGTCAGTTGTTGTTCCCTGATGATACAGCGCTGGTGGCTGATTCATGTGAGAAACTGCAGAAGCTGGTGACTGAGTTTGGTAAAGTGTGTGAAAGAAGAAAGTTAAGAGTAAATGTGAATAAGAGCAAGGTAATTAGGTACAGTAGGGTTGAGAGTCAAGTCAATTGGGAGGTAAGTTTGAATGAAGCAAAACTGGAGGAAGTAAAGTGTTTTAGATATCTGGGAGTGGATCTGGCAGCGGATGGAACCATGGAAGCGGAAGTGGATCATAGGGTGGGGAGGGGGCGAAAATCCTGGGAGCCTTGAAGAATGTGTAGAAGTCGAGAACATTATCTCGGAAAGCAAAAATGGGCATGTTTGAAGGAATAGTGGTTCCAACAATGTTGTATGGCTGCGAGGCGTGGGCTATGGATAGAGTTGTGCGCAGGAGGATGGATGTGCTGGAAATGAGATGTTTGAGGACAATGTGTGGTGTGAGGTGGTTTGATCGAGTAAGTAACGTAAGGGTAAGAGAGATGTATGGAAATAAAAAGAGCGTGGTTGAGAGAGTAGAAGAGGGTGTTTTGAAATGGTTTGGGCACATGCAGAGAATGAGTGAGGAAAGATTGACCAAGAGGATATATGTGTCGGAGGTGGAGGGAACGAGGAGAAGTGGGAGACCAAATTGGAGGTGGAAAGATGGAGTGAAAAAGATTTTGTGTGATCGGGGCCTGAACATGCAGGAGGGTGAAAGGAGGGCAAGGAATAGAGTGAATGGGATCGATGTGGTATACCGGGGTTGACGTGCTGTCAGTAGATTGAATCAGGGCATGTGAAGCGTCTGGGGTAAACCATGGAAAGCTGTGTAGGTATGTATATTTGCGTGTGTGGGCGTATGTATATACATGTGTATGGGGGTGGGTTGGGCCATTTCTTTCGTCTGTTTCCTTTGCGCTACCTCGCAAACGCGGGAGACAGCGACAAAGGAAAAAAAATATATATATATATATATATATATATATATATATATATATATATATTTTTTTTTTTTTTTTTTATACTTTGTATATATATATATGTATATATATATATATATATATATATATATATATATATATATATATATATATATATATATATATATATATATATATATATATATATATATATATACATATACATATATATATATATATATATAGATATATATATTATATTATTATTTTTATTATACTTTGTCGCTGTCTCCCGCGTTTGCGAGGTAGCGCAAGGAAACAGACGAAAGAAATGGCCCAACCCCCCCCCATACACATGTATATACATACGTCCACACACGCAAATATACATACCTACACAGCTTTCCATGGCTTACCCCAGACGCTTCACATGCCTTGATTCAATCCACTGACAGCACGTCAACCCCGGTATACCACATCGCTTCAATTCACTCTATTCCTTGCCCTCCTTTCACCCTCCTGCATGTTCAGGCCCCGATCACACAAAATCTTTTTCACTCCATCTTTCCACCTCCAATTTGGTCTCCCTCTTCTCCTTGTTCCCTCCACCTCCGACACATATATCCTCTTGGTCAATCTTTCCTCACTCATTCTCTCCATGTGCCCAAACCACTTCAAAACACCCTCTTCTGCTCTCTCAACCACGCTCTTTTTATTTCCACACATCTCTCTTACCCTTACGTTACTCACTCGATCAAACCACCTCACACCACACATTGTCCTCAAACATCTCATTTCCAGCACATCCATCCTCTTGCGCACAACTCTATCCATAGCCCACGCCTCGCAACCATACAACATTGTTGGAACCACTATTCCTTCAAACATACCCATTTTTGCTTTCCGAGATAATGTTCTCGACTTCCACACATTCTTCAAGGCCCCCAGAATTTTCGCCCCCTCCCCCACCCTATGATCCACTTCCGCTTCCATGGTTCCATCCGCTGCCAGATCCACTCCCAGATATCTAAAACACTTCACTTCCTCCAGTTTTTCTCCATTCAAACTCACCTCCCAATTGACTTGACCCTCAACCCTACTGTACCTAATAACCTTGCTCTTATTCACATTTACTCTTAACTTTCTTCTTCCACACACTTTACCAAACTCAGTCACCAGATTCTGCAGTTTCTCACATGAATCAGCCACCAGCGCTGTATCGTCAGCGAACAACAACTGACTCACTTCCCAAGCTCTCTCATCCCCAACAGACTTCATACTTGCCCCTCTTTCCAAAACTCTTGCATTTACCTCCCTAACAACCCCATCCATAAACAAATTAAACAACCATGGAGACATCACACACCCCTGCCGCAAACCTACATTCACTGAGAACCAATCACTTTCCTCTCTTCCTACACGTACACATGCCTTACATCCTCGATAAAAACTTTTCACTGCTTCTAACAACTTTCCTCCCACACCATATATTCTTAATACCTTCCACAGAGCATCTCTATCAACTCTATCATGTGCCTTCTCCAGATCCATAAATGCTACATACAAATCCATTTGCTTTTCTAAGTATTTCTCACATACATTCTTCAAAGCAAACACCTGATCCACACATCCTCTACCACTTCTGAAACCACACTGCTCTTCCCCAATCTGATGCTCTGTACATGCCTTCACCCTCTCAATCAATACCCTCCCATATAATTTACCAGGAATACTCAACAAACTTATACCTCTGTAATTTGAGCACTCACTCTTATCCCCTTTGCCTTTGTACAATGGCACTATGCACGCATTCCGCCAATCCTCAGGGACCTCACCATGAGTCATACATACATTAAATAACCTTACCAACCAATATATATATATATATATATATATATATATATATATATATATATATATATATATACATATTCACTTTGTTGTTCATATAAGTAACCATGATTAAAAAAAAAAGAAATAGCTAGATGTTCTGCCTCTGAGTGACAAAAAAAAGAATTGAAGGGGAAGGGAGAAGATGGTATGGAAATGTGTCGGGATAAAGTCTAGGATTAGTGTGATGGCTAGAGCAAAGGGAGGATTAACACTTCTGCTGAAGGAGGAGCTGTTGGAATGTGTAACAGAGTTTAAGAAAGAGGACCCCAGAGCGATATGGGTGAAGATGATAGTGGATTACGAGAGGCGGGTACTTGTTTGTACTTGTACACCTGGTCGAGGGAGGAGTGAGAGAGGAGAGTGTTTTGGGAAAAGCTGAGTGAGTGTGTTATCAATTTTGATGCTAGGGATCGCCTGATAGTGATGGATGGTTCAAATGCAAGGGTGAGTGATGTATGTACATGGGAGTACATGGAAAGTACAGAGAAAAGGGGGACCGTTGGCCCATGAGTGGCTGAGGTAAAGGTAAATGATTCCATGGTATAAATGGGAGGGGGGAGGGCATACGTACCCAGTGTGAATGAAAACAGTTAACATATTTTTGAGGTGTGTGGCAAAAGTGATTGGTGACTGGAAGAAATTGATCTAAAGAGTGGGACATACAAAAGTATACGTGGATGAGTGTTGTTAATAGTTAGCGGTTATCATATAACACTGGATTATGCTCTAATCAACAGACGTGCCAAAGACAGACTTTTTGATGTTAATATACTTAGAAGATCAGCGGTTAGGATGACTGATCACGAGTTGGTGTAGGCGATGGCGAAACTTTGTAGAGGTTTTAGGAAAAGAGGAAATACTATGAATGGGATGAAGGTGGTGAAAGTAAGCGAGTTTTGGAAAGCAGCCTGTGTTAGAAAATACTAGGAGACATCGGGTGAAAAATGGCAACAAATAAGAATAAATGAAACTAAGGCAGTGAGCCAGGAATTAGAGGCATTTTGGGAAGCAATGCTAGCATATGCAATACAGGTATGTGGCATGCGGAAGGTGGAATGTCGGTGTGTGAAAAAGGTTTGTAAATGATAAGATGAGGTGAAGTTATTAATGAAAGAGAAAAAGAGAGGAATATGGGCGTTACCTAAAAAAAGAATGCAAGTGATTAGATGTACAAAGGGAAGCAGCAGAAGGTCAATAGGAAGGTGTAGGGGCTGAAACAGAGGACATGAAAGATGCGATGAGAGAGCATTAGCAAAATTCAGTGAAAATGAGAAAATGTATTAAAAGGAAGTGATCAGTGTGTGGAGACCAAAATGATGAACAAGGGTATCAGTGAAGGCAGCAAATGGGGTGGAAGTGGCAGCCAAAAAAGATATGAAGAATACATGGAGTGAGTATTAGGAAAGATCATTGAATGTGTTAGATCACAGTATGGCAGATGTACGTGTGTTTGAAACGTGGAAGTATGCAAAACCAAAGAGCCATGGCAAGGCGTTGGTGAAAAGAGAAGGGGTGAAAGCTTTGCATAAGATAAAGTGTGACAAAGCGGCTGTAATGGATGGAGTTACAGTTGAATTCTTAGGAAAGAGAGTGTCAGTGTTGCTGATTGGTTAGTTAGGATTTTCACTGTATGCATGGCTCAGATTGAGGTAACTATGCCAGAATAATTCACTGTATACAGGCAAGGGAGACAGAAATGGTGGTTTGTATAACAGAAATATAAACGTTTTAAGTATACCTGATACGTTTTTTGGGAGAGTTGTAACTGAGAGGTTGGAACTCACACAGACCATCAAATTAGGAAGGAACAATATGGTTTGAGGAGTGTGTGTGAGAAATACTTAGTGAACGAAAAGGATTTGTGTGTGGCATTTATGAATCCACGAGAGCATAAGATAGGTTTGATAGAGATGTCTCCAGTCAGGTATTACGAATATGGTGTGGGAGATAGGCTGCTAAAAGCAGCTTGGAGTTTCTATCAAAGAAGTAAAGCGTGTGTGCCAGGTGAAAGAGAGAAAGGTGACTCATTTCAGGTGAAGGTGAGTCTGCGGCAGGGGTGTGTGATGCCCGATGGCATTTTACTCTATGGATGGGGTAAATGCCAGAATCTTGGAGAGATGGGCGGGTCTTTGGTGTGTTGAGGGTTCGGGAATTTGGAAGGTTAGTCAATTACTATTTGCTCATATCCCAGCCCTGGTTGCAGACTGGAGTGAAAAATTACTGACACAGAAATCGGAGTTTGGGAGGGTATGAGAGGAGAGAGTTGTGAATACAAGTAAGATAAGATAGGGGAGAGAGACACCATTAGCTGAAGTTTTTACTTGAATGGAGAAAACCTGGAGGAACTAGAACGTTCTAGATACCTTGGCGTGGAGATGACAGCGGATGGAACCATGAAAGTTGATGTAAGCCATAGGGTGGGTGTGAGGACTTGGCATAGTGTGTGGAAAAAGGGGTCAGTTTGTGAAGGAAAAGATAGACATGTTTGATATGTATATCAGTCTCGAAGTGTGTTGCACGGATGGAAAGCGTAGACCCTAGATAAAATTGTATGGAAAAAGTGGATATGTCGGAAATTATATACTGGTGGAGTAATATTTGGTGGGTGAAAAGTTGATCAGGTAGAAAAAAAACGATAGAGAAAGCACTATGGTTCCCTACCATTTCCGAATGGTGTACCTCTCTCACTGGTGACACCACTTATTCATATATATATATATATATATATATATATATATATATATATATATATATATATATATATATATATATATATATATATATATATATATATATATATATATATATTTTTTTTTTTTTTTTTTTTGCCGCTATCTCCCGCGTTTGCGAGGTAGCGCAAGGAAACAGACGAAAGAAATGGCCCAACCCACCCCCATACACATGTATATACATACGTCCACACACGCAAATATACATACCTACACAGCTTTCCATGGTTTACCCCAGACGCTCCACATGCCCTGATTCAATCCACTGACAGCACGTCAACCCCGGTATACCACATCGATCCAATTCACTCTATTCCTTGCCCTCCTTTCACCCTCCTGCATGTTCAGGCCCCGATCACACAAAATCTTTTTCACTCCATCTTTCCACCTCCAATTTGGTCTCCCACTTCTCGTTCCCTCCACCTCCGACATATATATCCTCTTGGTCAATCTTTCCTTACTCATTCTCTCCATGTGCTCAAACCATTTCAAAACACCCTCTTCTGCTCTCTCAGCCACGCTCTTTTTATTTCCACACATCTCTCTTACCCTTACGTTACTTACTCGATCAAACCACCTCACACCACACATTGTCCTCAAACATCTCATTTCCAGCACATCCATCCTCCTACGCACAACTCTATCCATGGCCCACGCCTCGCAACTATACAACATTGTTGGTACCACTATTCCTTCAAACATACCCATTTTTGCTTTCCGAGATAATGTTCTCAACTTCCACACATTCTTCAAGGCTCCCAGAATTTTCGCCCCCTCCCCCACGCTATGATCCACTTCCGCTTCCATGCCTTCTCTAAAACCATAATTGCTACATACAAATCCATTTGCTTTTCTAAGTATTTCTCACATACCTTCTTCAAAGCAAACACCTGATCCACACATCCTCTACCACTTCTGAAACCACACTGCTCTTCCCCAATCTGATGCTCTGTACATGCCTTCACCCTCTCAATCAATACCCTCCCATATAATTTACCAGGAATACTCAACAAACTTATACCTCTGTAATTTGAGCACTCACTCTTATCCCCTTTGCCTTTGTACAATGGCACTATGCACGCATTCCGCCAATCCTTAGGCGCCTCACCATGAATCATACATGCATAAATAACCTTACCAACCAGTCAGCAATACAGTCATCCCCTTTTTTGATAAATTCCACTGCAATACCATCCAAACCTGCAGCCTTCCCGGTTTTCATCTTCCGCAAAGCTTTTACTACCTCTTCTCTGTTTATGATATTATTTTCCCTAACACTCTCACTTTGCATAACACCTCGACCAAAACACCCTATATCTGCCACTCTATCATCAAACACATTCAACAAACCTTCAAAATACTCACTCCATCTCCTTATCACATCACCACTACTTGTTATCACCTCCCCATTAGCCCCCTTCACTGAAGTTCCCATTTGCTCCCTTGTCTTACGCACTTTATTTACCTCCTTCCAGAACATCTTTTTATTCTCCCTAAAATTTAATGATACTCTCTCACCCTAACTCTCATTTGCCGTCTTTTTCACCTCTTGCACCTTTCTCTTGACCTCCTGTGTGTTTCTTTTATACCTCTCCCACTCATTTGCATTTTTTCCCTGCAAAAGTCGTCCAAATGCCTCTCTCTTCTCTTTCACTAAAATCTTACTTCTTCATCCCACCACTCACTACCCTTTCTAATCAACCCACCTCCCACGCTTCTCATGCCACAAGCATCTTTTGCGCAAGCCATCACTGCTTCCCTAAATATGTTCCATTCCTCCCCCACTCCCCTTACTTCCATTGTTCTCACCTTTTTCCATTCTGTACACAGTCTCTCCTGATACTTCCTCACACAAGTCTCCTTCCCAAGCTCACTTACTCTCACCACCCTCTTCACCCCAACATTCTCTCTTCTTTTCTAAAAACCAATACAAATCTTCACCTTCGCCTCCACAAGATAATGATCAGACATCCCTCCAGTTGCACCTCTCAGTACATTAACATCCAAAACTCTCTCTTTCACGCGCCTGTCAATTAACACGTAATCCAGTAACGCTCTCTGGCCATCTCTCCTACTTACATACGTATACTTATGTATATCTCGCTTTTTAAACCAGGTATTCCCAATCACCAGTCCTTTTTCAGCACATAAATCTACAAGCTCTTCACCATTTCCATTTACAACACTGAACACCCCATGTATACCAATTATTCCCTCAACTGCCACATTACTCACCTTTGCATTCAAATCACCCATCACTATAACCCGGTTTTGTGCATCAAAACCACTAACACACTCATTCAGCTGCTCCCAAAACACTTGCCTCTCATGATCCTTCTTCTAATGCCCAGGTGCATTTGCACCAATAATCACCCATCTCTCTCCATCAACTTTCAATTTTATCCATATTAATCGAGATTTTACTTTCTTACATTCTATCACATACTCCCACAACTCCTGCTTCAGGAGTAGTGCTACTCCTTCTCTTGCTCTTGTCGTATCACTAACCCCTGACTTTACTCCCAAGATATTCACAAACCACTCTTCCCCTTTACCCTTAAGCTTCGTTACACTCAGAGCCAAAACATCCAGGTTCCTTTCCTCAAACATACTACCTATCTCTCCTTTTTTCTCATCTTGGTTACATCCACACACATTTAGACACCCCAATCTGAGCCTACGAGGAGGATGAGGACTACCCGCGTGACTCCTTCTTCTGTTTCCCATTCTAGAAAGTTAAAATACAAGAAGGTGAGGATTTCTGCCTCCCGCTCCCATCTCCTCTAGTCGCCTTCTACGACATGTGAGGAATATTATTTTTTTTTATTTTATATATATATATATATATATATTTTTTTTTTTATTATACTTTGTCGCTGTCTCCCGCGTTTGCGAGGTAGCGCAAGGAAACAGGCGAAAGAAATGGCCCAACCCCCCCCCATACACATGTATATACATACGTCCACACACGCAAATATACATACCTACACAGCTTTCCATGGTTTACCCCAGACGCTTCACATGCCCTGATTCAATCCACTGACAGCACGTCAACCCCGGTATACCACATCGCTCCAATTCACTCTATTCCTTGCCCTCCTTTCACCCTCCTGCATGTTCAGGCCCCGATCACACAAAATCTTTTTCACTCCATCTTTCCACCTCCAATTTGGTCTCCCTCTTCTCCTCGTTCCCTCCACCTCCGACACATATATCCTCTTGGTCAATCTTTCCTCACTCATTCTCTCCATGTGCCCAAACCACTTCAAAACACCCTCTTCTGCTCTCTCAACCACGCTCTTTTTATTTCCACACATCTCTCTTACCCTTACGTTACTCACTCGATCAAACCACCTCACACCACACATTGTCCTCAAACATCTCATTTCCAGCACATCCATCCTCCTGCGCACAACTCTATCCATAGCCCACGCCTCGCAACCATAAAACATTGTTGGAACCACTATTCCTTCAAACATACCCATTTTTGCTTTCCGAGATAATGTTCTCGACTTCCACACATTCTTCAAGGCCCCAAGAATTTTCGCCCCCTCCCCCACCCTATGATCCACTTCCGCTTCCATGGTTCCATCCGCTGCCAGATCCACTCCCAGATATCTAAAACACTTCACTTCCTCCAGTTTTTCTCCATTCAAACTCACCTCCCAATTGACTTGACCCTCAACCCTACTGTACCTATATATATATATATATATATATATATATATATATATATATATATATAGGTGAAAAATAGGGCAAATGAGAGTTGGAGTGAAAGAGTATAATTAATTTTTAGGGAGAATAAAAAGATGTTCTGGAAGGAGGTAAATAAAGTGCGTAAGACAAGGGAGCAAATTGGAACTTCAGTGAAGGGCGCAAATGGGGAGGTGATAACAAATAATGCGGGAAATGGCGAATATTATGTTTGATGAAAGAGTGGCAGATATAGGGTGTTTTGGTCGAGGCGCTGTGCAAAGTGAGAGTGTTAGGAAAAATGATATGATAAACAGAGAAGAGGTAGTAAAAGCTTTTCGGAAGATGAAAGCCGGCAAGGCAGCAGGTTTGGATGGTATTGCAGTGGAATTTATTAAAGAAGGGGGTGACTGTATTTTTGACTGGTTGGTAAGGTTATTTAATGTATGTATGACTCATGGTGAGGTGCCTGAGGATTGGCGGAATGCGTGCATACTGCCATTGTACAAAGGCAAAGGGGATAAGAGTGAGTGCTCAAATTACAGAGGTATAAGTTTGTTGAGTATTCCTGGTAAATTATATAGGAGGGTATTGATTGAGAGGGTGAAGGCATGTACAGAGCATCAGATTGGGGAAGAGCAGTGTGGTTTCAGAAGTGGTAGAGTATGTGTGGATCAGGTGTTTGCTTTGAAGAGTGTATGTGAGAAATACTTAGAAAAGCAAATGGATTTGTATGTAGCATTTATGGATCTGGAGAAGGCATATGATAGAGTTGATAGAGATGCTCTGTGGAAGGTATTAAGAATGTATGGTGTGGGTGGCAAGTTGTTGGAAGCAGTGAAAAGTTTTTATCGAGGATGTAAGGCATGTGTACGTGTAGGAAGAGAGGAAAGTGATTGGTTCTCAGTGAATGTAGGTTTGCGGCAGGGGTGTGTGATGTCTCCATGGTTGTTTAATTTGTTTATGGATGGGGTTGTTAGGGAGGTGAATGCAAGAATTTTGGAAAGAGGGGCAAGAATGAAGTCTGTTGTGGATAAGAGAGCTTGGGAAGTGAGTCAGTTGTTGTTCGCTGATGATACAGCGCTGGTGGCTGATTCATGTGAGAAACTGCAGAAGCTGGTGAATGAGTTTGGTAAATTGTGTGAAAGAAGAAAGTTAAGAGTAAATGTGAATAAGAGCAAGGTTATTAGGTACAGTAGGGTTGAGGGTCAAGTCAATTGGGAGGTAAGTTTGAATGGAGAAAAACTGGAGGAAGTAAAGTGTTTTAGATATCTGGGAGTGGATCTGGCAGCGGATGGAACCATGGAAGCGGAAGTGAATCATAGGGTGGGGAGGGGGCAAAAATCCTGGGAGCCTTGAAGAATGTGTGGAAGTCGAGAACATTATCTCGGAAAGCAAAAATGGGTATGTTTGAAGGAATAGTGGTTCCAACAATGTTGTATGGTTGCGAGGCATGGGCTCTGTATAGAGTTGTGCGCAGGAGAGTGAATGTGCTGGAAATGAGATGTTTGAGGACGATATATGGTGTGAGGTGGTTTGATCGAGTAATTAGTGTAAGGGTAAGAGAGATGTGTGGAAATAAAAAGAGCGTGGTTACGAGAGCAGAAGAGGGTGTTTTGAAATGGTTTGGGCACATGGAGAGAATGAGTGAGGAAAGATTGACCAAGAGGATATATGTGTCGGAGGTAGAGGGAACGAGGAGAAGTGGGAGACCAAATTGGAGGTGGAAAGATGGATTGAAAAAGATTTTGAGTGATCGGGGCCTGAACATGCAGGAGGGTGAAAGGAGGGCAAGGAATAGAGTGAATTGGATCGATGTGGTATAACGGGGTCGACGTGCTGTCAATGGATTGAATCAGGGCATGCGAAGCGTCTGGGGTAAACCAAGGAAAGTTCTGTGGGGCCTGGATGTGGAAAGGGAGCTGTGGTTTCGGGCATTATTGCATGACAGCTAGAGAATGAGTGTGAACTAATGTGGCCTTTGTCGTCTTTTCCTAGCTCAACTTCGCACACATGAGGGGGGAGGGGGATTTTATTCCATGTGTGGCGAGGTGGCGATGAGAATGAATATAGGCAGACAGTGTGAATTGTGTGCATGTGTATATATGTATGTGTCTGTGTGTGTATATATATGTGTACATTGAGATGTATAGGTGTGTATATTTGCGTGTGTGGACGTGTATGTGCATACATGTGTATGGGGGTGGGTTGGGCCATTTCTTTCGTCTGTTTCCTTCCGCTACCTCGCAAACGCGGGAGACAGCGACAAAGCAAAAAAAAAAGAAAAAATAAGAAATATATATATATATATATATATATATATATATATATATATATATATATATATATATATATATATATATATATATATATATATTAAACACACTCATCAGAAACCACACATCCACAAGTTACACTTTCTTGTCTATGCTCAGAACATCATCCTTTCCTGAATACTGCGAACATCATTTTAACACATCTCAAGACACTTCATAACTATGATAAAACTACCAATAAAGACTCTATACAATTAATGATGAAGTGCCCCACACCCCCTGCATTGACACATACATAACATCACAACACTTTATGACCTGTGGTCCCTTCCAGTAATTGTGGCCAACTACCTGAGTGCTTCAGGAACTGTAAAAGAAAGGAGGCATTCCTTCGGTAGGAAGGTAAGTAAAGTAAAATTATATATATATATAAAGGCAGCAAGTATGAATTATGCACATGTGTATATATGTATATGTATGTGTATGTATGTATGTATGTATATATATATATAAATATATATATATATATATATATATATATATATATATATATATATATATATATATATATATATATATATATATATATATATATATATATATATATATATATATATATATATATTATCCCTGGGGATAGGGGAGAAAGAATACTTCTCACGTATTCCCTGCGTGTCGTAGAAGGCGATTAAAAGGGAAGGGAGCGGGGGGGCTGGAAATCCTCCCCTCTCGTTTTTTAATTTTCCAAAAGAAGGAACAGAGAAGGGAGCCAAGTGAGGATATTCCCTGAAAGGCTCAGTCTTCTGTTCTTAACGCTACCTCGCCAACGCGGGAAATGGCGAATAGTATGAAAAATATATATATATATATATATATATATATATATATATATATATATATATATATATATATATATATATATATATATATATATATATATATATTTATATATACTCTAAAAGGGGTAACAGGAGAATGAGTCTCGCGGGAAGTACTCATCCTCCTCGAAGGCTCAGACTGGGGTGTCGAAATGCGTGTGGATGTAACCAAGAATAAAAAAAATGGAGAGATAGGTAGTATGTTTGAGGAAAGGTACCTTGATGTTTTGCTCTGAGTGAAACGAACTTCAAGGGTAAAGGGGAATAGTGGTTTGGGAATATCTTGGCAGTAAAGTCAGGGTTAGTGAGAGGACAAGAACAAGGGAAGGAGTAGCACCACTCCTGAAACAGGAGTGGTGGCAGTATGTGACAGAGTGTCAGAAAATAAACTCTAGATTGATATGGGTAAAACTGAAAGTGGATGGAGAGAGATTGGTGATTATTGGTGCATATTCACTTGGGCATGAGAAGAAAGATCATGAGAGTCAAGTCTTTTGGGAGCAGATGAGTGAGTATATTAGTAGTTTTGTAGCACGAGCCCGGGTTATAGTGATGGGTGATTTGAATGCAAAGATGAGTAATGTGGCAGTTCAGGGAATCATTGGTGTAAATAGGGTGTTCAGAGACTTTTGGATGTTAATGTGGTGAGAGGTGCAACTGGTGGGATGTCTGATGATTATCTTGTGGAGGCGAAGGTGAAGATTTGTAGAGGTTTTCAGAGAAGAGAGAATGTTGGGGTGAAAAGAGTGGTGAGAGTAAGTGAGCTTGGAAAGGAGACCTGTGTGTGGAAGTACTCATAGAGACTGAATACAGAATGGAAAAAGGTGAGAAGAAAGGAAGTAAGGGGATTGGGGTAGGAATGGGATGTATTTAGTGAAGCAGTGATGGCTTGCGCAAAAGATGCTTGTGGCATGAGAAGCGAGGGAGGTGGGCAGATTAGAAAGGTAGTGAGTGGTGGTATGAAGGAGTAAGATTATTAGTGAAAAAAAGAGAGAGGCATTTGGACGATTTTTGCAGGGAAATAGTGCAAATAACTGGGAGATGTATAAAAGAAAGAGACAGGAGGTCAAGAGAAAGGCGCAAGTGGTGAAAAAGAGGGCAAATGAGAGTTGGGGTTAGAGAGTAAATTTTAGGGAGAGTAAAAAGATGTTTTGGAAGGAGGTAAATTAAGTGCGTAAGACAAGGGAACAAATGGGAACTTCAGTGAAGTGGGCTAATGGGGAGGTGATAACAAGTAGTGGTGATGTGAGGAGATGGAGTGAGCATTTTGAAGGTTTGTTGAATATATTTGATGATAGACTGGCAGATATAGGGTGTTTTGGCAGAGGTGGTGCACAAAGTGAGAGGGTTAGGGAGAATGATTGAGTAAACAGAGAAGAGGTAGTTATAGCTTTGCGGAAGATGAAAGCCGGCAAGGCAGCGAGTTTGGATGGTATTGCAGTGGAATTTATTAAAAAAGAGGGTGACTGTATTGGTGAATGGTTGGTAAGGTTTTTTAATGTATGTATGACTCGTGGTGAGGTGCCTGAGGATTGGGGGAATGCTTGCATAGTGACATTGTACAAAGGCAAAGGGGATAAAACTGGGTGCTCAAATTACAGAGGTATAAGTTTCTTGAGTACTCCTGTGAAAGTATATGGGAGGGTATTGATTGAGAGGGTGAAGGCATGCACAGAGCATCAGATTGGGGAAGAGCAGTGTGGTTTCACAAGTGGTAGAGGATGTGTGGATCAGGTGTTTGCTTTGAAGAATGTATGTGAGAAATACTTAGAAAGGCAAATGGATTTGTATGTAGCATTTATGGATCTGAAGAAGGCATATGATAGAGTTGAAGAG